>NC_053489.1:301516212-301837879 GCF_905171775.1 Rana temporaria | reverse complement strand
TTATAGGGCGATGTTATATTTGTAGGGGAGCTCCAATTACTAGGAGAGACCAATGGAGATGGGTCTCCTAGACCTTATTATCGTTTATCCAAACGACCAGGTGCTACCCCCTATTATTGCTTGTAATCCGCACTGGTGTCCCAATGATCCGTTGGTTCTTCCAGTGGAATTAGTACGTGTACTTCAGAGGGAGTGTGAGACCAGCCAATAAGTTAAATTGTATTCTGGTAGTGTCCTATGTGCTAGGTATCACAAGTGCTTTTAAAGTATAGCCTTGAAGTGATAATAAGTGCAATATATGTTCAAATCCAATATTCCGTGATATCCAAATAAAATATAAATAAAACACAAAGAAAATATATGTATAAAGTGTCCCCCAGGGCACTATAAGTGAAAATTAGGGGTTTACTCCCCTTTGGTGGCTAAACAAATATAAGTAAATGCCAACCAGATAATATGTGAATAGTTAGTGCCTAGTTCCAGGGCACTGTGCAGGCAAGACGTAAAGGTTATATGGTGAACCTTAGTGTGGATCGCTTCTGCCAAATGGTGAAAAACAAACCAATATATATATATAAATATGTAAAGAAAAAATAATAATAAAAAATATTGCCAATAAGGACAATACTGTACGGTTAAGACCACCCGCAAGAAGTATTAAACCTGATAAAGGGTTAAGTGCAAAGCTAAAGTTGTTACATGGAATAGGATAAACAAATGTGGATAAATATATAAACTGCTGTGGTTATTTAAAACACAGTCCCAAACGAAGTGAACATGTGAGGAATGAAGTGGAATGTCCAAATTCACATATATAAATAATCAAAAAATGAATGAGCATAAACACCCCATAGTGGGTGTGAGCAATGGTGTTACTAGAAAAAATCTCTTAATTAAATAGGATCTCAGGAACCAAACAATAGTTCAGTTTGGAAACAATGTATCGCTGGTATTAAAAGTGCATGATTGGAGAAACAAAATAGTGACTTCATGTGATTTTCTTCTCGGTTGATTTAAACGTGACTTTTGTGCTCCCCCTGTTAGGTCCCCACTCACCAGATGTTGGCACCCCTAGGGGCAAAAGGCAATGGTGGTGGTACCTCGATACTTGTTGTTGTGCTGGTGTATAAAACGGCAAACCAATGCTTTATCACCTCTCCAGAGGGGGAGGGAAGAAAATCCAAGCAGCTTCCAGGTGTCCGAGGGATATTGATTAAAGGAGAAAAAAAGAAAAAATCCACATAGCGTGACACTGCGTTTTGTAAAAGAAAAAGACCATTCGTCTTTATTTAAAAGTTGTATATTGGGTGGTATAGCAAACCAATCAGCAATCCCAAATCCCCGTGGGATGTATGTACAGGTAAGCTGTTTTAGGAAACCACTTCCATGGAATAAAAAAAGGTTTTTTTTTGAAGATCAGAAGACCAATCAAAAAAAGACTTTGCAAAAAAATTAGATTGAGATTGAGAACGCCTTTGAGAACGTCATACGACGAAACGCGTCAGGTGACCATAGACGCAAGCACACACGTACGCACGGCCCAGCAGCTGACTGCATCGCTGTCCTCCGAGCCGCGATCTGCCTGACAGGGGAAGCCACGGACGCTCTCTGCTTGTTGCACGGCGGCACCGATTGGCACAGGCTTCGCTAGCTAGCTCGAGAGTAGGAACAGATAACAGGGCTTACTGTGCCTCTATAATTTATTTTATTTTTCTATTTTTAATTTTTTTGCAAAGTCTTTTTTTGATTGGTCTTCTGATCTTCAAAAAAAACCCTTTTTTTATTCCATGGAAGTGGTTTCCTAAAACAGCTTACCTGTACATACATCCCACGGGGATTTGGGATTGCTGATTGGTTTGCTATACCACCCAATATACAACTTTTAAATAAAGACGAATGGTCTTTTTCTTTTACAAAACGCAGTGTCACGCTATGTGGATTTTTTCTTTTTTCTTTTTTTCTCCTTTAATCAATATCCCTCGGACACCTGGAAGCTGCTTGGATTTTCTTCCCTCCCCCTCTGGAGAGGTGATAAAGCATTGGTTTGCCGTTTTATACACCAGCACAACAACAAGTATCGAGGTACCACCACCATTGCCTTTTGCCCCTAGGGGTGCCAACATCTGGTGAGTGGGGACCTAACAGGGGGAGCACAAAAGTCACGTTTAAATCAACCGAGAAGAAAATCACATGAAGTCACTATTTTGTTTCTCCAATCATGCACTTTTAATACCAGCGATACATTGTTTCCAAACTGAACTATTGTTTGGTTCCTGAGATCCTATTTAATTAAGAGATTTTTTCTAGTAACACCATTGCTCACACCCACTATGGGGTGTTTATGCTCATTCATTTTTTGATTATTTATATATGTGAATTTGGACATTCCACTTCATTCCTCACATGTTCACTTCGTTTGGGACTGTGTTTTAAATAACCACAGCAGTTTATATATTTATCCACATTTGTTTATCCTATTCCATGTACCAACTTTAGCTTTGCACTTAACCCTTTATCAGGTTTAATACTTCTTGCGGGTGGTCTTAACCGTACAGTATTGTCCTTATTGGCAATATTTTTTATTATTATTTTTTCTTTACATATTTATATATATATATTGGTTTGTTTTTCACCATTTGGCAGAAGCGATCCACACTAAGGTTCACCATATAACCTTTACGTCTTGCCTGCACAGTGCCCTGGAACTAGGCACTAACTATTCACATATTATCTGGTTGGCATTTACTTATATTTGTTTAGCCACCAAAGGGGAGTAAACCCCTAATTTTCACTTATAGTGCCCTGGGGGACACTTTATACATATATTTTCTTTGTGTTTTATTTATATTTTATTTGGATATCACGGAATATTGGATTTGAACATATATTGCACTTATTATCACTTCAAGGCTATACTTTAAAAGCACTTGTGATACCTAGCACATAGGACACTACCAGAATACAATTTAACTTATTGGCTGGTCTCACACTCCCTCTGAAGTACACGTACTAATTCCACTGGAAGAACCAACGGATCATTGGGACACCAGTGCGGATTACAAGCAATAATAGGGGGTAGCACCTGGTCGTTTGGATAAACGATAATAAGGTCTAGGAGACCCATCTCCATTGGTCTCTCCTAGTAATTGGAGCTCCCCTACAAATATAACATCGCCCTATAATATAGGACATCTTGTGTACACTGAAATATAAGCAGCGCCACTATCCCCAAATCCAATTAACCATTACTTCCAGGTTTCATTGAAACCTGTCAGGGAGGCAGCAGCTTAATTAATCCTTTTTATCCTAAGCGCGGATCCCCCCAACCCAAATATGTGCGTGCGCCACACTTAATTGAACTAAAGCTAGAATTTTTATGCGCATGTATGCATAAATACACGCACGCACACAGGTTGTATACAGCACATCCTCATGTTTTTTGTGCCAGGAATATTTGATGTTCATATGTCTGTATTTTGTGCAAGTACCCTAAATATGTTTTTGGTTTCTTAATGACATTGCACTATGGCCCGCACACAGTAAAATGTAATAGTCTATGGGGTGATCTGAACAATTGATGACATATTTTCCAACACGCTCTTTTATTAGGCAGAATTTTTTGCATGATGCAATTTTTATTTATTAACGATATGTCCTTTTATCTCTATCAGAATAGTAGACTCCATAGTGGAGATCACATATTAAAAATCGGTGAAACTGACCTTGCTGGAATGAGCAGTGAGCAGGTTGCTCAGGTTTTGCGGCAGTGTGGAAACAGAGTGAAGCTGGTTATTGCCAGAGGTCCAGTTCTAGACTCTACTACAACAGTCACTGCCAGTGTTCAGACTCCTCCATCAGTACCACCTGTACCCGACTTGCAGGTCAGTATATTCCCACACTGTTTTTTTTTTTTTGTATACATATTTGCATTTTATTTAAAGATGCTTTAAATAAAAAAAAAATCTGTTGAATTATGGGGCATTTAAAGAATTCATGGCATTTAGGGCTCATATCAATTAGTGCCCTGAATATTGCAGATTTTCTTGCATTTCAAACATAAACAAATGGTTTTCACAAATTTTCTCCCTTTTGTTCTGTCTGTTGTCATCTTATAACTTCCTATAGTGCACTTCTAACGTACTTCCCAGGTCTCTTTATGGACTACAGAACACCTTTATATGTTAGATAAGAGGAGAAGTAACACACTTCCTGTCCTAAGGTGACAAAATTGCTCCTCCACACATACAGTATAATAAGTGAATGTTGTCCCCCTAGCACAGGGCATAGCACTGGCATGATAACCAGGTAAAAATGTTTGAACAGAAAAAAACAAATGTAGCCAACACATATAAGGACTGCAGTATTTTGACCTAGGGTTTACATATGCTTTATTACTTGGTCAGACCCACAAAAAGCAAAGATATCTAAGTCTCCTATCTTTGTAGACAGACATGACCCTCATACACATTGTACTGTAAATGTATTTTGCTTTTAATAACACCTGTCATACAATACCTTGGCTGTGCTCTTTACTGAACTCTGTTAATAATGACTGTTGTGCGCCTCTAAGGCTATTCTTCAAATGTGTGATGTCCTTTTTTCCAGGTGAATGGTGGAATGACTAGAGATACAGATGGTGAAAGTTTTGATGTTAAGCTGTCTAAAAATGCTCAGGGTTTGGGAATAACTATTGCTGGTTATGTTGGCGACAAAAGTTCAGGTAACCAAATTCTGCAGATCACGGCTAGCCTTAAAACGTTTGTTAACCCAACACTTCATATATGCCTGCTGTACCACGTACTTGTATGAGAAAGTCTCCTGTTCTCTTTGTATTGCCTCCTTTATGTGACATCCCTGTTGTTCCTGCTAGTCCCCCTACTTTCCATATTTAAAATTGACCACACTAAGCAGAAGAGCACACTGGTCAGTTCTCTAGCTGTGCTGGGAACTCAGTATACTCTCCTCCAATGATCAGACTTGACATGCCCTTGCTGCACAGCCATTCACTGACAAGCTCAGTGTCCTGCTGCATCTCCTCCTCCCCCAGCTCTTATGCAGCTGAGAACAGAGGAAATGTGCTCATTTATAAAAAAGGGAAAAAAGGTATTTATATTGTTTTTTTTATATCTATACAAAATGTTTTGCTTTTCATTTCTATTTTAAACTGAATAGGCTGTTTTACAAGGTGATTGTTTACAATCACTTTAAAGGTCGTTTGGCTGTACTTGTGCAGTTCATTCCACACTCCTGTGATTCGTTTTCAGCAGACAGCAGGCTGAAGTCAGTTGTCTGCTGATGTCTGAGTTGGTCCAGACTCGGGAAAGATCACAACGCTGAAGTCAGGATCCGCCCACATGCCTGGACCGGCACCTGGCTCTGCGGCTCCCACCCCCTCCACAGCCCAGCGCTCCTGAGAGCGCGGAGGGGGAATGGCAGAACAGTGAGCTCTGCTCACAGAGCTGTGAGAACCGAGCAATGTTTGATCGCTTGGTTCTCAGTGTTGGAGCCGGCAGGGGACAGATGCATCATCGGAACGATGCTGCATCCACCTAGACAAGTATGATTCTAAAATTAATAATCCAAAACTTATTTTCTAAACTAGTGTTTTAACTTGCAGTGTTTTTTTTATTTTATTTATTTAACACGTTGGGCACACTAAAATAGATATTCCCCTGTAAACTATTTGTTAAAATTCTTAACTCAGATTGCAACTTTCAGTGCTGCTGGCTCCTGCTCTCTTTAGTGATGTTTCCTTTACTCCAGTTCAGTCTAAAAGCCAGTCTGTTAGCTGGGAAAAGGGAGGTGGGGGTGAATAGAGAGTAGCAGGGGAGGGCCTTGCCTTCCTAGGCTATGGGGCTGTGTGTTTCTTTCGATGCACACTGTGTGGGGAGACACAGCTCTAGTCCCTGTATGTAAGGGTGACCCCATAGGATTCTGCAAGTGAAGAGACCCTCCTTGAAACAAACCTGGGGTAGTGATTATGGCATCAACCTAAACTGATTCATAGACAACGAATAAAAAAAATGAAGAAATGAAATCAGCTACTGAAAGTGTCCAAAAAAAATTTGGGTTTAATATCACTTTAAACTTGGAGGTTGGTTATATAGCACAATATATATATTTCCCACAATAATTGTACCTATTTGCATGCAAAGCTTTCTATATTTCCTTCATGCACATAAAGAGTTGGGAGGGTGCACAGAAAAGAGATTATCGGTAAGCAACCAGATTAAAATAAATAAATAAATTGCCGGCCAAAAAATTTGTGAAAAAAAGGGCATACCATACCAAACCCTTATGTGAGCATTCCGCCCGGCAGGTCAGGCTAGCACCCCCCCCCCCCCAGAACCATACCAGGCTGCATGGCCTCAACATGGGTGGGCTCTGCCTCCCCACCCCAAAGCACCTTGCCCCCATGTTGATGAGGACAAGGGCCTCTTCCCGACAACCCTTGGCCCGGTGGTTGTCTGGATCTGCGGGCAGGGGGGCTTATCAGAATCTGGAAGCCTCCTTTAACAAGGAACCCCCAGATCCTGGCCTCCCACCCTATGTGAATGGGTATTGTGTACGTCGTACCCCTACCCATTCACCAAAAAAGCAGTGAAAACTAAAAAAACAAAAAACGATTTTGGCAATTCCTTTATTAGTAAAATGGCTCTGAGTCGTCGTCCCTCCCGATGCCCTCGCCTCTTTCCGCCGCCTTTTTCTTCCCCTGCTATCATCTCCCAGGGTCATCTTCTTCCTCTCTTCACCGCGTCGTTGCCGCCATCTTCTTTCTCGCTATCGCCGGTTACACGAAACAATAAAAATAAAAAAGCTGGTCTTGTCACGAATCTGTGTTTCTCTGTTATTTTCCCCGCTGTCCATAACCTCTTTCATAGGCACGGGGTGTGGCCATCCAATGATGTCAACCTTGTGACGTCACTGGATGGCCTCTATATAAGAGGTGCCGGACAGCGGGAAACATAACAACAGAGGAACACAGCTTCGCGACAAGACCTTTTTTTTTTGTATTTTAGCGGGTAACTGGCTACAGCGAGGAAGTAGAAGAAAATATATCAAACTCTATTAATAGTGACCACAGTGATAGTCAAATCAATGTGGTAAATTATCTTGCTCAAACTAGCAAATTGGTAACCGTGAATAAAACCAAAAAATAAAGATGTGTCATCCACATACAATGTGTCACTTAGTGTCCATATTGTTCATTACTCAAAATCTACTTTGCAATGTTTCTCAAAGACACCAATGTGATATATCAACATTAATGTCCAAAAACAAATAAAAAAATAAATTGCGTCCAAACGATAAAAAAAAAAAACATGAATAAAGGTGCACTGTTCCCAGTTTTCATTAATAATGACATCCAATAAAGTGCTTCTGTGTTCCATCAGTGATCAAAAATAGAAACAATGGCCTCTTGCCAAATCTACATGATCTCCAGATTATAAGAGATCATGAACAGCATGAATTTTAGAGCTTCCTTCATCCCAGTATCAGCTGTACATCGGTACTGTGTGGAAGTGGATCATATGTTCAACCATAGACGCCTCGATCTCCACACCACATCTCATTGTGAACCTTGAGCCAGCTAGTCTTCGTATTGGGCCATGTTGTATATATTAAAATGAAGGACTTCTCATGCAGTACGTCCAAAAAAATATATTTGTTTAACCACTTCCTTACTGGGCACTTAAACCCTCTTCCCACCCAGACCAGTTTCCAGTTTTCAGCGCTGATGCATTTTGAATGACAATTGCGTGGTCATGCAACACTGTACCCAAATTATATTTTTATCATTTTTTTCCCACAAATAGAGCTTTCTTTTGGTGGTATTTGATCATCTCTGCGGTTTTTATTTTTTGCGCTATAAACAAAAAAAGACAGGAAAAAAAAAAACCCACAATGGGCCAGATTCACATAGGAGAGCGTATCTTTAGTTGGGCGTAGCGTATCCTAATTACGATACGCCGCCACAACTTAGACAGGCAAGTGCAGTATTCACAAAGCACTTGCTCCGTAAGTTGCGGCGGTGTAGCGTAAATCGGCTGGCGTAAGCCCGCCTAATTCAAATGTGGAAGAGGTGGGCGTGTTTTATTAAAATGAGCCGTGACCCCATGCAAATGAAGCGCACGCGCGCGCATGCTCAGTATCACGTCAAATTTACTCCATAAGATACGCCAGGCCCAATGCCTGTGACGTGAACGTAACCTACGCATAGCCCCATTCACGTACGACTTACGTAAACAACGTAAAAAGATACGCTTGCCGACGTCCACACTTTGCATTGGCTGCGCCTCATATAGCAGGGGTAACTTTACGCCGGACGTTAACCTGCGCAAGTACATTTGTGAATCGGCGTATCTACCTAATTTACATATTTGACGCGTAAATCTACGGAAGCGCCCCTTGCGGCCAGCGTAAATATGCAACCAAGATACGACGGCGTAGGAGACTTACGCCGCTCGTATCTTGGCCAAATCTATGCGGAACTGATTCTAAGAATCAGGCGCATAGATACGACGGCTCACATTCGGACCTACGACGGCGTACGTGGAGATACGCCATTGTAAGTCCACTGTGAATCTGGCCCATTATTTTTTTACTTTTTGTTATAATAATATCCCAATTTTTTTTTTAAAAATACAGTTTAGGTCGATACGTATTCTTCTACATATTTTTGGTAAAGAAATCGCAATAAGCATATATTGATTGGTTTGCGCAAAAGTTATAGCGCCTACAAAATAGGGGATAGATTTATGATTTTTTTTTTTTTACTAGTAATGGGGAGATCTGCGATTTTTGTCAGGCCTGCGATATTGCGGCGGACATATCGGACACTTTTGACACTATTTTGGGACCATTCACATTTATACAGCGAACAGTGCTATAAATATGCACTGATTACTGTATATATGTGACTGGCAGGGAAGGGGTTAACACTAGGGGGCGAGGAAGGGGTTAAATGTATTCCCTGGGAGTGATTCTTACTGTGGGGGGAGGGGACTGACTGGGGGAGGTGACCGATCTGTGTCCCTATCTATAAGGGGCACAGCATCGGTTTCGTCTCTCCCTGACAGGACGTGGAGCTCTGTGTTTACACACAGAGCTCCACGTCCTTGCTCTGTCACTGACGATCGTGGGTACCTGGCGGACATCATGGCTGCCAGGCACACGCATCAGCATCACGTGACACACCGGGCACAGTTTTCCCCCTCTGCGGCGCACGCGGGGAATGTAAATAGAAGGACGTCCAGGGACGTCCTCCCGGCAGTTGAGAGCCGCACTGTGGACATCTTTCGTCTACAGCACGGGTCTCAAGTAGTTAAAATAAATGCATAGGATGCATTAAGGTAAAAAAACACAAGCCTTTACAACCCCTTTTAAGGGTCTGTGTTTCCTATCGATGAACTCAAGGAAAACAATTTAGGCTGCATTCACACCTGAGCGTAGCAATTTACTGGCATTTTTATTTGAATGCTTTTGAGCGTTTTTAGAAGTGTATTACAAGCATTTTACAGCTTCAGACGTTTTTGTTTAGCCAATAGAAAGCATGGGAAGGAGTGGGAGAGCTACTGTTTGAGCAAAACGCTCAACCAAACACTTGTAAAACGCTCAAATCAGGCATTTCTATTGCTTGTAATCTGCCAAAAAGAAGCTCATGTACTTTTTTGAGTGACAGGCATTTTTCTTCAGGCGACAGAAGGGGCCATTGAAATGACTGAGATTTGGCTTGTTGAGCATTTTAGAGCTACAAGTTTAAAGCAGCAAATGCACATAAGAATTGTTATCCACTTCCACTGGTAGAGTAGCTGTACAGTATACATGTGTGCCCACACGGTAAAAAGCATTTTTGTATTGCTTTTTCATCTGATAGACTTTGCTTCTTGGCATGTACTGGCTTGAGAGTCTGCTGAGACATGAAGTGTACTCACTAATACCATAGGGCAGAACTGAGTCTGTGATATAACTGATGACATAGCATATGTTATTCCTAGTATGAAAATCTGTGTAATGGGACTAGACCAATGTCTTTACACAATGATAAATACTCTTCAGAAATATCCTCCTACACAGGCCAGGGTGGGTAGTCTGGCACTTCCTATATTTGCCTAAAAGTACTCCCGTGTCTAAATGTATCAGACACAGGCTGGTATAAGTGCCTGACTGGTCAAACGACATAAGCCCGGTTTCAAACTAAAGCATAATTATCTGCTGTATTCTTATTGTACACTTGCACTGCAATACTGCAAATTGCTGGCAGTTGGGCCTAGTTGTGGGGACCCCTAACAGTAAAATTTTAATAGCGTGGGTAATTGTCAGCACCCAAGGCAAGACAAGGAATTTGCACCCCTGACCCACGGATATTTAGCCCCCGAGTCCCTTCCACTCGTACAGTATTAAACCCCCTTATGGTACATTTTAGGATGTACCACTCTGTTCTTTTTTCTTTCCCTTTTATCTCCCTCTATCCTAATCCCCCCCCCCCCCCCATTTATCTCTCTAGCCTTCTTTCTTGTTCTCTTATTCTTTCCCTTTTTCTTTGATCCTCTCCCCCTCTTTTCCTCTCCCTTCCATGTATTCTCTTTTTATTCCTTCTCTTACTCCTTGGTGAGGGGAAATGTGATGAGTGGTAGTGGGCAGTGCTGGGTGGGGGGTGGAAGAGTTCTTATCGGCCAACTTAGATGCTCTTGATCAAGGTCACCTGCTGATCTGAGAACTGTAGTGGGGACTTTTAATGGCACTTCTAATCACAGGTAGTGTTGCTCACAGTGTCTCCAGCTCTGTGGTGTCTCGCAGCAGTGACACCTATGCCGAAATCAGGAGATACAGTCTCCTCCAGCCCCTCCCACTTCACATGCCACACCAGTCAGCTGACCTCTACTCTCTGCCCCATGCTGTGAACTGAATGGGCAGCTGTGAAAAGGCAGAGTGGGCGGCTCCGGCCTCCAGGAACAGCCCAGGATTTGGTGACCCCTGGCAAATAGTCATTCAACCCCTGGAGGGGTCCCAACCCCCAGGTTGAGAACCACTGGTCTACACCTTCAGGCAGATGTGGACTACTATGAAAAACTGTCTAGGATTGTTCATCATTTAAAATGGAGCAGAAAATATATAATATATATATATTTTTTTTTTTTATAAAACAGAGCCCTCGGGTATTTTTGTGAAAAGTATTACAAAAGGCAGTGCTGTGGAGCAGGATGGAAGGATTCATGTCGGAGACCAGATTATTGCTGTAAGTAAACCAGTGTTATCTATGTTTTCTTACATAGTATGTTTCAGACCGTTTGACTGCAGAGTTTCTTTGATACCTGCCCTAACCGTTAAGCCATATTCATCTGATTGATTTCACTCAAATAATTTTTGTGTGTGTGTGTGTGTGTTTTTTTTTCCCTTAATTTTATTTTAACTGACTCTGTTGATCAGTTAGAGAAATGCAAAGAAAACATCCCGTAAAAGAAGACGCTGAGTACTTACATTAATTTCACACAATCAATATAATATAAATAATATCTGAAGTATCACTATAACTGTGGTAACACATGGATAGTATGGGGTGCACACAAAATTTAGATATTGTGGGGAAAGTGAGAACTACTTGCCTATGCTCAACAGAGCACACTGTAATGTAAAATGTATACCGGTAGTAGCTATTCAATAAAGAATTAAATGTATGGGAGCGAGTCAGAATTCATAAAACGCTGCATAGTTTTGACCTTCAATATTGATGAAAGCTAAATTCTGACTGCTGTCTAAATGTTTTTTGGTTCATATTCTGAATTGTGCATTCATCTGTTTTGAATCAGGTTGTATGTCTGTTAATAAGGCTTCTGTTTTCCATTGTGCAGCAAAATTGATAGCTTTGAAAGAGAGGAAAGTGTTTTTATTGCAACACAGGCCTGCATTTGCTTAGTGTGAGAGCATGTTATGCACTAAAGAGCTATGATACTGATTTTGTTTGTGACAGATTGTCACTAAATGTATATATTAGAACAGGGGCCAGGCTCAACATTTCAAGTCCTGAGCTACAAGCCAGGCCTTAAGAGTTACTCGCAATCAGTTGGCCCGCCCCTAATTCTGCCCCTAAACATGCCCTCATAAATTATTTCATGAAATTACACGGTTAAATGTTTTATGTAGAAATGAGTTTCAAAAATAAATATTAACAACAACAACTTTAACAATATTAACATACAGCATTACAGTGCCCATCATTGCAGCCTCCTGCGTGCCCATCATTGCAGCCTCCTGCGTGCCCATCAGTGAAGCCTCATGCGTGCCCATCAATTCAGCCTCATGCATACCCATCAGTGCAGCCTTATGCATGCCCATCAGTGCAGCCCCATCAGTGCTGTCTTCTCAGTGCAGCTAATCAGTGTCCATCATTGCCGCCTCATCATTGGCCATCAGTGCCGCCTCATCAGTGGTCATCAGTGCATCCCATTAGTGCCCATCAGTTCAGCATATCAGTGGTCATTTGTGCCGCTTCATCTGTGGTCATCAGTGCTCATCAGTGCAGCCCATCAGTGCTCATCGGTGCTCATCAATGCAGCCCATCAGTGCTCATCAATGCAGCCTATCAGTGCAGCCTCATAATTTCCCATACGTGCAGCTTCCTCATTGTCCTTAAATAAGTGCATCTTCCTCATTGCCCTTATATAAGTGCATCTTCCTCATTGCCCTTATATAAGTGCATCTTCCTCATTGCCCTTATATAAGTGCATCTTCCTCATTGCCCTTATATAAGTGCATTTTCCTCATTGCCCTTATATAAGTGCATCTTCCTCATTGCCCTTATATAAGTGCATCTTCCTCATTGCCCTTATATAAGTGCATCTTCCTCATTGACCATAAGTGCATCTTCCTCATTGCCCATAAGTGCATCTTCCTCAGTGCCCATAAGTGCATCTTCCTCATTTCCCATAAGTGCATCTTCCTTATTGCCCATAAGTGCATCTTCCTCATTGCCCATCAGTGCAACCTCATCAGTGTCCATCAGTGAAACCTCATCAGTGCCCATCAGTGCAGCCTCATGAGTGCCCATCAATGTAGCAGGGATCACAGGGAGGAATCAGGAGGATTGTCAGCTGGATCACACAGAGCGGGAATCTCTATATCTGTAATCCGTTGGTAAATGAAATGCCGCCCTCTGTAAACAAAGTCCCGCCTCCAGGACCCGCATTGGACCAGTGTGCTGTCTATCATAGGAGCCAGTCCAGGAGGTGAGACTTTGTTTGACAGCGGCCAGTGTTTTATATATAAGCCGCATCACAGCAGGAGATTCCCACTCTGTGTGATCCGGCTGGCTCTCCTCCTGACAGTTTCCTGGCTGATCGCTTCAGGCAGAAGTGGCGCAGCCTTTTTTACAGGGCATCAGGGCGGCCTTGGGGGCGGGCAAGAAGGCAATTGATGCTCTGATGCTCTGTAAAAAAGGAAACTGTCGGCCCAGTCCGCCCCTGCTCCACACTCGCCCTCGCTAATTTCCGCTCGCCAAATGCGTCTCTAGCCAGATGGCAGTCTCGCTCAATCTAGAGAGCCATCTTCGATAGAAGGGCATGTGGCATATCCAGTGAACAATCATATTGCATTTCATCTTCTTCTGGGTAAATATGTAACTGATAGAACCTATTAGTAGCTAGGCTAGTAGGTAATGAGTTCTTATTTATTTGTTGACAGCATAGTATTTTATCACAAAGATAAGTTGCATATTTCCCAGTTCCCTGTGTACATACTAGTTTTGTTCATAAATATTGAATGATGTGTATTTACACAGCTAGAAGTCTTTTTTCCTAAATTAATGGAATGAAAAACAAATTTGGTTCTAAAGTATTAGAATTGTTAACTGTATTTTGTGGTATGCCTTTAAGCCTAGTATGTTTTTCCCATTGCTGTCAATCAGAACATTTATACAGCAGAACAGATGGTGGAATATATCCTTAAGAGGTTGTGCTGTTTATTTTGAAAATCAGCTAAGACTATTAGAAAGCAAAACAAAAAAAATCTGGATGTCAGCTTGCGCCATTACATTTGTATTTCAAACCAGTATGCGTTTATAGTTAATAGGATGAAGAAAGATTGATGTCTATCAAGTTAAAGGGTCACTAAAGGATTTTTTTTTAGCTAAATAGCTTCCTTTACCTTACTGCAGTCCTGGTTTCATGTCCTTATTGTTCGTTTTTGCTCTGATGTTGCTGTAATCCTTCTCTGTTCTGAACACTTCCTTTCTCTCTGTGGTCACTAATCAAGGAGGTGTGATTACTGTGTGTCTAAAACCCCTCATCACCAATCAGTTTCGTTTTCCAAACCATCACTGCCCTCTATTGGCTCTGTGGCTCTGTGCAGCAGAGAAGCAGGAAACATGCAAAAACGAAACTGAAACTGCAGGTACATTATATGATTGATTTTTATCTATTTTTAACCATTTTTAAAAGCAATCAGTTAACTATTATGGGACAGATCCACAGAGATCTGCACCCGCGCAGCGTATCAGAGATACGCTACGCCACCGTACCTTACCTGGATTTAAATCGAAACCTGGAAGAATTTGCGCCGTAAGTTACGGCGGCGTAGTGTATCTCTGGCGGCGGAATTCAAATCGGCGATTAGGGGGCATATTTCATTTAAATGAAGCGCGTCCCCGCGCCGAATGAACTGCGCATTAGCCGCCCCGAAATTTCCCGCCGTGCATTGCGCGAAATGACGTCGCTTTTTTAACATAGACGTGAATTATGTCCATCCCGATTCACGGACGACTTACGCAAAAAAAATTAAAAAATTCAAATTAAACGCGGGAACGACGGCCATACTTGACATGGCAAGTCTAACTATACGCCGCAAAACACCAGCTTTAACTATACGCGGAAAAAGCCGACTAGAGACAACGTAAAAGAATGTGACGACCGCACGTACGTTCGTGGATCGTCGGAAATAGCTAATTTGCATACCCGACGCGGAAAACAACCCGAACTCCACCCAGCGGACGCCAAAGTATTGCACCTACGATCCGAAGGCGTACGAAGCAGTACGCCTGTCGGATCTAACCCAGATGCCGTCGTATCTTGGTTTGAGGATTCAAACTAAAGATACGATGCAGGTAATTTGAAAGTACGCCGGCGTATCAGTAGAAGCCAGCGTACTCTCTCTCTGGATCTGCCCCAAAGTCTCTATACCCTGGGCCAAATTCTCAAAAGAGATACGCAGGCGGAACTGCTGTTCAGCCTGCGTATCTCTGTGCCTAACTTTGAAACGATCCTCAAAAGGATTTTTCCAAAGTTAGGCAGAAGATCTGACATCTGTAAGACACTTACACTGTCAGATCTTAGGATGCAGTACCGCATCCGCCGCTGGGGGCATTTCTCATTGAAATGCCGCTTTGCGTATGCAAATGAGGACTTAAGCAGATCCACAAAGCTTTTAAGCATTGTGGTTTCTGCGTAAGTTCCGATTTGCTTGCGCAAAATTAGGGCTGGTTTTACAATGTGGAAAGTTAGTCCACCATGTAAAACCAGACCTTTTTTTCGATCGCCGCATTTTTTTTTAAAATTAGAATTTTTTTTCCCGGCGCGTATTTTTTTTTCACCCGTCGCAACTTTATTGTCCCGTCGCAATCCACAAAGCCCGGTGTAAATTACGTTCGCGCGCTGCACGTCGGGAAAATTACGTCACACGCATGCGCAGGACGGCCGGCGCGGGAGCGCGCCTCATTTAAATTGTAATCGCCCCCTCGAGAAGACGACCGCCTTGCGACGGAGGCACTTAAGTTACACGGCGTGTAATTTCTAGGTAAGTGCTTTGAAGATCGGGCACTTAGGTAGAAATTTAACGCCTGTGTAACTTAACTGCTGAAAGTTAAGTTAGGCAGCGTTTTTGAGAATTTGGCCCCCTGTAACCAGTCATTTCAGCAAAAAAACTTTTTTTCCTTTACAACTCCTTTAAAGCGAGTATTAAACCCCCCCCCCCCCAAAAAAAAAATTGAATTGCAGCTTACTAATCCTTGGATGAGGTGGCTGCTTTTGTTTTTTGTTTTTTTTTGGGGGGGGGGGTTAAGGGGGTTTGGCTGTTTTTTTTTTTCACCTGGTGATCCAGCCAGTTGGTCTGTTTGTTTTTCAACTTCCATGAACAGACCAAGCTGTCCAGACAAAGTAGCAGTTAGGGGATTTGAGACAAAACTTTGACAGGGAGGGCTTACAATGATCAGCTTTTATTCATTTATGTAAAACCGTTATCCCAAAAGGGGGAAAAAACTGTTGCTGTAACTGCTTATAAAGTGATAGCTGTGTTCAGCTTCAGTTTTAGTCCATCTACATTGTCTTGAAAAGGTATTCATATCCCTTGAAATGTTCCACATTTTCTCATGTTACAACCAAAAACTTAAATGTATTTTATGTGATAAACCAACACAAAGTGGCACATAATTGTAAAGTGGAAGATAAATGATAAATGGTTTTCAAAATTTGTTACAAATATCTATAAAGTGTGGCGTGCATTTGTACTCCCCGGAGTCAATACTTTGTAGAACCACCTTTGACTGCAATTACAGCTGCAAGTTTTTTTTGGGGATGTCTTTACCAGCTTTGCACATCTAGAGTGAAATTCTTGCCCATACTTCTTTGCAAAATAGCGCAAGCTCTGTCAGATTGGATGGAGAGAGTGTCTGTAAACAGCAATTTTCAAGTCCTGCCACAGATTCTCAATTGGATTTAGGTCTGGACTTTGACTGGGACATTCTGAATATGCTTCCATTCCATTGTAGCTCTGGCTGTATGTTTAGGGTCGTTTTCCTGCTGGAAGGTGAACCTCTGCCTCAGTTTTCTAAGATTGCCCTGTATTTGACTCCATTAATCTCCCCATCAACTCTGACCAGCTTCCCTGTCCCTGGCGAAGAAAAGCATCCCCACAACATGATGCTGCCACCACCATGTTTCACATGGTGATGTTCAGTGTTAGTTTTCTGCCACACACAGCGTTTTGCTTTTAGGCCAAAAGTTCAATTTGGTCTTATCTGACCAGAGCACCTTCTTTCACATGTTTTCTGTGTCCCCCACATGTCTTCTGGCAAACTGCAAATGGGACTGTCTTTCAACAATGGCTTCCTTCCTGCCACCCTTCCATAAAGGCCATATTTGTGGAGTGCACAACTAATAGTTGTCCTGTGGACAGATTCTCCCACCTCCTCCAAAGTTACTAATGGCCTCTTGGCTGCTTCTCTGATTAATGCTCTCCTTGCCCAGCCTGTCCGTTTAGATGGACAGCCATGTCTCGGTAGATTTGCAGTTGTGCCATTCTCTTTCCACTTTCGGATGATGGATTGAATAGTGCTCTGTGAGATATTTAAAGCTTGGGATATTTGGGATATTTTTTTATAACCTAACCCTGCTTTAAAATTCTTCACAACTTTGTCCCTGACATGTCTGGTGTGTTCCCTGTCCTTCATGATGCTGCTTGTTTAATACGGTTCTCTAACAAACCTCTGAGGGCTTTACAGAACAGCTGTATTTATATTGAGATTAAATTACACACAGGTGAACTCTATTTACTAATCAGGTGACTTCTGAAGGCAATTGGTTCCACTAGATTTTAGGTAGAGGTATCAGAGTATTTCAGATATTTATTTGTAAAAAATAAAAATAAAACCATTTACTATTTTCCTTCCACTTCACAATTATGTGCCACTTTGTGTTGGTCTATCACATAAAAGCCCAATAAAATACATTTATGTTTCTTGCTGTAACATGACAAAATGTGGAAAATGTCATACCCCTTTAAATTTTCCACATTTTGTCATGTTACAATCAAAAACGTAAATGTATTTTATTGGGATTTTATGTGATAGACCATCAGAATTTGAAAATTCATTCTGGAAGATCCTAACAAAGGATGCCAGCATGTTGAACTGGGGAGTAGTCCTGGGAACCCTATTAATGTAGGGGACTTGGTCTTCAGAGTAGTCTCGCATCCTGATCAATACCTTGGAACTTCTGTGATTTTGCTCTTTGCAGCATTGGACCATACCGCTGAAAGATCATCAGATCTATGTTCAGTCGCACAAAGCTTGTGTTTCCTATGATACTAACTGCTGTAAAGGATACTTTCTAAGAGGTCTATCACTGGACATAAAGGCATACGTGACTGGGCATGAGCACAGGTCTCCCACCCTATGAGTGTCTCTATGGAATGAATCTTCTCTTTCCTGCAGTAGGATCTGGACCAATTGTTCTTGGCACATTCAAGGACCAGGTTTTTGTCCAATCTTGTTTCAGAGATCATTGTCTAAAGTGGTGGCTTTATCCTGCAAGGATCTTTTTTAGGTTTTGCATAGGGATCATTTGTTGAGGCTCAGGGTTTCTCTATTGCCTGAAATAATTTGTCTTTTGCCTAAATGAATTTTCCCTCAATTGTCTGCATGTGGTGCAGGCTATGAAAGTCTATCTCCCAGCCACTGGTTCTTCAGGAAAACTGGTTCCTCTTGTATTTTGGGTGAACCCCATAATTGTACATTGATTCCTCTAGATGACGCAGGAAAACCATTATCTAAACCAGTGGTCGCCAACCTTTTGGACCTCTCAGACCACTAATGCCATGGATCCCTACCATGAATTTTTCATGCCTTATACACACAGTGCTCTGGCTCTCTGCCCTCCTCCCCTTGGATCACAATGCTGCTTTATACACACAACGCTTTGGCTCTATCAACACCCTCCCCCCCACTCTGCTGCCTTACACAGACTCATCATTGGATCTCATCTCCTTATCCAGCCAGGTGCTCAAGCTCTGTGCTCCCTTCCAAAATCTGCGATCAGCTCTGCCATAGGAAGTCCCCTTCTTCACCTCTCGCTCTCTGCACTGCTCCCAGTGCCTCCCTTTGAGTTCACAGGAGCCGTAATTACAGAGGAGGCAATAGGTATCAATGTGCACTGACAGTATTGGCTGTCAGCATGCATTGAGAACAGCACTGGAAAGAACATTGGACGGCATACATCTGGGGATCACCAACATTTTCTTGTGCACTGGTTGGTGACTGCTAATCCAAACGTATGGTCTTAACAATCAGGTTCCACCATTTCTTGCCAAGGTGCACTTTTTTGAGATATTTGAGTGCTTCGTGATCTTTACAGCATTATACAATTTTTCAGTTTGCTAGGCTACCACCTGGTCTTTTTTTTCATTGTCTAAGTTCTACCAGTTGCATATTCAGGCATCGTCTAATGCCGTTTTTCAGCTGTAGGCAGTCTATAGTTTTGTCTTTTGAATGGGCCTGTTAGCATTTGTTGCTATGTTGCCCTCCCACTTTTGGATGTCCATCAATGCACTAGAAGGAAAATAGGATTTTGTACTCACCATAAAATCTTTTTTTGGAGTCCACTGAGGCTCCCCCGTATTTGTTTATATGCTATCCATATTACTTTTCTATGAGACTGAGGTATAATGATTGTGGGAAAAATTACCCTGTGCTGGGCAATGTTGTTGCTGGTGTCCATTTCTCTTGTAAGCAAGATGTATAACAAAACAGTCCTAAGAATTCCTGTGCACTTCATTGGACTCCAAGGAAAGGTTTTCATGGTGACAACAAAAGTCCTATTTTATTCCAAGGTTTTTTTTTTTTTTTTATATTTTTGCATATATTCAGTTTGAGTTTTGATATCAGCCTCCCAAGCATAGCAGCACTTAGACTGATAGTAAGAGTAGTGCCCAATCAGTGCTCAATTGCTTTTCATAGTGCTGTCAGACAACATTTGGTAGTCAACTTGGTTAATAAAGGAGGCCTTAAGTGCACCCTCCCAGCATGTCCAGAGGGATGCGCAATAATTCAGTTTTCATGCATTTGCTTTTATTAATATATTATAGGGTTGTCCCGATACCGATACTAGTATCGGTATCGGGACCGATACCAAGCATTTCCCGAGTACTTGTACTCGGGTAAAATGCTCTGATACTTTACCGATACCTGACTTTCCCTGTATCCTCCTCCAGTTCCCCCATCCGTTCTGCTCTCTCCCTCCATGCTCCTGTGTCTCCCCTCCATGCCGCTGCTGTTCTTCTCTCTTCCTCCATGCTCCTGTGTCCACCCTCCGTGCCGATGCCGTTTTGCTCTCTCCCTCCATGCTCCTGTGTCCCCCCCTTCGTGCCGCTGCTGTCCTCCATTCGGCTCTCCCCCCTCCATGCTCCGTGTCTCCCCTCCGTGCCGCTGCCGTTCTGCTCTCCCCCTCCGTGCCGCTGCTGTCCTCCATTCTGCTCTCCCCCTCCATGCTCCGTGTCCCCCCTACGTGCCGCTGCCGTTCTGCTCTCCCCCTCCGTGCCGCTACTGTCCTCTGTTCTGCTCTCCCCTCTCCATGCTCCGTGTCCCCCCTCCGTGCTGCTGCTTCCCCCCTCCGTGTTCTGTGTCCCCCTCCATGTCCTCCCGCTGAACCCGGCTCCTACCTTTTCCGAATGAACAGAGTCAGTGATCACTGACTCTGTCTATTGATATGACTGAGCATTGTAAACTGTGTTTACGATGCTTCAGTTTATGAATGGATAGGAGCCTCTGTCTCCTGTCCATTAATTTCCAGTGCAGCTGAGAAAGGGACTGGGGAATCTGTGTCCTTAGTCCCTTTCTCTGTCTCAAAGGTGAGATGTCAGGGGTCTGTTATGACCCCTAACATCTCACCAAAGCCCCCCAACAGGGCTAAGAAAAAAAATGGCAATAAATAATAAAAATAATTAATTGTAAAAAATTATACGTATTAAAATAAAAAACACACTGACACATCCAACCCCCCCCCCCCCCTCAAGAAAGCGTTGTAAAAAAAAAAAATGTGAAAAATTAAAATTGTAAAATAAAAAAAAATACTGACACATGACTTAAAAAAAAAAAAGTATCGGTAATCGGTATCGTCAAGTACTTGTACTCGGTCTTAAAAAAGTGGTATCGGGACAACCCTAATATATTGCATTGCATCACATTCAGGAAAAATAATCTATGTAAAAAAAATCACCGATAATGGCTCATTTACATTAATGCGATGAAGTAACATATTGAGGACATGTTTCATGAACCAAAAAGCAAGTAGACACAGCAGTTGAACTTCACGTTAGCATGGTCAAATCAAGGAAGAGTGCATTCTGGCCATTCCCTCTAAGTAACTATACTTCTCTCATGCTTACTCTATGAACATCTCCATAATCCTTGTGCCTTTTTGCAGTATGTTGCCCAACACTTTCATCTAAGCAAGTAATATTACCACAGGGTTAGGTTCACAACCTTACATTTAAAAAAAAGATATCATTTAATTACCCTTGTTGTTCTGTTGCGATTCTTCGGTAATATTTGACTATTCTGCTGCATTTTAATAATAATTAATTAAATAATTTCTTACTGTATTTAATTTATTTAGGTTGATGGGACTAATCTTCAGGGTTACACCAACCAGCAAGCAGTGGAAGTGTTACGTCACACAGGACAAACTGTCCATCTGACGTTAATAAGGAGAGGTCAAAAACAGGAAGTTATTCCTCATTCAACAGAGGAATCTGCAAAAACAACTGACCTAGCTAGGACTGTGCAAAATGAAGAAGATGGTCTTGGTAAACGACAATATGATGCAAATGGTAAATGACAACATTATACTAATCCTGTAACTCATTCTTGTTTTCAGTTCACTGATCTGTCACTGTATTAAACAGATCAGTTGAATTTACGGTGTGTACATTATAACAGTTTTTTTCTAGTTTTTTTGTATTTAAAAAGCCAGTTTCCTTAAGTAGATTTATCTTTTTTTTTTTCTTTTTGCATGTGAAGGCACTGAAGCTCTCACAGACCTGGGGCAAGTATATGCATATGAGGTTTCAGGACACAAGATGCGCATGCACTTGTTCCAGGGCACTTAACCTGGCAATAGACAGTTAATCTGCTTTTTTTGTGTTCAGCCAGTGGGCTGTCAGGTTTTTCCATCCACACAACCAAGGTGGATGGAGGAATGCTCTACCCAGTACATTTTATTTTGACAGAGGAACTCTACTGCAGCCGATTGCAAAGATGAGGATAAGAGCTTATGCAGAGCGGACATGGACACAGCCTGCTCTGCTCTATGGACAGTTGGATGTAAATGGACCGGCTGTCTGTTTACACCCAACTGCCCTCTTATCTTGCCAGATGGAGGGGACTGACTCCCTTTCCTTTTTGTTTTTACTAGATCTGGAGGTAGGGGTGGGTGTAAACGGACTCAAGTCTGTTTAGATTAACTGCTCCATAGAGGGACAGGCAGACACGATCAGACTGCTTGTGTAAAGGGGACCTCAGGCCCCGTACACACGAGAGGATCGATCCGCTGAAATTGATCCGCGGATCGGTTTCAGCGGATAGATCCGCTGGTGTGTACGATCCAGCGGATATTTATCCGCGGATATATTTCGGGCCGACCGATTTCCAGCGGATAAAAATTTCTTAGCATGCTAAGAAATCTATCCGCTGGAATCGGCTCCAGCGGATCGATCCGGTGGTCTGTACAGACTCACCGGATCGATCCGTCCGAACACATCCCTCGCATGTGTCGTAATGATTCGACGCATGCCTGGATATCCTTATATGACAGCGTCGCGCACGTCGCCGCGTCATCATCGCGGCGACGGCGCGACACGTCACCGCGGACGGAATTCCGCGGGGATTTTGATCTCCTGGTTAGTACAACCAGGAGATCAAAATCCGCCAGAGGATTTATCCGCGGATACGGTCCGGAGGACCGTTTCCGCGGATAAATCCTCTCGTGTGTACCCGGCATTAGGCTTGTAGAAACAATACTTGATGTAGGCTGCCAATGCTGACTTCCTTTTAGAGATACTTGGTATACGGCCATAATGTTGATCCACTAACTTTCAGACTTTTTGAGTCACTGTCACAAGTTTTCAAATCAGTAAAGTCAGAAGTTCTTATTTGCAGACCTGTTCCCAGTCAGTGGCGGAAAAAAAAATCCACAAAATTATTCCAACCTCTAGTAAAAAGTTTATGTTCAGATGTGTGTAAAAGCTAGTTAATGTTCATGTCTAAATATTCATCACTTTGTTTTTTTTCAGAAAGCATTATAAAAATTCAGCCACTGTCATCACTGAGCAGTAGCGAGGTTGCACAGCCTGCATCAAAAGGAAAAGACACACAAACAGGTAATGGTTTCCATAGTGTGTTACATTGGCTGTGAGTGGGAAAGACATACTGCAGCAATCTGCCAGTGGAAGAGTAGGCCAGCTGTCCCTCAGATCTTCTCCCCAACTATATTGTGGCATCTGACAGTTTTCATTTATTTAAAGAATGTATTAAAAAAAAAAAAAAAAATGACCTGTGTTTTTTTAGAGCCTTTAAAAAAAATGCATATGCTGCTGTTAATTCTTTGTGATATAAAGTAAAGAACAACAATATGGTTCAAATCCTGCTTTTTTCTCTGCATGCTGTTTTTGAAAAGAGAATGAAGGTAAAAAACTGAGCCCTTTTTTTCAAAAGAACCGCTGGCAGTAATTTCAATGATGACAAAACTGCTGCATTTGCATCATATGGTCGTTTTATGGGATGCAAGAAGAAATGTTTTTAATGATAGTGGGGAGACCTTCATAAACAAAAGTAATTCCTGCTGGAATAGCAATTAGATTGTTTTTTTTTTATTAAAGAGATAGTTAGCAATGTATGATTTTTTTGTGAGTAAAATAAATCACAATTAATTTGCTTCTATGATTTTATCCCCACAGACCTATTACATTTTATCAGATAAATCCTCAATGTGTGTGACTTTCAAATACCCCAAAACATCTCTGTAACATGGCCTTGCTTTAAGAGCCTTAACAGGTCAACATTAGCGTTGACAGATAGTCAGTACTCTTATGTAATGCGAGTGCTGTCTTTTCATGGGCTGGTAGGTGAATTTAGGGATTCCAGAATTGGGTGAAGAATTTAAATTGGCAATTTTCTTTTCTTTTCTAGAAGAATGTCTACCTGTTGATGAAAATGTACTTAAGAATAAGTGGCAAAGAATTATGGGAGAAAATTATGAAGTTGTGGTATGTTTGTTCTTAAATGTAATCTATCACTTTACTATAGTTTAGTGTATGCTTCTAATGGTAACGTTTACCTTGATCTATAGTTTTGCATAGACAAAAGAGAACCCTCTAGGGTGGGACTATAGAGGCACTGAATGAACATCTAATGTATATGTATAAAATTTAATATAGATAAAAACTAATAGGGCATACAGAACATCATGCAAATATGTAAGATAATGGTACAAGGAGTTCATACAACAGATGACATCTAATGCGTTTCAATGAATCTTCTTCAGAGGTGTCAGAAATATGAGGTTACAAAAAGTTTGTCTGAAAGGTAAATGCAGACATAAATACACAGAAATACAGCCGTGTATGTATATATATATATATATATATATATATATATATATATGGTACTTAACCCAATTTTATAGGTTGCATCAATTTGTATGCCGCTGTACTTAAAACCAAGAAGGAAGGCTCACCGAAATGCACTGGTGGTGTTCTCCTGCTACAAGCCCATCGCAGGCCCCAATAGACCCAAACCCAAGTGTTTGCACTGACAAAAGCTTCCCCAAGAGGGCTGGAGCCAGAGGGTACCGAGATAATCTGAGGTTTGCAGGGGGACACTCAGAGGACAAGGGCCAATCTGAGAGGGTCTTAAGAATATATCATATAAATTGTCCATTGGAGGGTTCTCTTTTGTCTAATCATTAGGGATGATGGCATCCGACCCACTGTAAACCAGAGCTACAACCCCCCTATATGTGGGTAAGGTATTACTGCACTACCAAAGATATAGGGGAGGGAGGGGGAGGGAAAGTCTGGGGGGGGGGGGGGGTTACTGCTACAGCACTGAAGGTATATCAGACCCAAAGTGAAAAAAAGTGAATAAGTAATGCTGCCCTGTAAAAATAAAATAAGGTGGATATACCTAAGGTAAGGAGGAAGTGCTATATCAAGTGTATAATAAACATGTAAAACATAAAAGCATTAATGAATGAAAATAAATATCTCTGCAAATAAATGACATCAAATCCAAGAATGTAATAAATACAAAGTGCTGGGTGCGACTGTAATAAAGCATGCGCTGCTAGCATAAGTCCTCAAAATGGCATGAATATAAACAAGTGATGCATGTGAAACATATGTGAACTGAAACATAGGTGTTCATGCATAAACAGCAAAACAAATTCTGATAAACACAAAGTGCTGGTGCTTGTGCCAGATCATCAATGTGGAAGGTGCTGAAGAAAAGGAAAGGGTTCTGATTTCCTTTGAAATTGATGAGGGTGTCCCCTTACCTTACTGCTGTAAGGTAACAACGTGTATACAATCTGTCTGGGCAGATACAGCAAAGAAGCTCCAGCCGTTTCCCAATATGATGTGTCCCAATAAGGTACAGCCTCTATCTGTCACCAGAATCCCCCTAGGGAGTCACATCTGGTGGTTAATGTGTTTCCCGTCCAAACTTTCTGCACTAGGTATATGTATAGGTATAGGTATAGGTATATGTAAAAAAAACAACCAATTTTTTTTTATTTATGTCCAGTGAACGATTTATCGGTCATTATGTTATGGCACTGTCGTTTGCGCTCACGGCCGAACGTTCGTTTTTCGAAAGATCGTTCGGACAATTTTTCATATAGTGTATGGCTAGCATAAGTAGCTGCGCAGGGTTCTCCCTGAGAATGAAGGGTGGAGAGATGTCAGCCTGTCATTTGCATTGTCTGGAACTGTTGCTGCTGTATCACAACTTGTTGTTGATGAAGGAGAGATTAGCAAGGTCACACAGTGAGTTTCACTGAAGCAAGCCATGCATTAAACAATTTTCTTTCCTGCAACCACAATTGGAACCATAGCCTACCTACACTGGCCTTTTATTTTACGTTGGTTGTTCATGTTGTATTGCGGTGACTATTTGCCAGTGACTTTACAATTGTTTGCTCAGCATTTTCAGTCCACATACAAGCTACATTGTGTTATTAGGTGATGTAATTCATTTTAACCACCAGTATATTTCAGCATAGCGCTATTCTTTTCTGCCCCTTAGCACTGCTTTGGTCCTGTGCATGCACAATGCAATACTCTGTGTCCACAATTTATTAATGTTTTATTTTATTTATGTGTTCCAAAACACCTGTGTGTATATATGCAGTTTATATCACTTTAAAATTGTATTTTAGAAAAATATAGCATATAATATTATGTCAACATTATTTTTTATTATTTTTTTTTTTACCTCTGCTATATTTTTGTTCTCTGTTATCTCTTCATTCCAAGGATGACAGTTGGAATACGTTAAGACGTGTTCTCAAAACATAGCACAGCCTATAAAGTTGTCATGGAAACATGAACCCCTACATATATTCAATCTAGTTATTACAGCTTTTACTGATACCTGTTCTTAATAAAGTTAGATAATTCTGTGCATTGCTTTTTTTTTTCCTTAAGGTTGCACAGGTTAGCAAGTTTAGTGAAAGCAGTGGATTGGGGATAAGTCTGGAAGTTTCTGAAGGCCATCATTTCCTGAGATCTATATTACCCGAAGGACCAGTTGGTCGAAGCGGAAAACTTTACAGCGGGGATGAATTGCTGGAAGTAAGATCTACTTGAATTAGCAATACACATATACAAATAGTTACAAACAGCTAAGGCTGCATTCACACCTGAGTGTTTTGTAGCCTGAAGCTATAAAACGCTAGAGGGGAAAAAATACATTATTCTCAATGGAGATGGTTCACATCTCCACTCCAAAACGCCTGAAGCCGAACGCCTGAAGCTCAAACAAGTTCGAGCTGATTTGGGCGTTTTTGAACGTTTGTATTCCCATAGAAACTGATGCAAACGCTCGATTTAAGCGTCTAGCGCGACAACGAGCGTTTCTACGGGCGTTTTGTCGCTTTAATCTGTTCTGTGAAATAGAACATTCACCCAGGAAGAAGATAACAAAAATCTACAAACATAGCAACAAGTGATGAAAGAGATGATCATTTTTCCTATTGGCTAAAATAAAAAAAAAACAACGAAGTTCAAAAACGCTATATGCAAACGCGCGAATACGTGTGAATACGCACGACAAAACTTGCGACAAACGACCAAAAACGCTACGCTCAGGTGTGAATGCGGCCTTAATGTGTATACCAGTGTTTGTAGTTTGTAGTCATGATTTAGTGCAGAAATACAGTATTATCTGACATATGACCTTAGTTTTCCCCTGCGGGTACAACTGGAACTGTACCTCTCTTATTTTGCAGCAATGGCAATCTGTGGAGTGCAATTTTAGCTGAAGGGACAAACTAATCTGGTCACATATACTACAATCTAATACAGTATGTTTTACATTTACCAACAACTACGTATAACAAGTCTCAACTTTTCCGCATTGTAATTGAAACAACTGTTTCAACAGGTCCATGCACTGCATAGATTTGATAAAAAGAACTTGTGCTATCAGACCTTAAAGTGTGACCAGATTTTGTCTCATCAGGCAACATACACAAACAAAGGACAAGAGTCCCTATGTTGCTAGCAAAATAAATGTGCTTCCAATGTGCTACACAAAATGGTCTGATCTACAGATATACTTTCATTTAACACAGAAATAATTTAAATCTAGGGATGTAGAATAACTGAAGTTTGTTGCTTTTGTTGGTGAACAAAAAAGTCCTTTAGCATGTTTGCTGTTTTGTTTCTTTTACAGGGGAACATAACATTTAGTGGCTGCGAATTTAGTATTAAAGAGGAAGGTTAGAAAAAAATGATCTACAATGTTGGAGGTATCACTTACGTGTAATGAAACATTACCCACAACATGCAGGCAGCTGGATCCCAGAGAAATCCTCACTTCGCTGTCCTCTTCCTGGCTTTGAACTTCCGATGCTCCAATGAATAACCGCTTTGGATCTTCCGGAAAAATAGCAGTAAAGATAGTCAAATGATGATCTGTCCCTTCTTCCTTCTGAGTTGAGAAAAGTTCTCTCATTGCTTTAACTGTCTGTTAGGCCCCGTACACACGAGAGGATCCATCCGCTGGAATTGATCCGCGGACCGGCTCCAGCGGATAGATCCCCTGGTGTGTACAATCCAGCGGATCTGTTTCCGCGGATTTTTATCCCCTGGGATGGATTTCAAGCGGATAAAAATTTGAAGACATGCTTTCAAATCTATCCGCTTGAATCCATCCCAACGGATTGATCCGCTGGTCTGTACAGACTCACCGGATCAATCCGTCTGAATGAATCCCCCGCATGCGTCGTAATGATTCGACGCATGCGTGGAATTCCTTATATGACAGCATCGCGCACGTCGCCACGTCATCATCGCGGCGACGGCGCGACACGTCATCGCGATGGGATTTCGGCGCGGATTTCGATCCGATGGTGAGTACACTCCATCGGATCAAAATCCTCGCAAATCCTCGAGAGGATTTATCCGCGGAAACGGTCCGGTGGACCATATCCGCGGATAAATCCTCTCGTGAGTACGGGGCCTAACACAATCTGTGAACAAGGAAGAGAATATTCCCAGATACTGTATCAGGCACTGTAATCAAATAACTTTTCCCAATGGACGAGAAGGAAAGATGGGATGTGTCCCCTTTTGGCTCATCTTTACTGCTGCTCTCTTTGAAGACTCAAAGCTGTTAACCATTGCAGCGCCAGAAGTTCAGAGAAAGGAAGGGGACAGATATCTTTGCTTTGAAGATTTCTCCAGGATCCAGCTACCCACGCAACTTGGGGCATACATCATTACAGGTAAGTGATGTGGCTAAAGCTGTGGGAATTTTAAAGTAAATGTTATACTTAAAGTGGAGGTCCCGCGAAAAAAATTAAATAAAAAGCCAGCAGCTACAAATACTGCAGCTGCTGACTTATAATAAATACAGTAATGGCGCATGCTGACACATACAATAAAACTCTGATCCACCAAATGTTCTTTGAGCTATGATAGCTCTGTGAGAGATGGCAGTCTTTGGGTCTGGGCAGCCTTGCAGGGGGAGCCGAAGCCGGACCCCAAAGCATGTAACAAGAGAAAAACAGCAGGCGCCACTTAGAAAAGACGGTACACTTTAATATTAAAATAGTACTAAAGCACTCACATATTGGTAACTGTATGTAGGCATAAGTGGAAGTCCAAATGACAGTCAGTCCTCAGCTCGTGTGGGGGGGGGGGGGTCCCTGCAGCATCTCCAGCTGCAGGGACCCCCCCCCACACACGAGCTGAGGACTGACTGTCATTTGGACTTCCACTTATGCCTACATACAGTAACCAACATGTGAGTGCTTGAGTACTATTTTAATATTAAAGTGTACAGTTTTTTCTAAGTGGCGCCTGCTCTTTGTTTTTCTTTTGTTACTGACTTTTAATAAATGGACACTTACCTGTCCAGTGCGCCCGCGATGTCGGCAGCAGAAGACGAGCAATCACTCGTCTCTCTGCTGCCCCCGCCGCCACATCCTCAGTGAGGGAATCAGGAAGTGAAGCCCGGTTCCCTACTGCGCATGTGCGAGTAGCACAGCGCTTTCCCTGTGGTCCTTGCTGTCTCCTGGGACCGGTGTGTTTCCCAGAAGGCAGTGGGGGGGAGTGGAGTGACTGAAGTGGGTGCAAATACCTGTATTATACAGGTATCTGCACCCCCCTCCCCCTGAAAGGTGCCAAATGTGACACCCTGGGGTTCCCGAAAAGAGGAAGTTCCTTTTTTGGGTGGAACTCCTCTTTAATATAGTGGTGTTAGTCAAGGTTTCATATTAGACTTTGTGAGTATTAATGCATCTTGGGTCTGAAGTACAGTGGGGATCGAAAGTTTGGGCACCCCAGGTAAAAAAAATTATTAATGTGCATAACGAAGCCAAGGAAAGATGGAAAAATCTCCAAAAGGCATCAAATTACAGATTAGACATTCTTATAATATGTCAAAAAAGTTAGATTTTGTTTCCATCATTTACACTTTAAAAATGCCAGAAAACAAAAAAATGGTGTCTGCAAAAGTTTGTGCACCCTGCAGAGTTAATATCTTGTACTGCCCCCTTTGGGAAGTATCACAGCTTATAAACCCTTCTTGTAGCCAGCCAAGAGTCTTTCAATTCTTGTTTGAGGTATCTTTGCCCATTCTTTCTTTCAAAAGTCTTCCAGTTCTTTGAGATTTCTGGGCTGTCTGTCACACACTGCTCTTTTAAGGTCTATCCATAGATTTTCAATTATGTTGAGGTCAGGAGATTGTGAAGGCCATGGCAAAACCTTCAGTTTACGCCTCTTGATGTAATCCCCCGTGGATTTTGAGGTGTGTTTAGCATCATTATCCATTTGTAAAAGCCATCCTCTCTTTAACTTCAGCTTTTTTCTCCTCCGCTTTTTCATGTCCTCAGCAAGGCAGCTTATACCTTCCTACTGGAAGTCGACCACCATTCCTCCCCTATCACATTGGGTCTCCATTATGAATGACACTATGAGAATGGAGGAGATGTTGGCTCTCGACACCGATACCTACGATAACTATAAGCAGCTATGGCTCACCTGGCTCCACCACTCTTCCTCTGATACCTTAGCTAGCATGTTGTCACCTTTGACGTGATCGTCCCCATTTCCTTCTACCCTGGGTCGGGTTGGATTCCCGTTCCTGGGTCTCTCCTCTTGCGCATACCCTATTTTACCTTTCCCATCTGTCTAGTCAGCATCCCACGCTCCTCTTCTATGCTCCCCTTCTAATCCCCTCTAACCTGTTTCTCTTTCTCCTCCCTTTTCTCCACTTTTTCTCTATTCCCCCCCCCCCCCCTATTTTTTTTCGCCTTTCACCATTCTTGTCTCCTGTTCCCTTGTCTTTTACTCTATTTTTTTTATTTTTTTTTACTTTTTGCTCTGTTTATCATTTTTTCTACTTTGCTTTGCCTTTCTTTTGATTTTATTATTTCACTGTCATAGATTACAGTTGCAGTCCTGCCACACGGAAGAGCCCCTATTGTTTGCACATGCTTATTGTTATCAGTTACGGTTGTAGTGGCTCATACTGTCATGTTTCATGGTAAGAGTTCCGCTGTGGGCGATAGCCATTTGGCTGACTCTTCCCCCGACAATATTTGTGACTGTGTGCGGATTGTAACATTTTATGTTGATTTCTCTTTTTTCTGTTTGTATTGTTAAAATACTAATAAATATATTTTCAACTCTAACTTCAGCTTTTTCACAGATGGCATCAAGTTACCATCCAAAATTTGCTGAAATTTTATTGAATCCATTTTTCCTTCTACTCGTGAAATGTTCCCTGTGCCACTGGCTGCAATACAACCCCAAAGCATGATTGATCCACCCCAATGCTTAACAGTTGGACAGAGGTTATTTTCATTAAATTCTGTGCCTTTTCTTCTCCAAACATACCTTTGCTCATTCCGGCCAAAAAGTTATATTTTAACCTCATCGGTCCACAGAACTTGTTTCCAAAATGCATCAGGCTTGTCTATATGTTCATTTGCAAAGTTCAAACGCTGATTTTTGTCGTGAGCAAGTAGAAGAGGTTTTCTTCTGATGACTCTTCCATGAAGACCATATTTGTACAAGTATCTCTTTATAGTGGAATAGTGAACCACAACTCCAGTGTCTGCCAGATCTTTCTGGAGGGATCGTGCAGTCAAACGTGGGTTTTGAATTGCTTTTTCTCACAATCCTGCAAGCTGTTCTGTCTGATATTTTTCTTGGTCTTCCAGATCTTGCTTTAACTTCCACTGTTCCTGATGACTGCCATTTCCTAATTACATTCCGAACAGAGGATATTGACATCTGAAAATGCTTTGCTATCTTCTTATAGCTTTCTCCAGCTTTGTGAGCGTCAACTATTTTCATTTTCAGTTTTCTAGACAACTGTTTAGAAGAACCCATGGCGCTGATTGTTGGGGCGAGGTCAGATGAGTCTGGGCATTTAAAACCTTTGAGATTGACATCACCTGGTCTTCCCAGACGATGATTGAGAACAATCTATGACACTGGCAGGTCTCAGCTTTGCAAAGGGGGCAGTGCATGCTATAAATCCTGCAGGGTGCCCAAACTTTTGCAGACGCCATTTTTTTGTTTTCTTTAATTTTGAAAGTGTAAATGATGGAAATAAAATCTAACTTTTTTGACATATTATAAGAATGTCTAATCTGTAATTTGATGCCTTTTGGAGATTTTCCATCTTTCCTTGGCTTCGTTATGCACATTAATACAAATTTTTACCTGGGGTGCCCAAACTTTCGATCCCCACTGTAGGTCTTCAGATTTGCGTTAAAGTGGAACAATTCTTTAATTTCCTGTCCCAAGTTGCTTTGTGTACTCTGCATTTATATTAATGTAAGGTTGTCTATTTAACTTCTTTAAGGTAAATGAGGTCTCGCTACTTGGTCAGAGTCATAAAGATGTGGTAAATATCTTGAAGGAGCTGCCGATTGATGTAACTATGGTGTGCTGTCGGCCAGTCCAGCAGCTTAATAGCCCCTGTAATGATGATGAACAGTGCATTTCAGAGAATGACATCCAGCTGATTGAAAAGGTATTTATTAAATTACTTTCAGAATATTTCTAATATATTATGCATTGAAATATCTCTTAATTAAAGGGGTGTAAAGGTAAAAAAAAAATTCCTAAATAGCTTCCTTTACCTAAGTGCAGTCCTCCTTCAGTAGAAAAATGCAAACCTGCTGTATTTTTACATACTGCACTGCACAATACATCACACCAACATTGTAGTGTAAATGGGGCAAATAGAAAACAAATGTCTTGTATGTGCCCTAGCAGTGAATTGCATTTATCCAGTGTGGACCAATGCAGATCTACTGCAAAAGTCTGGCATGTTGGTTACTGATGCTGTATTCAGCCATTGTGATCTCTCCATTTGGAAATCCTGGTTGCCCAACTGTTTACTAAAACTGAAGCAATTAGAATCTAGTGAGGCTGTGCATAGTAGCCAATTAGCTTCTTCATCTTGTTCAATATATTTGACAAGAAAACCTGGAAGCTAATTGGTTTCTATGCAGAACAGCACTGGATTTTGCACGTTCCATTTTTAGCGTATCCCTCCCACTGACTTGGAACAAGTATGCAGTTCACAGATTGCAACCTGGTTTGGTCTGGTTTGACTGGCTGCATGCTGAGTACCACATCTGTGACTTAGAAAATATTGAGGCAAGACAGAACCAGCCAACCAACATTTTCTGCAACTGCCGTCTCTATATATATATATATATATATATATATATATATATATATATATATATATATATATATATATATATATATATATATGTACATGTTTTCTTTAGGGCATAATTTTATAGTCTTTGAGTACTGTTGTTCATCAGGAAGAACAGGACTGGATTTAGCACACAAAGGCAGAATTGTAAGATTGGATATGTTTGTAGCATTCTATTTTTAGAGTGGGTACAGAGTGCTTGGTAACCATTTTGTTAGGGCTATAAAAGGTTAGTGAAATGTAGCCATAGGGGCTGATACAAAGCTTCATGGTAAAGGATGGAATTGGCAGGAGTAAGCGTTGACATTATTTTTGCAGTTAGTTGTGGGGAAAATTATACTGAATTAGTAATTATCTTTGCGAAGAATGTACAAAGTAAACAAAATGATGCTAAAAGTGGTAGTAATGCTAGAGCTTCTGGCAACTATGGTTCTGCTATTTGACAGCTGAATCCAAAAACCACTACTGTTTTATTACATTAGTCCTTACCCGGGTACAGCTCCCTCTGAGAAACTGCAAGGACAAAGTATTGGGAATATAAGAATGTTCTGAGCAGGAGGAAAGCAACAAGGTGTAAAAGAAATGAGTCCATTTCAAGCTTAAAGTGACCCCACAGAAAAAATCCTTATTTGTCGTATGGTATGTGAATCTTCGTTTATTTTTTACTATTATTTACAGGATGACAGTTTCTCCAGTAATCACTTATCAGACCTCTGGAAAGTGCAAGATGATATTCCCGATATTCCCAGTAATGGTACAGAATCTCAGGTAATATATATATATGTTTTCTGTACTTTCCTTATGTGTTTTAATTGGGATAACACACATGTTTCCCAAGCCGTTCAAAATCAGACAGAAATTGATGATGTGTAAAGTATGGCAGCCCATACTTTCCAATCAAAAATGTACTTGTAAAACAAAGTGACAAAAGTAAGTTAAACTTAAAAAAATGAAGTTATATGATGTGTGGCAGGTTATGCTTTTTATGAATGTTTTCCCTTTTAGCATGCACACCTGGACCTCCATAATGTGCAAGTTTATGCCCCCTGTATGGAGGGGAGAAACAGGGCGACAACTCCAATTACTATTCTGTCTCAAAGGTGGAAAAATCATCCCAGGTGTATGCTGGAGAAGCTTCCAGTACAGTTTTTGTTTACAGATTGTTCTTGCCTTTCTATTAGGAAAACTCAGTGCTTCCTTTTCCCCTGATAGATGCCTCTGTCCAGCATATTCATATACCGTATAATATAGGTCAATACTACCGACGGCACTCTGTTCCATTCAAGCTCGCGTCATAACTTGCTTCTGAGCATGCGCGGGTTTAGCCCACACACGATCATTTTTTATGACACAAAAAACGACGTTTTGAAAAATTACATAAAAAATGTAAGCATGTTCGAATTTTTTTTTTGTCGTTTTTCAGAAGACATAAAACGACGTTTTGCCCACACACGATCATTTTAAATGACGTTTTTCAAAATTTCGTTTTTTTTTCATCACAAAAAACGACCGTGTGTACGCGGCATTAGCCTTTAGGACATTTAGAATTTTGGGATAGTAAAGCTAAAGCCAATTTTAGATCATTACACATATTAGTTTGAAATGTATTCCTTACTTGCACATGCAAATATGAGAGAAGAGACTGACTTAAAGATACATTGTAATGCAAACAAAGCTTATGTCCAGACAAAGGTCTTGGGTATGAAAATTTCTGGTAAGATTATAATAATGTAAATTCAATGTGGTTTCTGATTTGTGTAGCCTCAGAAACAGAAATGGTTTAATGACGGATATTCTCGTCTTATTATTTGATGCCATTGTTAGGCAGCAAGTTGTTCTGCATGTTCTAAAACAATAAACTTTCTGATTTTAGCATCATATTGATTTTGGCACTATTGGCTCCTCTGAGACCGATGACTTGAACATGGAAGCAGGTGATGATAGCCCAAGCATGGAAGATACACAAGGATCACCACTGGCAATGTGGGAAACTGATATCCAAACCATTGGACTGGAAAAAGGAATCCTTGGCCTTGGTTTCAGTATTTTAGATTATCAGGTATGTTTTGTTTTTGATGTTGCATCGTAGACCTCAAACTGTTCATTGATTTGTTCTGTAAGGTTGTTTACAATTAGTTTTTTTTTACTAGGAGAAAATGGGCATCAAGGAATATATGAAAGCATTTCTACAAAATAAAGATCATTTGGACTTTATAATATATTGCTTTGGGCTTACGCATTATTTAATTCTGTTTGTTTAAATCCTGCTTTTCAAATGATGTTATTTTTCTTGCATATCACATAATTTATGCTGATATTTATTGACTTAGGGCAGGAGAAATCCCAGGAGACATATAGCCATTGTGACGTAAAACGCTGCAGCTGGTGACAGGCTTTTCTGTGCTTTATTTTTGTCAAAGAAAAGTGTGTTCTTTGACTCGTTAGAAGCCTGCTTGGCTTCTAAACTGGATTGTATTGACTGTATCTTAATGTCCTTTGTAGCTCTCAACAAAAAATTATTAATTATTGTGCTTTATATAAAATGATAATTTACCATATTTTCTTCCTTAAGACAACTCTGTGGCCAAAGAAAAAGAAAATCTGCTTTTAGGTATAAAGTTAAGGCACCTAGAGCAGTTTCCAAAACTCTACCACTGTGGCTGAATCCTGGGCCCTTCTGACATGCAAAGCCAGGCTCCTCCAGGCAGCATTGAAGCTTGCCTGCTCTCTCCTGTCTGCTGCACTTTCATATTGCCCATTTAGGCAGCCCATTGTAGTCATGGCCCAATAGAAATGTGTGGGGGTCTGAATCGAGTTCCATTCTCAGAAAGTACCAGGAAGCGTTAGAGCTTTGCTAATCCAAATAGATCATGATTTGGCTGTAGCAGCAGGGCTATGAGGCTGCTGTATGTACAGGCACTTTGACAGCAGTTGTAGTTGACAGAGGGATATTAAAGTAGAACTAAATGCAAAACCAGAAGAGCCACAGCTCTCCTGCACAGCGCTGGATTGCGATGGGTTTCAGGTTAGTATAAGGGGGTTTAGGGGGCTAGTCTGTGACACAGAATGTTTTTTTACCTTAATGCATAGAATGCATTGAGATAAAAAAAAAATTAGGTTTTTAGAACCACTTTTGGGATAACATGATCAACACGTAAATATTCCTTGGGGTTAGCCTGTTTGCATATATAACCCCATCCTTGTCCACAGTTTTCTTGAAATTAACCGTGGTTACTAGTAGGGTTGCACCCATACTGATACTAGTATCTGTGCCGACACCGAGCATTTGCACGAGTACTCATGTGAATACTCTGATACCTGGTAGGAGGCCAGTACACCCCGCGTCCTCAGTGTGGCAGGGGGGGGTTAGCCTCACAGATGATCATAGCAGCAGTGGGGCAGTTACAAGCACCGATCTCCCTGTATAGTTTTTCTTCTCCTTTTCTCCCTCCTGTGGCTGTCAGGGAGATTGTGGTGCTTGTAATTGCCCCTAATGCCGCACCGTTCATCTCCGATTGTCCCCTGTATCCTCGGCTCCCCCAATCCTCCTCTGGTCCCCCCTTATCCTGGATCTGTCAGAATGGAGAGCAGAGGAAGGAGTCAATGATCACTGACTCTGTCCATTCATTAACTGAGCATCGTAAACTGTGTTTACGATGCTTCAGTTTATGAATGAACAGGAGACTCTGTCTCCTGTCTATTCATTTCCAGTGCAGCTGAGGCTGCTGAGAAAGGGACTGTGAAATCCGTGTCTTCAGTTAATTTCCCTGTCTCAAAGGGGAGATGTTAAGGGCTTGTTTAGACCCCTGATATCTCACCAAAGCCCCCCAACAGGGTTGATAAAAAATAATAAAATAGGATTTTTTTGATAAATATTTCAAAGGGGAATTGTAAAAATAAAAAAATAATAAAATAACCCCCCCCCCCCAAGAAAAAAGAAAAAAAGAACGGTAAAAAAAGTAAAAAAAATAAATAGGAAGAAATTAAATTGTAAAAAAACTACTGACACAGTCCATGCTTAATCAGTGCTGCATATTAGTGCCACTGTCAGAGGACATAAAAAAAAAGAATCAGTATCGGCGAGTACTTTTTTGAAAAAGTGGTATCGGTGCAATCCTAGTTACTAGTACTTCCCTTACTGTGCTGAAGAAGTCCAGGAGGCTAAAGCAATATTGTCAAATGATGGATGTAAAGGCTGTGTGGTTGAAATAAAACCTAGTAAGCATTCACTTGCCATGTGCTGTTTTATGGGCACAAATAGTGATTATTTAAATGTGTTACGCTGAAGTAAAGTAACCATGTTCTTGTTTGTGGGTGTGATGCTAAGACTTTACAAATGCTTTAACTTTTCTTTTGTTTGTGTATTTCTTATTTTTCTTCTTTCCTCTCCACCTATTATGTTTAATCAGTCCTCACTTTAATGTGTTTCTTTAGGATCCTATTGATCCAGCAAGCACAGTCATAGTAATTCGCTCCCTGGTCCCTGAAGGGGTTGCAGAACAAGATGGCCGACTTTTGCCTGGGGATCGCTTGATGTTTGTCAACGAGATCGATTTGGAGCATGCCAGTTTAGAAGAAGCTGTTCAGGCACTTAAAGGTGCACCTGCAGGAAACGTTAGCATCGGAGTTGCAAAACCTTTGCCTGTAAGAATATTTTTTAATGCTATTTACGCACCTAATATGCACCATTTTTTTTTGTATAACTTAAACATCCACTACAACTGTGTGCAAGCTTTTTTTGTTAAACACTGGCAATTACCATATCACTATCCAGATTATCTTTTTTTTTTTTTATCTGATTGGATAGTGCCATATACTTGTTTGCATAACTTATTTCTCATACAGTACAGAACACAGGCTTCTTTTTTAATAGTAAGCTTGGGTTATATGCTTCACCTTCAGGCGTGGGCACTGGCAAAAAAAGCAATTCTCTCTCTTTTTTTTTTTTATAATAGTGTTAGTTGATGGACAAATTCTGAGAGCAAATTTCTGGCTTATGATTCGAATTATATTGGAATGTCAAAGACTTTGTCTGGTTCTTCACATGGAGAAACCCCCTTTTTTCCCTTGCTGCATCAACGCCACTGCAGCAAAGGGATTGCAGATTCCGCATGTGCTTCTGTTTGATGTTAGAACCATTGTCAGGGGTCACCAGTATGGGTTCCCTTTCCAAAATTAGGAAACCTAATAGGCCCTTTCCGGTTCGCCTCTTTAGTAAAGCATGTGTTGTAAAAGGATGGGCTGGGGCCCAGACAAAATGTATAAGCCCCCAAGAGGTCTGAGCAGCAGTACCCAGTGGAGAAGGTCTACCACAAAAAGTGGAACATTTCTGTGATGGATCTGGCTATTTTCTGCCTCAACAAATTCCTTACAGTGCCAGTTGAGATTTCCCAGTCTATAGAAACCTGATGGACAAGAGGTTAAGAGGGCCTTCTTAAAGCCTATTTTGCTCTATATTTTGCTCCTGGATTGGTCGCCCCTTGGCAGCACCTTGGGGAAACATGCCCAGACCCCACCTCATGGAAAATGCAGGGCCAGCCTGTAACATTACCTCTGCCCCTGGACTCTGCGATTGATACTCACACTCAGTTCAGTAGTACAATGTGGCATAGTTAGGTGCAGAGTGCTCTACAAATCCAGAGCAGTGGTGATCAGAATTATAGTAGTTCCAGTCCCTGAAGACCTTCTCCATGAACCACCAGTCTTCTCCACCTAGTGGTCTTTCCACTAGGAAGGTGCATGTACACTGGTGTGGCGAGTCCATGGCTTCGTCCCTTCCCCTGCTGGGTCCACCCCTCCAAGGTTCTCACACCCACACTTTTTTAAATAGTCTGTCATAACCATGACCTAGCATGAGCCACTTTAAAATAGTCTGTTGCAACCATAAGTATAAAGTGCACCACTTTCCAGTCCTGGGACACCTGTTGGTGCAAGCCTGGATACACATTTTGGTGCTCAATGGCCATTCTGTGTGCACCTTTTCTGCTCTGCAGCAACAGTCTTTTTACCTATTATGGTAGTGGGTCCCTCTTTGGGGATCTGCTCACCCTCATGAAAGATGTCAACCCCTCAGTTGTATTGCCTTGACATCCTATAGCCCTGTGATATACTGCAAGAAAAGGATTGTTGCAGGTAAGTCCTCATTTATCATTCAGGAAGTCTAACCAGAATATGTCAATACTTTGACTGTTTAAAACATTGATATCCTGAGCTGCTTTGAATACTTGCTTTCCTTTCTACTTGCATGCCCTTTCTTTCTATACTGATGTTTAACCAAGTCCAAATGGGGCTCCTTGTTTCTGCAGCTGTCACCAGAAGAAGGCTATATCTCTGCTAAGGACGACTCTCTTTTCTACTCTGCACATTCATATGTCGAGGAAGGGCCCAATGATGCACCTCTTTTCCATGCTGAACTAGCTATGGTTAGTGCCAGCAACTTTCTAAAAAAAAAAAAAAGATGTTGCAAAAAGCCCAGTTTTAGTGAAGTTGCATTTCTTTAATCTAATTTTTCTTTCCATTGCTAATTTGCATGGCTGAATGATTATGCCCAGCTTGTATTACTTCATAATATTAGGAATAATTATCTTTAATACTTTTCTTGAATATGGCAGTAAGGGCTTATTCAGATAGACATTCAGAACCATCCTCCTATCTGAGCTGCTGTCTGTGACATGTGAATCCACCTCAGAGCTGTGTGCAGTCAGGCTGTAGAAGTGGATGCAGATGCCGTGACTACACAGACACAGTGGCATGTCAGAATCTAACATGCGGACAGGAGCGGGTGCATGGATTTGAACACACGGTGCCTTGTGTATAGATCCATGCACTCGCTCCTGCCCCAATGTCAGATTTCTATTATACGACAGTGTCCAAACAACCCCTGTATCCATTTCTGTCGCCTGCCTGCATGTGGCTCTGAGGTGGATTCACACGCAGCAGACAGCAGCTCAGATCTGAGAATGGATCTAATCACCCATCCAAATAAACCCTAAAATTGTGCTTTATAAACTGCTTAAAGTGAGCTTGTGAGGGTAGCAATATGTCAGCTGCCATTCTGAATTTCTGTTTACTAGTGCACATCCTAGAGCTGCGGTTCTTTTTCTTGCTTCACTACCTCATAAGCACAGACCTGGAGCAAGCAATTAGTAAAGTTTGAAAAGTGTGAACTTTTATCCTAAATGCTTTTTGATACTTAGTGATTTACAGGTTAGTGAAGCTAGAATCTTGATGCTTGAAATTATGTTAAATTAAGTTAAAAAATAAGTCAACTATGGCAGCTCCAAATTTTCTATTTTTAAATGTCTTCTTTTTATTGTATTTATAACACCAAGTCTTTTGTTTGCATCAAATTCTAGAACAGCTTGTGCTATCCCTTTAAAAAATGACTTTAAGTCCTTCACTAAATTGCCTTTCATAGGTTGAGACCACTGATGCTGACTTAACAGGAGAATGCAGTATGGAATCCCGCTTTGCTTACAATAATGCCAACTTACTCCAGACTTCTTTGATAGCCTTGCATGGTAGTCCTTGTAATGAAGAACTCCTTAGTGGTTTATCTGATTGTTCACTGCAGGTAACTGGACTCTGATTGCATGCAACTGCATTTGACTGTTTTTCTCCCTGCTCTGTGTTTTTAAACATTTTGGCTACTTATTATGTAATACCATACACCTTTTGCAAAAATTTACTTTTTATGGATGTGAAAACTAATATCGAATTGATTAATTTTATTGCTACATTACAGTCAGAAAGTTTAGATGGTTACTTGTCTATGACAACAGGTTTTGTGGGATCAACTGATATACAAAGGGGTAGAAGTATATACCTATACACATAGTCCTTGCTCCTATGCAGGAAGATTGCTACAAAGAAACAGTGACAGTCCATAAATACATTATCAGTATGTGCCTGGTGATCAATCGCAGTGTGACCTATAGCTTCCAAATGTAATTGCCACTTCAAAACTTGTTTTGCCATTCAGTCAGAAACAGCGAGCTGGCCATACATTATGCAATTTTCTTTGATTTCCGTTAGATTTACTATCAACTATGTAGTCCTGCCTGATTTTATACAAATTAAAAAGTGTTTAGGTTTGACCTCATATTAAAATATAATTGTATACTGTATGGCCAGCTAAAAAAAAAGAGTTAATGTGTACTAAACCCAGGACCCTGCATTCACTATAAAGTATCTGGTCTTCCACAGTACATGGAAATGCAATCATTTTAGTAAATATAAACTGCTAAATACCCTTTCTCATCAGCAGTATATAGCAGTCTTGTGACTTCTAACAGTTCCTGGTAAAGCTTGTAAGAGGAGTTTTCATACTGTATTGGCTGTCCTATCAGGATGCAGGACCATTGACCCTCTATCTGAACAGTGCTGATTGGCATTGTGCTGATCACATGCACTCTCCCAAGAAAAAAAAAACTCTCTCTAGAAATACACACTAAACTGAGCATGTGCAGCCTGACCCCAGTAAATCTGTCATATCCAGACATGTTTTGGGGGTAATGCAAGACGAGGAGGATCTGTGCATACAGGATCAACATTTTTTTTTTAAACAATGCAGAGGATTAACACCTTAGGTTCCACGGTGAGTGCATATACAGACTGTTTTTACTGTTTACTGCTGTGGGTTTAGAAACACTGTAAGATTTGAAGTATACAATACCGTACTTCATTGGCTAAGTGGCACTTTGATGCAGAAAGATTACGTTTTCAGTGGTGACAGTTATTACAATTTTATCTATGAAATCCTCCAAAGATTAAAGCGGACCTATACTTAGAAAAGCACTTTCTTTCCATTAAAGTTGAGAACGGTTGATCTTTATTCACCCCAGCATGACCAATAATTTAGCTTGAGTATGGCTCCACTTTAATATGCCTTTAGACGTACGATTAATGCTAGATATGCCCAGTTTCAGCTAATATGATGATGTCTTTGTTATTGGGCACCGGCAGTGTTTGGTAGACATTCCACGAAGGCCATTTTGCGAAATAATAGCCAACTATATTGGTTTCCAAACGGTAGCTTTATTTTTTCTTTTTTGTGCTATAGCTGGCAACATCCTCCCATTCTGCATCCTCCATTAGTCATAACCATGCATAGTCATTGCATCCCATTCTGCAAGTTCATGGTAAGATCTTTTTTCAGGACTAGATATCAGAATATTTGTCTAACCATTTTTAGTTCTGCCCATAGTGGGGGGAAAGGTGTAAGCTGCATTTTTAGCATATTGCCTATTCCTCTTCAGCTAATGTAAGTTATTTTTATAGGCTCTGTCTAAAGAAGACTCCTTTCATCCTTCCTATGATGTCTGTAGTGAAAGGTTATCTTTTAACAAACCAACTCCCCCAAATGTGCTGTGGGCTACATCAACGCCAGTTATAGATTTTAAGCTGCCTACCATGGACTTTTACAACCTAAATCTTGGTCAGCCTGAACATACTAAGCTATCAGATAACACTGATGTTGTTTCCTCTGACTCCAAGGATCACTCGGAATTGGTTGTTTTCAGCAAAAAGATAGAAAGCACATCAACTAGTTCGTGGATGCCTTTACAGACTCATGGAGCTGATACCGCTGCTGACATTCCTCCTTCTATTTCAAAGGTAATCGGAATTGCACAAAATTAGATTAAAGATCAAATCCAGGGTGATATAAAACATTAATGCAGCTCAGTATTTATGTATACATCATTATCTGTATTTTCAAGTACCTGCATTTAAACCTGGTATCAACCTCTTGCTGTCTCTGTACAGCAAAGCTTAGAGAGGGGAGGGAACAAATTATTTGTGCTGATAAGAGGAGAGCGCAGAATGGCAGAGTTGAGCTCATTGGTTTGATGCTTCTGCTTTCAGTGTCCAGTCACATGATTGGGGTAGGGTGAAGACTTGAAATTAAGTGTAGTAGAGAAAAAAGATCTGGTCTTCTGCACTTCCAGACAGAGCTGTTGTGTGTGCCAGAAATCTCAGAACTGGATATACTTTTTTTTTTTTTCATCAAATTTATTTTTCAAACAGTTTTTCCTTTTGCAGTTTGACATAGAGACAATGGGCCAGATTCAGAGAGAGATATGACGGTGTATCTCCTGATACACCGTCGTATCTCAGAGTTAGGCCGGTCGTATCTATGCGACTGATTCATAGAATCAGTTACGCATAGATATGCCTAAGATCCGACAGGTGTAACTGTGTTACACCGTCGGATCTTAACTGCAATTTTAAAATGGGCGCTGGGGGCGTTCTCGCTGATTTACGGCGACGATATGTAAATCAGCAAGATACGCCAATTCACAAACGTACGCGGGCCCGACGCAGTCACTTTACGTCGTTTACGTAAGCGTTTTACCGGCGTATACTTACCCCTGCTTATATGAGGCGCAGCCAATGTTAAGTATGGCCATTGTTCCCGCGTAAATTTTTTTTTTTTTTACGTCGTTTGCGTACGTCGATTCACTAAACCGCTCGTCGCAAGTTACGCTCACGCCAAAACCAATGACGTCCTAGCGACGTCATTGGGAGCAATGCACGCAGGGAAAATTTGCGGACGGCGCATTCGCAGTTAAATCAGTGCGGGGACGTGCCTGATTTAAATGCTACACTCCCCCTAGCCGCAAAATTTGAATTCCGCCGGGGGATTTAAGATACGCCGCCGCAAGTTTGGAGGTAAGTGTTTAGTGAATTACCCATTTGCCACTAAAACTTGCGGCGGCGGATCTTAAATCAGATAGATTACGTGGATCTAAAGATCCGCTGATCTATCTGAATCTGGCCCAATCTGTCAGGGAGGACAGATGAGAATGTCAACTTTGAAGAATCACTGTCATTTTTCCTATTTAGGCCAAAGTGACAGTGGCCCAGATTCAGGTAGATCCGCGCAATATTTGCGTGGGCAAAGGGCGACGATTTTTGCTCTGCGCCCACGCAAATATTTTGATTTGCCCGCGATTCACGGAGCAGTAGCTCCGTAAATTGCGCGGGCGCTATGCTAATTAGCCCTGCGTAAGGGCGCCTAATGTAAATGATCCCGCCGGGGGCGGGAATCATTTAAATTAGGCGCGCTCCCGCGCCGAGCGAACAGCGCATGCTCCGTCGGGAAACTTTCCCGACGTGCATTGCGGCAAATGACGTCGCAAGGACGTCATTTGCTTCTAAGTGAACGTGAATGGCATCCAGCGCCATTCACGAATCACTTACGTAAACGACGTGAAATTTAAATTTCACGAGCGGGAAGGGCGGCTATACTTTAGCATTGGCTGCTCCTACTATTAGCAGGAGCAGCCTTACGCTAAAGTCGCCGTACGGAAACTCCGTACCTTGCGTGCGCAGGGCCCGCGCAACTTTTGTGAATCGGTGGTAGTATGCAATTTGCATACTATACGCCGATCACAATGGCCGCGCCCCCTAGCGGCCAACGCAAGAATGCAGCCTGAGATATGAAGGCATAAGGAGGCTTATGTCTGTCATATCCTAGGCTGCAGTCCACGTAGCGATGTTCCTGAATCAGGGGCATTCGCTACGCGGGCGCAATAGCTTCTTGAATCTGGGCCAGTGGCTCTGCAAAGGAATTCCTTTACCCATCTATATATCCTTGCCAATGCTCTCCAGCCTCCATCACAGGTGGTGATTCTGAGAATGTGGTAGCATGTGACCATCTCCAATATGACAGTGCTTGGATTTAGCATCCAACTAAGCCCATGCATTGTCACACGATGGAGGGTGCAATATCCCTGCTCCCCCTAGCATCTGACACCAACAGAGATTTTAGTGCAGACTGTGACTGAGTTAGGAGCAACAAGATGAGTATCAGTGGGTTAAAGAAGTTGTAGCCCCCTCCCCCTTTTTTTAAAAATAAAAATAACAAACATGCCTTTACTTACCTGCTCTGTGCAATTGTTTTGCACAGAGCAGCCCCAATCCTCTTCTTCTGGGGTGCCCCATCAGCGCTCTAGGCCCCTACTCTTCATTGAGTGCCTCCACGGAAAGCCACCTTCCCTGGGGTCACCCGTGTGGGATCTAAACCGTGTCCCCCTGCTGCATCCATTGACACAAACAGCGGGACACAGCCCCGCCTCCCGCTCCTGTGTCACTGGATTTGATTGACAGCAATGGGAGCCATAGGCTCCCGCTGCTATCAATCTGTCCAATGAGGAGCAAGACAGTGGCTGGAGCTGCTGCACACATGCACATTGCTGGATCTAGCTCGGGTAAGTAAGGGGTTCTGAGGGGGGCTACAGCACAGAAGGTTTTCACCTAGGTTTTCATAGAATGCATTAAGGTGAAAATCTTTGAGGCTTTACAACCACTTTGAGCGGCCCTTTTGCAAAGACGCCATCACTTTTTTTAGAATGGCTGACAGTGTCTCTTTACATGAAACTGATGGAATTTAATGACATAGTAATATAAAGAGTTTGGAGAAATGTAACATGTATGATTATGATTCCGAACGTAGAATAAAATCGTGAAAATGACATGAAGTTCTAAACACTCTTAAATTCCCAATTTAGGATGACCATACAATCCTAAAAAGTAGAGGGATCAAGTACACATAGCACTTAGTCCTGTTCAGATCTTTCCCTTAGTTGCTAAGCAGCATGATTTTCTTATACAGTAAGATCAGATTGTTATCAGAATGTTTGCAGAATTTACATTATCCTGTCTTTGGTCTTGTGACCATCAGATCACCTCATCTTTGGTCACTTTTAACTAATATTAGTAGTTGACAGTAGCAACAGTTGATTATTTTTAAGGTACTAAATAAAAACAACTGCAAAATACAAATTGAAAGACATGCTTAGAACATAAATAACTGAAATACAAGTTTACCTTTTACAAAACAGTTGTGTTTTCAGAACAGTTTTGTGTATTTTTTTTTATTGAATTTTACAATAGTAAGAAAGGTAGAAGCATTAAACTGCCAAAATGTTTCTAAAAGGCGTCAATACACATTAAACAGATAATCCAGTTTTGTGTATTTCTTCGGATATAGCCCTTGGGTAGTTGATGAACTTGTTAGCAAAGTGTATGTGGTACTTGGACAGTGCAGTCTTCTGTGTTTAGGACAGGACTTTTGAAAAAGTCTTACTCTTAGTAAATAGTCCCTCCCCCCCCAACTTAAAGCGGGGGTTCACCCTTAGAGGGCACTTTTTCCCCTTAGATTTCTGCTCGTTTTCTCTAGGGGAATCGGCTATTTGTTTTAAAATATGTGCAGTACTTACCCGTTTTCGAGATGCATCCTCTCCGTCGCTTCCGGGTATGGGCTGCGGGAATGGGCGTTCCTTCTTGATTGACAGGCTTCCGACGGTCGCATCCATCGCGTCACGATTTTCCGAAAGAAGCCGAACGTCGGTGCGCAGGCGCAGTATAGAGCCGCACCGACGTTCGGCTTCTTTCGGCTACGAGTGACGCGATGGATGCGACCGTCGGAAGCCTCTCGGAAGACTGTCAATCAAGAAGGAACGCCCGCTCCCGAAGACCCATACCCGGAAGCGACGGAAGAAGATGCAGCTCGAAAACGGGTAAGTACTGCTCATATTTTAATACAAATAGCCGATTCCCCTAGACCGAACGAGCAGGAAGCTAAGGGGAGAAAAAAAAAATTAATAAATGGGTGAACTCCCGCTTTAACTAAAGCTTTTTACTAATGTTAAAAACCCAAGAATAAAAATGTATTATATTGCATTGCAGCTTACCAGTCCTTAGATGAGGTGGCTGCATTCAGAGTCCCTTTTTTTTAGGGTTCTCTTTAGTTATTCTTACCTGACACTGCGTTACCTTAACTGACAATTGCACTGTCATGCAGCGCTGTAACCAAATTTATATATTTTAAAAATTTATATATTTTTTCCCCAAAAATAGAACTTTCTTTTGGTGGTATTTGATCACCACTGCGTTTTTATTTTTTTGCACTATAAACAAAAAAAGACTGACAATATATATATATATATATATATATATATATATATATATATATATATATATATATATATATATAACATTTTTTTTTTTACTTTCTGCTATAAACCATATCCAATAATAAAATTAAAAACAAAATCACATGTGTTTGTAAATTTAGGCCAATATGTATTCTGCTACATATTTTTGGTAAAAACAAATCCCAATAAGCGCATAATAATTTGTTTGGCAAAAGTTATAGCGTCTACAAACTATGGTATATAACTGTCCCCCCTCCGGCTCTAATTGAGAACCAAGCAATCTAACACTGCCGGCCACTATATTCTCAGGGCTCCCGAAAGCAAAGAGCTGGTGACTGTCAGTCACTGCTGTCTGCTCTCCCCGCCCACCTCACTCACTGGAGTACTGGGCTGTGGAGGGGGCAGGAGAGGCTGACTCAGGCTCTCAGTGGCTTGTTGAGAGGCTAAGATGGGTGCCAGTTCAGGCATGTGGGCGGATCCCGACTTCATTGTCTTGATCTTGCTGGAGTTTGGACCAGCTCTACTTTTTTTTTAGTGGTTCTTTTTTTTAAACATATTCTGCTGATCAGTTAAACACATTCTGAGGATTTTAGCAAACGTAGCAGAGTTTTAGATGATACTTGTCCCTTTACACTAATGCATACATGCCAGTGTTGCTCTTTTTCGAGTGCTAAGTGGGTGGGTCTGCCTGCTGTAATTTCATGATCACTCCCACTGTTGTAATGAAAGAAAAGCCGTTAGGAAAGCAATAAACAAATTAAATGTGCAGGGAATTATGGGCCTAATCCTCAAAAACCCGGCGCAACATAACTTTTTCCATTTAAGTTACACCGCCGCAAAATCTCTAACTAAGTGCCCGATCCACAAAGCACTTACCTAGAAATTTTGAGCGGTGTAACTTAAATCCGGCCGGCGCAAGGCGTTCCTTTTCTCCAGGGGGCGATTCCCATTTAAATGAGGCTCGCTCCCGCGCCGGCCGTACTGCGCATGCTCGTGACGTCATTTTCCCGACGTGCATAGCGCGAAATTACGTTACGTCGGGCTTTGTGGATTGCGACGGGACAATAAAGTTGCGTCGGGTAAAAAAAAAGATACGGCGCCAAAAAAAAAATTTTAATTAAAAGAAAATCGCGTCGCTAGCAAGAAAGGTCTGTTTTTACAAGGTGTAAACAGTTACACCTTGTAAAAGCAGCCCTAATTTTGCATTTGCAAAATAAAACTTACGGAGAAAAAACTAAGCTGAAAAGCTTTGTGGATCTCCGTAAGTGCTAATTTGTATACCCGAGGCGGCATTTCAACGTGAAAAGCCCCCAGCGGCGGATGCGGTACTGCATCCTAAGATCCGGCAGTGTAATTCAATTACACATGTCGGATCTTCGTCCTAACTATGGGAAACTGATTCTGTGGATCAGTTCCATAGTTAGGACCAGGGATACGACGGAGTAACAGCAGTTACTCCGTCGTATCTCTTTTGAGGATTTGGCCCTATATTTCTAAATTGTTCTCTTTACTCGGGATAACAAGAGCCTATTCAGGGTTTTTCCATGTATAAACAGAACCAAACAAATGGTTTTAAAACTTAATACATTTTAAAGTAGTTTGTGTTGCAATCATATATTTTTTTTTAAGAATAATGGAGTTTTCCTTTACGATTGCAGTTGACATTCTGTTCTCATTTTGTATTTGTGTTTTATTTAATGTTTGATTACATTATTAATCCTTCATTATGAAAATGTATACAGAAGATCCCATTTCTGATTCATAATGCTCTTGAATTTTCCAATTTCATGTATTTGATGTTATTGAATGCAACTGGTAAATAGTGTTATATCTTTGTATACCAGGCTGAAGGACATGTATCTGGAAAACAGTTTTATGAAACAAATGAAGAGTGTGCACCCAGGACTTTACCTAAAAGCACATTTGAGAAAACGATTACCATTCTCAGAGGCAATTGCAGCTTAGGTTAGTACACTGGCCTTATTCAAATTTACAGCAAACTTTGTTATTTTAAAATCTATAGTAGATGTAAATCCTATGTGAATAACAGCATTTGGTTTTTAAAGCACAATGTATTTTAAGCATTTGCCTCTTTTTTTTTTTTTTTAATGCTGTTTTCAATTTTTTTATTCAGTTTTTATTCTTTCTTTGCATCTCCATGCAACTTATCTCCTGCCGTTGCAAAATGAAGGAAAAACGTTCTGGACAGCCGCACTCCAAAAATAAAGTGCTTTTATTTTAAAATCAAAAAACACACAAAAAGCATGCCACAGCTGACGGGGTAAAAAGCACGTTTCACACCAAACTTTAGTTCTTATTCATAGCTTACGAATGAATAAGCACTAAAGTTTGGTGTGAAATGCATCCGTTTTTACCCCGTCTGCTGTGGCATGCTTTTTGTGTGTTTTTTGATTTTAAAATAAAAGCAATTTATTTTTGGAGTGCGGCTGTCCAGAACGTTTTTCCTTCATTTTGCATCATTCCATGCATTGCGAGCACCCGTGGCTTTGGATCAGGTGAGGAGACTTTCTGATTAGTATCCTAGAGCGGTGATTTCTCTTTTTCATTTTTATCTCCTGACGTTACTTTGTCTCTAAATATATTCTCTTCTGCATCAGATTAATACCCTGTGAACATCACACTTTGCCCCATTCAAATCTGTGCAGGGGTTTTCAAATAAAATTATATTTTTATTCTGGTCAGTGCTGGTTGTAGCTCTGCCTCAGGCTAAAGCCCATATTATGGGTGTTTATGGGGGGGGGGGTGTTGCAGCCAGCAATGAGCCCTTATCCCCCAATGTACAAGCAGCAGTACAGCAGATTGTGTATTGTGCAGCGGTATAGGGGGGTGGCTGTGTACTGTGCAGAGGTGGGGGGGGCTGTGTACTGTGCAGAGGTGGGGGGCCATGGAAAGTTTTTTTTCCTGAAACTTCCCTCTTAAAATGTATGTATATATATATAATATACCATAGATTGTAAACTCTCTAACTTTCCTACAGACTAAATAATATACAATGATTTTGATTATTTCCACCAAAGAAATGTATCAGAGTACATTTTAGCCTAAATTGTTGAAGATAGATTATATGCAAAATGTTATAAATGTTATAATATATTTTTTTTCAGAATTTTTTGTCTTTTTTTATTAGCAAAAAAGAAAAAAAGCCTGTGGTGGTTAAAGCGGAGCTCCACTCTCCACCTCCACTCCCGCAAATCGGAACCCTCCCCCCCTCCGGTGTCACATTTGACACCTTTCAGGGGGAGGGGGGTGCAGATACCTGTCTAAAGACAGGTATTTGCACCCACTTCCGGCCACACAGTCTGCGGGTAGACTGCGGGCAGGATGTCACCTCCCCCCCCCCCCCCGTTGTGTTCTGGGAAACACTCGGCTCCCAGAACACAGTGGGACCCAGTCAGCACGGCGCATTGCGACTCGCGCATGCGCTGTAGGGAACCAGGCAGTGAAGCCGGAGCGCTTCACTTCCTGGTTTCCTCACTGAGGATGGTGGGGGGGGGGGGGGCAGCAGAGTGACAAGCGATCGCTCGTCCTCTGCTGCGGACGGCGCTGGACTCCAGGACAGGTAAGTGTGCCGATATTAAAAGTCAGCAGCTGCAGTATTTGTAGCTGCTGGCTTTTAATATTTTTTTTTTTTCAAAAGGAATAAGAGCAAAAGGTGACATGAAGAGTTGACACCAGAGACGAATAGATTCTCCTCAGCGGTGATCAGGGTGCTCATAAAACATTAAATGAGTGCCTCCACCTCCACAGGCTGCTCACCTCACTCTCTGGACCCCTGAATTAACAAATAGGTCAATCAGGCATTCCCGCTGGGGTAATCGCAGATGAAAATATGTTTCTTAGTGATCCAAATTCTATAATCAACCACTTTACAGAAAGCCGCAAGGTGTCACTTTCATAATCAATAGGTACTGTGGTACCATAAACAGATCAATAAAAAAATATATAGTGCACACTGTGTGACTAAAAACACTTTGATACTTAAAAAGGTTACTCACAAGTGTAGCACTGTTAATCCAGTGCTAGGGTGGATGACATTTAACAAACGTCTCATCGAGACTGAGAAGGTGGCTGCAGTGACGTCCTCACCCCCTCTACTGCATCAAGGTCAGCCTCGAACTGCACCCAAAAGCCCAGATTCGCTTGTCTCTCATAAAGAGATTGTACATGTAAATAGTCAGAAACCCGCTGTCTGGGCTCACTGCACAGAAAAGTCATTCCCTGCATTATGGGATTGGATTGGATTGTTCTTCTTCTCTCTCTTATAACGCATAATTGTTTAAACCACCTTCTTGTCCAGAAGGCAACACCATAGTATCCAGAGCTAAGAAAAAACTGAACACAAAAGATAGTATAACGCACCATACCCAACAGATCCTCAAAAATGTCCTTCTGGATTTCTATATATACCGTAGGCCGATCTTGCACCTTTTGGACTCATTCAGCCTAACTGTATTTGGAGCTTGAAGAGCATGCAGCCCCATCTTGTTGCCAAAAGCACCATGACACACTCACAGGATTTCCCGAGTAAACCAATAGCAGCATTGGGTGAACCCAAAGGAAATACCCCAAAGCCGAACGGGACTGGTGCCTTCAGAAACGGAATGACACCGATACAAGACATTAGCCAAAAGGCTGAGAAGCATAATGTTCGTAGATAAGGTGAACCTTGAATACCCAGTTATGCGCAAGGGAAATACAAAACAGGGTTTGGGACTTTTCGCTTTAACATAAAGAGATTATTGCAAAATGTTTTCTTAGTTTTCCATTCATAGAATATTTCTGCAGCTAATCGCCAGTAGACTCATCTCTCTTAGAAAACAAATGTAACCAAGCATCCTAAAATCATATCTGTTTACATGGATTGACTGCTGTGGAACAGTGTCCAATTATCCATTGCATATGGGAGATCAAAGACACCAGCAGATGTTGTACTGTTTTAGCAGCTTATAAGCGTATTAATAATTAACACATAGGGTAGTCTTTTCTGCTTTTCATCATCTCAGGCCCTGCCTTTTTATTAACTTTTAAGTTAAGACAAAGTTTCAGATTAATTATAATAGATATCACCACCTAAATGTTAAGTTGCAACAGAGGTGACATTTTACTGGTCATATTGAAGGCATCCTGTGATTATTCTATATTGAAATGTAGTGCTGATCAATGCTGGACATTGCAGTCAAACTTTATGAAGAACAAGGTCGTTTTCAATCCATGTTGGTTGGTGCTATCCATAGTAATCTTGCAGATGTCCTTTTATTTTGCAATACGATGGCATTATTATAGCTGAAGAGTATCACTGAGTAATTACTTTTACCAGTGTTTGTAAATCTGTTATGCTGTTGCCACTATATGCCCATATGCAGCATTAGTAAAAAATAAAAATAAAGTCTTTCTTCATACTATAACTATATTGTTAAAGGTACACTGCAGTTCGAATTGAAGAGTTAGGCCCCGTACACACGATAGAATCTATCCGCAGATAAATCCCAGCAAATGGGTTTCTGCGGATAGATCCTATGGTGTGTACACGCCAGCGGATCTTTTTCCGCGGAGAAATCTCCTCTGGGATGGATTCCAGCAGATCGGATATTTGCTGACATGCACAACAAATCCATCTGCTGGAATCCATTCCAACGGATGGATCCGCTCGTCTGTACAGACTCACCGGATCCATCCGTCCAAAGGGATTCCCCGCACGCGTCGTAATGATTTGACGCATGCGTGGAATTCCTTATATGACAGCGTCGCGCCCGTCGCCGCGTCATAATAGCGGCGACGGCGCGACACGTCATCGCCAGAGCATTTCAGCGCGGATTTCAATGCGATGGTGTGTACACGCCATCGCATAGAAATCTGCTGAAATCCTCGAGAGGATTTATCCGCGGATACGGTCCGCTGGACCGTATCTGCGGATAAATCCTCTCGTGTGTATGGGGCCTAAGTCTTAATATATCTAATGGTAGTACACATTTAGCATTCTAATTTTTCATTCAGGTGTTGCTGTTTTTGTCAGTTATCTTGTAATCATAGAACCCCTGCTTGTGGAGCTGTTCCCAAACACACCCACTGTAGGTTCCTTGCTATCTTCTTGCTATCTCTACACAAAAGCCTGATGCAAAAATAAAATGTATACAAATTTACTGCAGACCTGCCTCGAAAGTCAGATGTGAATCAGCAAGCAAAAGCAAAACATCCATGCATTCTGCAGGATATACATTTCCATCAAACTTATAATTGGCTCTATGAAAATTGACTGCAAGGGATCACAAGGATACATTTACATTAAAGCGGTATTCAACCAAAAATAAAAAATATTGCAGTTTACCAAACCTTGGATGTGGTGGCTGCATTAGCTTACCTTTTTGGGGGGTTATTTCCCTTTGTTTTCACCTGGTGGTTTTGCCTGTATCCAGTATCCTGTAGTATCCTAAATGACGGAGCGATCACTTGTAAACAAACCGGCGTCATGACATGACGCCGGTTCCTCTCTCCCTCATCGGTACAGTGTGAGAGGAGAGGGGAAGAGATCGGCGGCAGCAAAAATGACATGTTTAAAAGACTCATTATGCCTCATAGATTATACGTTGGTGTGTTTTATTTCCAAAATTGGTTAATTTTTGGGGTGTTTCCATTGTTCTGGTCCTCCAGGGCCTTCAAAAGTGTAAGAGATGGTCAGGAAATTAGATGTGTAATTTATGCTCCTAGAACGCCTGAAGGTGCTCCCTGCATGTTGGGCCTCTGTATGTGGCCACGCTGTGTAAAAAGTGGCCACGCTATGTAAAAGTCTCACACATGTGGTATCGCCATACTCAGGAGTAATAGCAGATTGTGTTTTGGGGGTGTAATTTGTGGTATGCATATGCTGTGTGTGAGAAATAACCTGCTAATATGACAATTTTGAAAAAAATCAAAAAGAAAAAAAAAATCTTGACACTGCCTCTTACTAAATACCTTAGAATGTCTACTTTCCAAAAAAGGGTCATTTGGGGGGTATTTGTACTTTCTTGGCTTGTTAGGGTCTCAAGAAATGAAATAGGCCATCACAGGTGTGATCAGTTTACAGAGATTGTCACCATAGCTTGTGGACTCTATAACTTTCACAAAGACCAAATAATATACACCAATGTGGTTTATTTTTACCAAAGATATGTAGTATTATAAATTGTGGCCAAAATGTATGAAGATAAATTACTAATTTGCAAAATTTTATAACAGAAACGAAGAAAACCAAATTTTTTTCTTTTATAGCGCAAAAAAAAAAAAAAAAACAGCAGTGATTAAATATCACCAAAATAAAGCTCTATTTGTGTGAAACAAAGAACAAAAAAATCAGTACAGTGTTGCATGAATGAGTAATTGTCATTCAAATTGTGAGAGCACCGAAAGCTGAAAATTGATCTGGTTAGGAAGGGGGTTTAAGTGCCCAGTGGTCAAGTGGTTAAAGGATAAGTTCACTTTTTGTAACAAGTTGTACCCATATTAAGGGTGTAACATGTTACAAATGTAATGGCACTTGATCCGGTTTTTGCAGCATGCGGGGGATCTTCTCCCCCCTGCTCACTGCCACAATCTACAGTAAACCCGCCCAGCCATGTAATTCATTCACAATGGTCTGTGAATGAATGGTCTACAACTACCAACACCCTTGCGGCTGTCTGCTTATAATTCTCAGTGTACTACCACAGCGTTGTTGAGTGCTGTGGTAGTTCATTGATTCATCCTGTCTGTGTGAAACTGCCTACTCGTACAATGTATGGGCAGACAGCTTACACTGACAATCTACTGGAGACTTTCATGGCATCAGCTATCTGCTGATCGCTGGTGCAATGCTTTCCAGGCTCCTAAACAACATTTTACCTACAAAAAATATGCATTTCTTTTTTTTAAGGTGAACCTCTCTTTTTAATGAGCCTTCTGATTTTAGCATGAAGTGCTTTACTGTATGGAATTGCTGAATATAGCTGAAAATTGTATTTAAGATGATTTTATTACATTTTTTATTACATTTACATGAAGTAATTCCGAAAAAAAAAAACAATGCTTCCTTCACCACAATGGGCTACAGAATACTCTAAATAAAACGAATAGAACCTGTAAAAATATAATTTTGTGCATGACTTGGTGCTGCTGGCAAGCACATCTTCCTGGCCCATCCTGTGATGTAACATAAATAACTAAATCCAACAGATAAAGTGATGAAAATGTCAGCAGTCTTCTGATTCAAACATCCAACACAGCCTTTGGAAAGAGAGGTGGCAGGAATGACACTAAAACCCCAACAGGGAGTGTGGAAAACTTTTCATAACGACCACAGCAGACCCAGGAATGCAAATTAGTTCTAAAACTATAACAGGTGGTCTCCCCCTCCCCAATCTATCAAAAATGGTTTCTTCAAAATCTGTGACTCTGACACCTTCTGATAAGCTAGGTGTCTGCCCAATGACAGTATCCTCCTACCAATAAAGTTTTCATAATGACAAGTACTGAAGTTTGCACTGGTACAATTACTCTATTGGATTTAGTTATTTATGTTACAAATAATGCTGCAAAAGGAGCCATAGGACTCACTGAAGGGGCAAAGCAAAGGCAGAATTCCAACAGGGAGAATCCACTGCTCAAAACCCCAAGACATATAAGAAGGGAGTCTGTGATTCAAACCTCCAGCATCCACCAGCATACCACGTGTCAATTACAACAAATTGTTCATTATGCCTCATAGCCCCTTGTGGCAGGATCCCAATGACATCTTGCCAGGTGACCAAAGGGTTCATCTGGGTCCTTTAATGGAGTGTGTTTTTCCTGCTGTAAGGGTTTCCGCAGACACTCTGCATTAGGAAAGTTGAAAAGTAATTGATGGTCTTTTGGATCATGTATTCGGTGAGCTGGTCTAGCCATGGTCTGACTTAATGCAAAACAGGACTGTTCAGGTGATGATAGTGAAGGGAAAACTCATGTTTATCAGTCTAACAAAGATTGCAGTAATTCTTATAGCTGGGGCAAGTCAAAGTCTGCAATAACGTTTGCTAAAATCCTTACAATGTATGTTGCTTTTGTGAAAAGAATTTCCTCCCTTGAAGACTGGATTTACACTTTAACTTTTCTTACCATTCTACTAAAAGTTTATTCATAACATATTATAATGTGACAGATGCCACTTGCCATTATGTCTCCTGGGAAACACAGCATTTCTGTACTATTTTGAGGCAGATTTTGGGCTTATTTTTTGTACATATAGTGCACTCAGCAGGGCATCAACATAACTAACATTTTAGCTTACAATATCTTGTGATATCCTGTAAGTCAATCAATGTTGTTTTTGTTTTGCTCTGCACAGTCGTTCAGGAAAGATTTGTGTACCAGTATCTCAGACTGTTGAACATGTCCCTCTTTCTTTTTTTTTTTTTGGACAGGCATGACTGTAAGTGCCAATAAAGATGGCCTAGGAATGATTGTCCGCAGCATTATAAATGGCGGTTCTATAAGTCGTGATGGTCGAATTCATGTGGGAGACTGTATTTTGGATATCAATAATGAGTCCACAGCAAACCTAACCAATGCCCAGGCGAGGGCCATGCTGCGCAGACATTCTTTACTTGGACCAGATTTAAGGTAGGGGAGCTAATAATTATTACGAGCGTTTACTTTATGCTTAGTGTGCCAGAAATGTAAGAATCTGATTTTACAACGTAGAGGCAGATTATGAAAACTTGAGGGAAGAAAATATCACAACCATATGTCTTTTTTATTATCAAACCTTCACTAAGGAAGTGATGGCAAAACACCCTATAACTTTGAACACGTTCAATGGGTGTCCTCACTGAAGTATTTAATCCTTTCCCTTTTTGTTTCCTATTGTGTCTTTTTTAACTTGTTGTTTATCTCCCTTATACTTGAAATATCTGTTCCACTCTTTTTTTTTTTTTCTTGAAAATGTTTATAATTAATAGAACTGCTTATTGTTTTGATTGAATGTGCTGTTGGAAAAAATGTAAACATAAAATGTCCTAAATGGCCTAAATGTTTCATTAAGGAACATGGGATGAAGTAATTCTGAGACTGGGTTATTCTGCTGCCTTTATGCGATTGGACACTGGCAAACAAAAATGTAAGACAGCCTAGTATAAACCTCCCACTCCCAGCGTGCTCCAGTTTTCCAGTGTTCTAGGAAAAAAGATGTCTTCTTTCCTTAATACTTTTAGCAAGATCCTTTTTTCTTAAATCAAGCTTATACAGTTGCTTCAGTGCCAGAAGGGCCTATATTTGCAGATTTCGGTATTGTCTTATCCTTGGCATAGCCACAGAGGCTGTACCTGAACCTGGTCGTGAGGAACAAGCAGGTCCACCCTATAGTGTAAAGTGCAAACACTGGGCTCTGCTGAGGCATCCCTCTAGACATTTCATGTAAAGTGTGAGTGCTTTACAGATCTAGAGCTGTGGTGCACCCATCTGGTGGAACTCTATCCCTGAAGACTCCTCAGGGATTATTTTCACCAGGAGGATGTAGGATGTCTGAATGGAGCTTGTTCCCCTGGTTCCTTTCCTCTCCAGCTTCACTGCCATGGTGGTCCGAAAGACGTCCTGCAGCCCCCACAAGTCATTCTAGTCAGGGCTTTGCATTTTTGATAAGGGAGCATGGTGTTTTGCTTGGTACTATGCACCAGTTTATCTCTGAGGAGGTTAACACCAAAATCTTGGCAGTGACACTTTCAGGCGCTGCACTATTTTTGAATTCGGTATTCAGTATAGGCTCTACTGATTTATATGCAGGCCACTTTCATGTCACCACACTACGTATGCATGCATCACTACTTAGGCCACACATGCACCCACTCAGCCTTCTAACCACCCCCATGCCATGATTCTCACTCTCTACTACCTTACAGTAATAAGCATTAAACCCTACTGCTTTGGCAGTTTCTTTTTGTTTTTAGTACCCTCATTTGCATACTTTAGTATGGCAGATCTTAAACACAAGGGCCGTGGTCTTTGCCTGCCTACAGTTTACCAACAGGTCCAGGGACCCAACACAGATAGCATGAACCACTTTCCCCTTCTTGTGTCCGGAGTCCTTTTTAACTTTTTAATTTTTTTTTAGGTGTGGCATGCCCCTCTGTCTTGTCCAGAAGGAAATCTCTGCAACCATGTCTGAACTTATGGGGAAAATACAGCTAAGTTAGCTGGCTTTGAATTCAGGGGCCACAACCTCCAGAAACCATTTCTGATTTCACAGTGACTGTAGCTACTTTGAGGAATGTACCCTATCCCTAGTAGATTACTTTGTACATGAGGAGGCTCACTCTGCTGCTATAACTTCTAAAATTGCATTTTGGTCCTTATTGTAGTGGTCCACCAATTGGACCTGCAACCTGTGTCATTGATCTCTAAAGAGCCCCCAGCCTTTTTAAAACTTTCCTAGCACACTCACTTCCACAACATGTTTTGTATAGTGATTGCCAATATTAAGGAAAAGGGTTTGCTCCTCTTTTTAAGGGCTTCCTCTCTGTAGTAGATATGGCCATTTCCTGTATTAACAAGACTGACTGTTTCTGTGTAGGACATCCTGGTGTTTAAAGATCCTGTGGATAAAAACTGAAAGCTCTTCACAAAGTTACATGGTTGATAAGGCTGAAAAAAGACACAGGTCCAACAGTCAGCATATAGACTCTATCAATCGGTGTCCAACAAACTGTTCAAACTCTGCAGAGGTTTGCATGGCTTCTGAACATCCCTGAAGTCGGCGCTGAAACTCCACACAAGGAGTATCTAGGACTGTTACTGGATACTACTCTGTCCAAGGTTTTCCATCTGCAGAAAAAAATCCAAGTTCTCCACTCTCATGTTCGAATACTACATTCCAGAAGCCAACCAAACCTCTATTTTTGCATGCTGGTTCTACGCTTAATGGTGGCTTTGTTTGATGCAGTTTCATATGCCAAATTCCACATGCCATTTTAGCATAGGACAAGAAAGCATATGATTTGTAATACTGCATTTGACTTACTCCCAAAACCAGGCTAGCCCAGTGCTGGTGGCTTACAAGTCTAGCCTTGTAGTGTGGGAAATCCTTACACCCACTGACCTGAGAGGTTCTCACAATGGATGTCATGAGACCTTGGATGACAGGCCAGGAAGGAGTCCTAGACACTATATTGGTAGATTTGACTTGGCCACTGGAAAAAGGTATTTTCCTAATCCGTGTTCTGGATTTTTAGGGTGATTTAATTATTCCTTCAATACTGAACCTCTTGGCTGCATGGTCATTTGACCAAGATTAAGTCAAACAATGCCACAGTAGTGACTGACATCAACAAACAGGGAGGAACAAGAAGTCCTGCAGCTGACCAGATTCTGACTTTGTTAGAACTTTATGTCCCAGTCCTGTCCAACGTGCACATTCAAGGCGGAGAAGATTGGCAGATGGACTTTTTCTGTCATCAACGTCTGGACTCTGAAGAATGGTTCATCCACTTGGAAGTGTTTTTAAAGACTACTGTTACCAGTGGAAATGCCAGACCTAGATCTCGTGATTTCCAGGTTAACAAAAAAAAACTGATAATAGTGAACCAAATATATGTAGAAATTGTAAACTGATATACTAAAACAGTGAATGTATACGCAAAGAAACACCAACCTGTGGAAATTGTTTGAACTGTGCTTATAACAAAATCCAATAACATAGATGTTGACTTAAATAAATCAATAAAGTGTGCCCATAACAAAGTCCCTGTGCACCTCTACCAGGATGTCTATTGCAGTTCACTTATATATTGCTCTGTGTTGAAAACGAAAGTGTAGCTGACAATTTGTGCCACCACCACCAACTTCTGAAGTGGGCACTCACCAGAACTAGATGTTATAAACGCCTTTAATTTATCTTAGGGTTGACCACTTCTCTACCCGGGACCAATCTGCCGTCCGTTCCACCAATGTGCTAATATTCCTCTCATGGAGTTCCTGATTAGTGTTTTGTCACGCTCTCATAAAAAGCAAGGTACCGATCATTGCGTAATATGTTTCGCTTTTATTATAAAAATATAAATGTCAAATCAAACGGCTTCCTGATGACGCACAAAACGCGTACAGGCTTCTGGCTAAACGTTGGACATCACACGTCACTTCCTGCCGCTGACCCGCACGGAACTGAGGCATGGAGCGCACGCCAGCCTCGGTGATCCACGCGCTGTAGAGCGTCTTTTGCTTAGCACTGCTGGAAAGACTCAGTGCCAGTCTGGAGGCACTTATAAATGTAAGTGTTTGATTTTACATTTATAAAATAAAAGCTAAACATATTACGCAATGATCGGTACCTTGCTTTTTTTGAGAGCGTGACAAAACACTAATCAGGAACTCCATGAGAGGAATATTAGCACATTGGTGGAACGGACGGCAGATTGGTCCCGTGGAGAGAAGTGGTCAACCCTAAGATAAATTAAAGGCTTTATAACATCTAGTTCTGGTGAGTGCCCACTTCAGAAGTTGGTGGTGGTGGTGGCACAAATTGGTGGAATAGCAGGTACACTTTCGTTTTCAACACGGAGCAATATATAAGTGGACTGTATAGACACCCTGGTAGAGGTGCACAGGGACTTTGTTATGGGCACACTTTATTGATTTATTTAAGTCAACATCTATGTTATTGGATTTTGTTATAAGCACAGTTCAAACGATTTTCACAGGTTGGGGTTCCTTTGCGTATACATTCACTTTTTTAGTATATAATTTTACAATTTCTACATATATTTGGTTTACTATTATTTGTATAGCAATAAGACTGTAGGGTTGGTGCAGTACCATATTTTTCAAATTTTTTTTTAACACTTTATAACATTGGAGGTGTACACAGTACTGCAGCAGACCCACAACATTTAGAAAGAGGGTTTGAGGGTTCTTATATATATATATATATATATATATATATATATATATATATATATATTTTTTTGCGCCGGTGACACAAAATATATAGATTTTTATACACAATTAAAAAAAAATTGAGCAAGTTTGTCTCCAGGTCCAGGGATTCTCTAGCTCAGGGGTATTGAATTTAAATACACAGAGGTCCAGTCAGTAAAATGTTATTCCTGCAGAGGTCAGAATAGCATGTTTGATTACTAATTACCCCTTCATGCATCGGCAAACACAGCGTCTTTTCGCGAGTGCCAAACTGCAGTACTATGCGGCTCAGCGTGGCAAAATTTAAAATAGTGTCAGTGACTTCATTTTTCTGCGTTTCTGCATGTAAGGCAGCTAATTCAAATGAATTGGCTGCCTACATGCACAGCGCAGGTTGCAATGACGTAAATGTAACCCCAGATCCTTCATCCCACACATCACAATCTCATTATTACATCAGTATTCTAAGTCCCCGTGCATACCACCCTCCCCCCTTCACATCCCTGCCCTGGTTTTAATGGCCTCACTAATGAATGGTTCTAGCTGTTCTTTCAATTACCACTTACACATCACTCCTTAGTTTCCCACAAAACTTAAGCACACTGGGAGTGGGAAGGTTTATACCAGGCTGTCCTACAGCTTTGTTTGCTGGTGTCCAATCTTCTTGGACGCAGTAGAGAAACCCGTGTCTCAGCAGAACTTTGTCTCTTAATGAACTTGAAAATAATTTTAAGTAAAAAATCTCTTGTTTCTAAAGGGTAACTTTAACTTTGCAGTAAAACCTATAATCCCAACCCTCCTATTCCCACTGCTGCTGCTTGCCTAGGGCTGAAGCATCTATGAAATTCTGAGATGATACACATGCATTGGATCTGACCACCAAGATGCTTCCCAGATACATGTGCCAAACCTAAAGTATCCCTTTTCAGTAACTTTATAAGTACGCAAATATGCACTGATGATGTGTTGCAATATACAGCAGCAATATAATTTTCACCATTCGGCCTAAAGATAGTAGAATTTCGTTAGTCTATAGCAACAAAGGTCTTATATGTGTGAGATTGATAGTTTTTTACACTGTCGGGTCACAGAAAGAGAACTGTTATGTGATTACATTGGTTGGTCAGAATTAGAGGTAGCAACAGGCAGACTGTTTATAAATTATAATACAAAGGGTACTGGACAGACATCAAGACTTGCATAATTTTGTCATGCGTGGGCCAGCATCTTAGTCTAGGAAGTAGACACCTGAGATGAATGATGCCCAAGCAAAACTTACTCCAGTCATCTTGAGCAAAAGAAGATGAAGAACTTGTCATAAAAAAAAAGTAGGAAACCAGGTCAAGGTCAAAAAGCAGCAGTCACCAAAAATGGTCTGCCTTAAGAATACAATCTGGTTGTTTGTTTAAGTCGTATTCTTCGGGAAAAAAAAGATAACATAAATTCTTTGGTTTTTGTTAGGGAAAAAACATATAACTTGATCCTCTCCTCCCCGCAGCAGTCTCTGCACACCCGAACGCCATGGCCTAGGGTCCAAACGTCGTCATGACTAGAGCAGGACCCACAGCCCTGTTTTGGACATTAAGGCCCAGATTCTCGTAGATGGGCGTAAAACTCGGCGGGCGTAACGTATCTGATTTACGTTACGCCGCCGCAAGTTTTACAGGCAAGTGCTTTATTCACAAAAAACTTGCCTGTAAAGTTGCGGCGGCGTAGCGTAAATCACCCGGCGCAAGCCCGCCTAATTCAAATTAGCCGGGTAGGAGGCGCGGAGCATTTAAATTAAGCGTGTTCCCGCGGCCGAACGTACTGCGCTTGCGCCGTCCGGAAAATATCCCAGGGTGCATTGCTCCAAATGACGTCGCAAGGACGTCATTGGTTTCGACGTGAACGTAAATGGCGTCCAGCCCCATTCACGGACGACTTACGCGAGCAACGTACATTTAAAAATTTCGACGCGGGAACGACGGCCATACTTAACATTGGTTGCCCCTCATATAGCATGGGGCAACTTTACGCCGCGCAAACCTAACGTAAACGTCGTAACTTCCCTGCTACGACCGCGCGTACGTTCGGGAATTCGCGTATCTAGCTAATTTGCATACTCGACGGGGAAAACGACGGAGGCGACACCTAGCGACCAAAAAAAAAATTACATTCAAGATCCGACAGCGTAAGAGCTATACGCCTGTCGGATCTAATGGATATCTATGCGTAACTGATTCTAAGAATCAGTCGCATAGATACGACGGCCCAGATTAGGACTTACGACGGCGTACATGGCGTTGCGCCGTCGTAAGCCCTTTGAGAATCTGGGCCAAAGATGGTAGTAGAGCATGGTATCAAGGAACTAAAACTGTTTCTCCCCCTAGAAGAAAATAAGCAATTAACCCTTGCAGTGCTGGTACAGCCCTACTGCTAGAGATATTTTTTTTATTTGACTAGAGTTGGTCTTTAAATATTTGGTGCTAGGTCCACTTTTATACAGGCGTGGCCAATAATCTCTAGGGCTAAGCAGTTATAAGGAGGAGGGCAAGAGGTGTTTGGGTATATTTTTGTTTGGCTGGGGGGGGGGGTGGATAGTGCAAAAGTGTCCATACCTTTTTAGATTAAAAAGAAAGAAAGAAAGCAAAAAAAAGAAAAAAAACAACATTAATTCAATGGTAAATTAGCTATGTGGTTGATTTACTAAAGGCAAATATACTGTGCAGTGCAAGTGCACTTGCTCCATTGCTTAGTAAATGTGGTAAAGCTTCACTTTACAAAGAATACCCAATCAAATGCGAGGAAGGTAAAAAACAGCATGTTTGCTTTTACATGATTGGATAATAGAAGCCAGCAGAGCTTCCCCTAATTTCAGAGCTTCCCCTCAGATCTAGAGTCCTCTTCAAAGTGTACAGTAGATTTTAATCTGTCAGCCTCTATGGTATACTCTTTAGCAGTCAGTCAGAATTTAGCCACAAGTTGTTTGTTATGCCCTGTACACACGAACAGTTCATCCGATGAAAACGGTCTGATGGATTTTTTCATCAGATATCCGATGAAGCTGACTTTCATCAGTCGTGCCTACACACCATCAGTTAAAAAACCGATTGCGGCAGAACGCGGTGACGTACAACACAACGACGTGCTCAGAAAAATGAAGTTTAATGCTTCCGAGCATGCGTCGACTTGATTCTGAGCATGTGTGGATTTTTAACCGATGGACGTGCCCACAGACGATCGTTTTTTTCTATCGTTTTTTTAACCATCAGATCATTTTAAAACAAGTTCCTCGTTTTTTCACCGATGGATAAAAAACCGATGGGGTGCACACACGATCGGTTCGTCTGATGAAAATGGTCCATCAGATTGTTTTCATCAGACGAACCGATCGTGTGTACGCGGCATTAGACTGTTTGTAGGTGATCTGTGCTTGTTCTTGGTTTCTGGTCTCCTTTTTCCTTATTAAAGTCCAAAATGTTATAAGAAATAAAGTGTTTCCAGCGAGTCAGAAATATTTTTAGTAACCCATAGTATGTATATATGATATTTTTTATATATATATATATATATATATATATATATATATATATATATATATATATATATATACAGTATATATATACCCTGCATTCACTAACTATTGATTGTTTTGTTTTTTTCAGTTTTAACTTTAGTAATTCATATGTTCTTTTTAAAAACTACTGGTTTCCTTGTATTTAGCACATTTGCCTTGTGTTGTGTGGATCTTCCTTCAAATTTTCCCTAGCATATTATTTGGTTCAGACCTATTTTGTCATTCACGCTACCTAGAAAAAAAAGAAAGAAAATGATTTAACAAAACTGTACTGCAAGACTCTGCAGACCTTACAGCAACCTTGTGTGAATGGAAATGGGGAAACTTCCAAGATGAACATATTGGCATTTTTGTTAAACCACAGGTTTTTCTTTTTTCGTTGAAAGGATAGAGCAATTTGAGAATCGCAAGCTTTAAAACAGCTGGCTAGGGTTGCAGGTTTGCGTTGTTTTGCACTGAGAACCAGCTGTGCGGCCACTCACAGAATGCATGTCGTCCCACTTCACTATCCACCTTGCCAGAAGCTTCTGCTATCTGTGCTGGAATAAGAGCCAGGGCTTTGCCTACTGCAGCAGCTGCTTCCAACATCTGTCAGATAATTACCAGTTTGAAATGAAATTCACCTGCCCTCACCTAAAGAATAAATTCCTGATCAAGGGAGAGAAAGACGGATGGCGTTAACATTTCCCCATCCTTGTTCATAATCACGGTTATAGACACACAGAAAGAGCAGATGCTATCTGGGGGAGGTGTTGATGAAAGAGAGCTGGGATTTTAGAGGAAAAAGGGAGACAAAATAAAATTGCACATACTTTTAACTACATATGTATGCTTCAAACATGCAGTGCGAGGCTTTGGCATTTGTTAACACTATTGTAAAAAGATGCTGCATCATATGCTTCCCATTCTAGATCTTCTCCCGCACCTGCTGATGATCAGGCCCCATTTTATGTGTGAGTATCGGTGATTCAAAAGCTCCGCATGGCTTATCATCTTCTGTTCAGTTGTCTCATTCTTCATAATAACCGTTTCTATAGCTTGATCCAAAAATGAACAGCTTCTTTTTTTTCTTTTTGTAATTAAGTAACATGTTATATACTCCGCAAACAAATGCTATGGTGATACTATGCTTAGATTTTAACTTGTTTTCCTATATTTTAACCTTACCCTGCATGTCTTTTTTTATTTTCACCTACTTTTCCTCTAAACTCATTACCTAGTCGATTTCTAGAAAGCCTTCCATTGTGTAATGCCCTCACTAACCCTTTAAGAACCCCGCTCCACTTCCTCTTTATGCGTTGCATGTGCTGTTTGTGTAAATGCAGGCTCTTTGGGGGTTTCTTGCATGTGGAGAAGTTCTATTTTATCTTTTTGTATTCCTTTCCTTCCCACCTAAAACTGTTTTCCTTGAAGAAAGCAGTAATTGCATTCCTTGTTGAGTAGCTGCAGCTGGAGAGAGGTAGATGCAGCTTTGATTTGCAGAAAAGAAAATGAAAAAGACCTTGGTGGTGTTTGTTTTTTCATTCATTTTAATTTCTTAAATCAGAATGCATCACCTGCTGTGTCCAACCTTATCACCAAGCAAAACAAGCCGACCATTGTTTCCTTGGGTTTTTGTTTTATGTTTTCACATCACACTTCCAAGCCAGTTAGAGTAGTGCACTTTTGTTCTATAGGTAAGCCACAAAGAGCTTATTTTAATTTTTGGAATGTTTGTGTAGCTGGGTAGAAAGCATTACGGTATTTACAATTCATGAGGACAATACCAGGCTACTGCTTTTCATTCATACTTAAGAGGTAAACATTGGAATATACACAAGCATTTGTATAGCGCTCTACTTCTCAAATCTTTTTTTTTTTTTTTTTTTATTGGTTACTTTAAATAAAAACTTTAAAAGAACATTCTGTTGTGGACAGGATGCATAACTATGTATTCTAAAAGAAAATATATAGAGGCAAATTTATCAAAACTGATGCAGTCAGAATCTGCAGCACCTGTGCATGGCAACCAGTCAGGTCCTATCTTTCTTTTTCAAAACTGAATGAAGCTGAAGACAGAAGCTGATTGGCCGTCATGCACAGCTGCTACAATTTCTACCTGCTCCACTTTCTTTCTTGTCCATTGAGGGTTACAGGACGTTATCTACTGTTGGGTTATACTGTTGCCTACAGGATGAATGGACAAGGGCAAACAAAAATATCTGAAAGCCAGTTCAGGATAACCCCTTCACATCCCAGCGTGCTTCACTTTTGTTGGTGTCCTTGGAGGATGGATGTCTCTTCTTCAATTCAGCTAGGAGAAGTCTAACAATTTTTTTGCTTTTTTTTTTTTCAATTAGTTAACAGCGCATTTTGAGGTTCAGTGCTGCTGGCACCTCTGAAGAACTCACTTTGTAAGTAGGTCAATCGGGCTGAGCACTGGGAGCTGCCTTGCTATTTGTACAGCTCAGTGGCTTATGATTTCCTACTTTCCTCTGATTTTATAGTGCATCCGGAAAGTATTCACAGCGCTTCACTTTTTCCACATTTTGTTATATTAAAGCCTTATTCCAAAATGGATAAAATGTATTATTTTCCTCAAAATTCTACAAACAATACCCTATAATAACAACGGGAAATACGTCTATTTGAAATCTTCACAAATGTATTAAGAATAAAAAGTGAAAAAAATCACATGTACATAAGTATTCACAGCCTTTGCTATGACACTCAAAATTAAGCTCAGGCGCATACTGTTTCCACTGATCATCCTTGAGATGTTTATAAAACTTGATTGGAGTCCACCTGTAGTAAATTCAGTTGATTGGACATGATTTGGAAAGGCACACACCTATCTTTACAATGTCTTTACAATGACTCTTAAAGTGGGCCGTCGGGCCAACTGAGCGATCAAGAGAGAAAGGCCTTAGTGAGGTGACCAAGAACCTGATGGTCACCCTGACAGAGTGCCAGCATTTCTCTGTGGAGAGAGGAGAACCTTCCAGAAGAACAACCATCTCTGCAGCACTCCACCAATCAACCCTGTATTGTGGAGTGGCCAGACGGAAGCCAATGTTAAAGGCATATGACAGCCCGTCTGGAGTACCTGAAGAAATCTCAGACCATGAGAAACAAAATTCTCTGGTCTGATGAAACAACTCCTGAACTCTTTGGCCTGAATGGCAAGCATCATGTCTGGGGGAAACCAGGCACCGCTCATTACCTGGCAAATACCATCCCTACAGGAAAGCATGTTGCTGGCAGCATAATGCTGTGGGGATGTTTTTCAATGGCAGGAACTGGGGGACTAGTCAGGATCGAGGGAAAGATGAATGCAGCTATGTACAGAGATATCCTTGATGAAAACCTGCTCCAGAGCGCTCTGGACCTCAGGCTGGGGAGAAGGTTCATCTTCCAACAGAACAATTACCCTAAGTACATAGCCAAGATAACAAAGGAGTGGCTACAGGAAAATTCTGTGAATGACCTTGAGTGGCCCAGCCAGAGCCCACACTTGATCCCAATTGAACATCTATGGAGGGATCTGAAAATGGCTGTGCACCAGCACTCCCCATCCAACCTGATGGAGCTTGAGAGGTCCTGCAAAGAGAAATGGGAGACACTGCCCAAAAATAGGTGTGCCAAACTTGTAGCATCATATTCAAAAAGACTTGAGGCTGTAATTGGTACCAAAGGTGCTTCAACAAAGTATTGAGCAAAAGCTGTGAATACTTGTGATTTATTTTGTATTTTTTATGTTTTTATATATATATATATATATATATATATATATATATATATATATATATATATATATATATGATATTGCAGAGATTTCAACCTTTTCACGGAGTCATTATGGGGTATTTTTTGTAGAATTTTGCGGAAAATAATGAATTTAATCCATTTCGAATAAGACTGTAACATAACAAAATGTGGAAAAATTGAAGCACTATGAATACTTTTCAGGTGCACTGTACCACAGATGGGGTTAATGCTGAGGGACTCAGTCATAACGCCAACCGTTTGGTGCAGTATTGCATGCATTTTCTTTCTCGACTTTCAGAGTTGAGGAAGCATTGACCCACTGCGGAACGTTGAACTCTGGTCCATTGCTATTGCTCATCTATAGTGACCTTGGCAAACTCCCTCCTGAGATCCTTATTTGCTAATAACTGCATGGGTTTAGGAGCATCTGAGGCGATGCCTTGTAACCTGAGCTTATTGCATCTCCACCATGTGGTCGCAATGTGTCTATATGTAGACATAGGATGGTCCCTGTCGCATAACTGCTTCCCACACTCCGCTGAGTGCTTCCTTCAGTACACTGCTTCCTCCAGTCTGGATCTTCAGATATCAGATATTGCATCCACATTGTCATAACCAAGAACCAGGCGAGACTAGCTCAGTTACAAACTCACACCAAATATATACCACAGGAGATCATTCCCCCCTCCTGATCATATTACCCTAACAATACAATACAGTCTGCAGCACACACACTGTCACCACAAGCAGTAACGTTAAGAGGATTTATCCTATACAGTAGCACTCTTTAAGAGATTCTTTCTAGCTTGCATTAAGAGCTTAGGGACACGGTTAACACTTTTCAAAATAAGGTTTTAATAATGAAAAGGTCAAAATTAGTACAAGTAAAATATTTACAGAAAAAAAGTGTTTCTAAGAAATAAAGACATGATTGGGCAACAAAGAAATAAGGAAGAATTGAGGAGGAATGATACTTGCAATCAATGTCCCAGAATTCGGTCGATGAGCCAGGTGTAATCGGTTCTCAAACTTGGCAGATGTTCCTGATTTGATGGTAAAGGATTACTCTCAAACTGTTCTGGCATCTCCCCTTTCTTTGGTGTCAAATGGGGTGTTGCTAGATGCCCCTGACCAATTGTATGGTCATCTTGTCTGGGGGATGGCTGCTGGGAGGTCTCTACATTTATGATTTTTTTTTAGATACAGTTTGTGATAAATATTCATATATCTGCATCCCTACGGTTTACAGACTGCTAACTTCCATATTATGGTCCAGCGGGAAACTTGCTTCAAAACAAATATAAACATGAGAGGTTTCCAATGTCTATTTTATTTATGAGGAAGAAGGGGTACCAGGGGTTTTCCATATGATCTGACATAGGGGTGTCTTGACTTTAAACGCTACAAATTATCTGAGGAATGTAAATATGTCCATAATAGGGCTGTGCTATAAATATTTTAGGAGTTATAAAACATGCTGAAGTTTCAGAACTATCTTACTACGCTGTCTGCACTTTATGTGGATTGAGCTATATATGACGAGTATCTGTTGGTTCTCTGGATAAGGTTTGCAGCCTTAGATTGTGGATTGGATAATGGTCTGATCACTGGACTGATTAGGTCCTGGTCTCAGTCACCAGTTTGTGTATTACTGAAAGAAAAATGTGGGGGCAAGGTCACTGTGGTGTGCCCTTCACAAGACAACATGGATGAGGTGAGCTGAGACATGACAAAATGGCTGCTACGCACACAGCTATGCACTAGCCCAGTACGCATGACTATTACACTTGCTACAAACAGTCATGCTGGGAAGAGGTGAGGGCATCCTGGGCTGGCCTGCAGATTTCTTTCCATTTCCATTTTTGCCATTTTCCAATACTCCTGGCACTGTAAATCGACAGTAGACTGTAATCCAGAAAAATCATCTATGGTAAGTACAAAAATCCTATTTTTATAAATAGATATGCAAGAATGCTAAATTTTATATGAAAATATGTGTCAATAATTTATACACTGTTCTGGCCTACATGTTAATTATTTTTACCTACGCAATGTTCAATTCATGATGTAACGTTTAAAACAACTTTTTTTATGTACCAAATCATTTTTTCACGTTTTAATTTTACTGGTTTCAAATAAAAAATCACTCCGATAAAAATAGACATGGCAAAGTATCCCCCCCCCCCCCCCCAAAAAAAAGGAAGCAAACAAACAGATGAAAGGGCAAAACCCAAATATGGGACATGAGAACTGTGGCATCCTAAAGCCTCACCCGTCAAAAATGTACAGGCCTGCAGGGCAATCCATCTCCTCACAGGGTAAATGCCTCGTATGTTGTGAATGTCGGGGCACACATATATATGGTCCCAAATGTGCTCCTCTCCCAGTTCCTTTGCCAATGAAATACACCTGACTTGGTGGATGTGCCACTGCGCATGCATGGCTGGAGCCCCGGTCGCACTAAACAAGTACAACCTGGAGCACCGACCACACATGCCCAGTTGTGGCGGGGCATAACGAGACCAGATACCTGAATCCAGAGGGCTGCCCAACCAACTCTGATATCGGGTACCCCATGGAAACATGACAACTGCTATGCATGTTGTGGTATCTAGGCAACCCGATGCCAGCAGTAAGGCCTGGAATATCGGTACTGACACAGTACAGAGCAGGCAAGTATACCATGTTTATTATTTTAAGAGAAAAAAACGGAGCATTTACAACCACTTTAAGGCCCAATTATAGTCTGCTCAAAACCTGTAGAAATCAATGACACCTGGTTTCAAAAAGTAAGTGTTGTGTGTCTTACGGTTTGCTCTTCTTAAGGCTGCATTCACACCTGAGTGTAGCGTTTTCCGCAATTTTTGCAGGTTTTTTTTACTGCGTTTTGCCACGATTTTTGCGGCATTTTTTACCACGTTTTTTGCCGCGATTTTGGACAGGTCTGAAAGGGTCACCAATGTTAAAAGCAGAAAAACACCCAAATCTGCCTAAAAAAAGTCTAACTTTTTGGAACTTCTGGCTTCAGGCGTTTTGGAGTGGAAATGTGAAACATCTCCATAGAGAATAATAGATTTTTTCCCCTCCAGCATTTTGTAGCTTCAGGCTTCAAGCTACAAAACGCTCAGGTGTGAATGGGGTCTTATAGTTTACCATTGCTACAGCACTGCAGTCAGCAGGAAGCGAGGTGCAGTCAGACCATTGCTCTTACATTGAGTGCAGTAGTCTTTAGCTGTAAGCTCTGGTCCAACTGCTGTGCACTTTTTTTTCCTGAGCTCCCCCCCACTTTGACAAAGACACTTACCTGTAAAGTGACCAGTCTGAAGCTACCCCAGTCCATCAATGTAGTGTCACAAGCACCTTTTGTTACAATAGGCAGTATTCCGTAATTAGAGAGCATAAGAGCCGGTTCACACAGGGGCAACCGACTTGCCGAGCGACTCAGCAAGGCGATCTGCACATGACTTTAGAGGCGACTTGCAAAATGACTTCTGTATTGAAGTCAATGCAAGTCGCCCTGAAGTCGTCCCGAAGTCCTACAGGAACCTTTTTCTAAGTCGGAGCAACTTGAGTCGCTCCTATTAGAATGGTTCCATAGTACGGAACGAGTCGCCTCTGTGTGAATCGGCTCTTAGGCTGGACATCGTTTTATGAAGAATAAAAAATAAAACACTGCAGGTAATGTTTGTAGGCTCTTATTTCTGCTAGAGGAAGTGTTACTCCTACTGGTTGACTGGGTGCTCAAAGCTAGTCTTGTGTGGAGATAGGCTTTAAACTTTTGTACATTCTAAATAGTTTTATAACCAGTCCATAAAGTTAAGCAAACACAGTAAATCGTAATTGGATGTCAAAGTTTGCAGAAGCATTTATTGTTTATCTTTACTTGTAGATATTGTGTTTAAAAAGTTCAGCAAGCCTTTAAAGGAGAGGTATGGCCAACGCAGAAGTGAACCAAGTTCTGCACTCCTTTGACCTGTTTTTAGCCAACAGCGGGCTAAAGTCTGCTGTTGTCTGACATTACAGAGCTGGTCTAGGCTCTAAAAAGATCCCATATGGTTGTAATCTGCCCAGAAGCCTGGACCAATAACTGTCTCAGCCTCTCAGGGAGCCACTAAGCCAGCCATTCCTGCCCCCTCCACAGCCCGACGCTCTAGTGACTGACAGTCACAAGCTCTCTGCAGGCTGAGGACCAAGAGCTGACCGATCAACTGTGTTTTGATCACTCAGTTCTCAGTCTTAGGCCTTGTACACACGGCCAGACATGTCCGATGAAAACGGTCTGCTCGGACATGTCTGCTGGCAGAATTTGGTCTGATGTGTGTACACACCATCAGATCAAATTCCCCGGGGACAGAATACGCGGTGACGTGGCGGCGACGATGACGCGGCGACGTGCGCGAACCCGGGAGTTTAATGCTTCCACGCATGCGTCGAATCTCTTCGACGCCATGCGCGGGTTCTCGGGCCAGCGGACATGTCCGATGAGTCGTACTGACCATCGGACATGTCCGGCGGACAGGCTTCCAGCGGACAAGTTTCTTAGCATGCTAAGAAACTTTTGTCCGCTGGAAACCTGTCCGCTCGGTCAGGAATCCGGTCCGGTAGGCCCTACACACGGCCGGACATGTGCGCGGAAACTGGTCCGCGGACCAGTTTCAGCAGACATTTTCGTTCGTGTGTACGAGGCCTCAGAGTCTCCAGGGGACAACTGCAGCTGGGATCAGTGCTGCAGCCATCTAGGCGAGTATGATTTTTGTTTTTGTGATTCCCACACTCCTCTTTTAATTTGACCAGGGATGCCCAAACATTTGCATAAGGTTCAAAGAATACATACAAGACACATTGGGACTTTAATGCCTAAGCAGTCTTTCAAAGAACTCACTGGCTCTGTTTAAGCAGCCTACATACAACCAGGCCTACCCTCCAGTAGGTACCCAGGAACATCACTTCAAGCTGAAAGGCTAAGTTCACCTTTTCAAACATGTTACACCCATATTTAGGGGTGCAACAACCCACCCCTCTCCTCTGACACTGCATGTTCTGTTATATTTTTCCCAAAAGGTAAACTTCTCTTTTAAATCAACAGAACGGGTGCCAGACCAAATTCATAAAGGAGTCCAAAGCGGATTTGGACTTCTTTATGAATCTGGTTTGGCGTTCCTTTTGTTGGTTCATACCTTTGTAAAAGACCGTGTAAAAACAATCTCTGTGAAAGATGAGAAACCCGCTGGTCTAGACTGACCACATCAAGCTTATGATACAAACTAAACATGTTATAGCCGAGATGTAAATAAATGAAGTGAGACGTAAAATAAAAACATTATTAATCAAAAAGATGTTTGACAGTAAAATTACTTAAGTCGAAAAGAGAAAGTTTAAATGACAACTTTTTTACTTTTAAGCATTCAGCCTCGATTTTATTATTAAGCAAAAATCAGAAGAAAAAGCATTTCTCCCCTCCTCCTATAGACAACACATTTTGTATTGAAAGCAAAATCTTGATCATGCATTCATGAGTTGTTTATCTGACTCCTACTCATTGGATGTCAGTCAAAAAACCCAGGTGCCAGGCAGTGGATCAAATTCATTTTAGCTGTGATATCGTCATGTTTACTGGCTAATTCCCAAAGCACTTGTGTTGGTAGCCACCAGCTGTGATGCTTGATTAAGGTGCTGGTGGGCTTCATGGTATTTTTATCTCCCTTGATTCAATTTAGCACATAATATGAAATCAAATGGAAATTACGTGTATTCTTCTGTCAGAGCAGTGCTCTTCAGGTCTTTATTAGAAAGAACATATTATTGACAATTTGTAACTCATTCCTTTCCATGAAAATCCTATTAAACATCCTTTTTTTCCGAGAAATATAATGGTTCTTTACGGAGGCAGACGGCAAAATCTACACAACAGCATAGTCTAGAAATATCTCATTATGCAGACTAGTTCATTGGTCATTTACATTTTATTCTAATCTATAGATGAGAAGCATCACATGTTATTTCTAAAATGCTCATAACAAAAAAGGTGTTTAGACTTACTGTTGTCTTATTTAAATTAGGTTTTTAGTACTACCGTGGCATTATCGGAGAACAGCAGTCTACTGTACCGGTAGTCTAAACATTTATTAGCTGGCAAAGCCTTCTCTGTGCACCTCGCTGATTTCATTTTGATTACAGGTGCATTGATTTGCCCAAGTTATTGGCTAATGCCGAGTACCTCATATACGTTTTATTTTTTTTATTTAACCCAGCAGGCTGAAAAAAATAAAAAAATAAATTACAGATCGCCATACTAACACATCCGATGATTCGCCGATCTCCCGCTGAGCTTTTGTGTTCTGACAGGGGACTGTCAATAGCTGTGAGAGCTGATCAGGTGCTGGTTTTCCAGCATGCTCTTTCTTCTGTTGGACAAGGAGTTGTACACATGGGCCAAAAAAGTCAGCTGTTTTTTTTTTTCCCCTGAACCAACCATTTTCAGACAATTTTCGGCCAGTGTGTAACCACCAATTCCCACAGATCTATCCAAATGAGGTTACCCATACATGCCACATTGGGCAGTAGAATGACAGTGGCAAGGAAAAAAAACATAAATTGGGTAAATTTAGGCCCAATAACAAAGTGAAGCTTTTACTGTAAAAAATGGAATGCAGGCTCCCTTTAAACACATCCCGTTGGGAAAAAAAATACATAAAATTATATTGGCAGGGTCCTGAAAGTTATAGTTATAATTATGTTGATACTCAGGAATACATTTTGTTCTGAGTCACTAAACCAAAAGCAGTTAGGCCCCGTACACACGTCCGAGAAACTCGACGGGCATCGTTTTGCTTGTCGAGTTCCTTGTGAAGCCGCCGAGGATCTCAGCGAGCCAAGTTTCCCCATTGACTAACGAGGAAATAGAGAACATGTTCTCTATTTGGCTCGACAAGTTCCTCGTCGGTTTCCTCGGCCAAAAGTGTACACACGACCGGTTTCCTCAGCAGAATACGGCTCCCATCGAGTTTCTGGCTGCCGAGAAACTCGGTCGTGTGTACGGGGCCTTACAGGTAAAATCGGGGTAAAGTTAGCTGTTACAGCAGTCATGTGATCGCAAGCACCAGATCGCAAGCATGCATCAAGAGCTGCCTTTAACAGCTTAGTTACTATAGGTAACTAAGGTACGCAGTGAGAATGCCCTCAGCAACAAAAAAAAAGCTGTTCCCCCCATGAACGCATATGTGCAGTGGCTCTGTGTAAGGCTGGATTCACACCTATGCAGTTTTAGTGTTTTTTGCATTTTGCAGATTTGCACTACAGAACGTGTTCCATAGGAAACCATGTTAAATGGACTGTAGTGCAAATCGGCAAAAAGCACTCAAAATGCATAGGTGTGAATCCAGCTTTACGCCCTGGTTCACACTGGTGCGTTTTGACATGCGATTTGGCATGTCAAAACGGCGGTATTTGCCGCAAATTGACGGCAATGGCACCGTCCTAATTGGTGCGACACCGCATCTGCGGAGCTGCACCGATTTCAAAAAGTAGTTTCTGTACTAGTTTTTGCGATTTCGGCCCACGATTTACATTGACATCTGTGCAGAAACCTGCACAGATGTCTCTATAATCGCGGCCGAAATCGGGACTGCCAGCGGGAGTAAAATTGTGCGTGTTCAGCTGAACTCGCACAGATTCACTCCCGCAGCCCAGTGTGAACCTGGGCTAAAGCCCACTCACCAAGGCACTGTATATATTGCTGGTGGGTACTAGTTAGTTGTTTTTTATTAATATCATAATTGCTATTATTTAAAAAAAAAATACAATTTTTTTTTCATACAGCCCTGTTTGGGAGGGGGGCTTTGGTGAAACATCAGAGATCTAAACAGACTTTTGAGTCAGAGAAACGGATTGGAGGGCACAGATCCCGAATCCCTTTCTCTGCACTCACTGAATGAACGAACAGGGAGAGCTCTGTACAGAGCCATTCTATTCATTCACAAACTGAAGCATAGTAAACACTCCCTGGAAATTATAATGTGTGGTTCAGGCAGACTTTTTTAAGTGTCTCTCATGTATTCTAAAAGTGGTGAAGAATGTGCCAATTTCATATACCTGTCTAGAACTTATACTTGAATTTGGCTCATACTGCACCACTTTTGCAAAATCTGTCTGAGCCAGTTTTTATGCCAAAAGAGCAAGTAGTTCCACTTTTATATGACTCAATGTAAAGGTAGCACATTCAATGTGACACGATGTAAAAGTGCCACATTTCAGATCCATCTGAGTTGCTGTTATAACCACAAGTGTCACAAAAATGCTTCATGAAGTTGACAACAACAAGAGGGATTAACAGCAAAAAAGTGGAGAAGCAGCTATATTGAATTCACCCAGTGTTTACTATTCTTCAGTTATGAATGAACACAGTGAGTGATCAGTACCGATCATTTAGGGGGGAAAATAGCCTGTAACTATGATATGTTTACTGCCCCTCACAGGTTTTTTTTGTTTTTGTTTTTTTATGTCAGTATCCCATTGAGGAGATTTCCCTTCACTTATGTTTATCTAGATTTAACTGGAACAATGTGAGAGAAATCTCCTCTTAACCACTTAAGGACCCCTTCACGCCGATATATGTCGGCAGAATGGCACGGCTGGGCACAAGCACGTACCTTTATGTCCTCTTTAAGTGCCCAGCCGTGGGGTCATGCTCGTGATCCGGTCCGAAGCTCCGTGACCACACCCGCGGGACCCGTGGACCCGATCGCCGCCGGCGTACCGCAATCAGGCACAGGAGCTGAAGAACGAGGAGAGGTGTGTGTAAACACACCTTCCCCGTTCATTGTGGCAATGTCAGTGATCGTCTGTTCCCTGATATAGGGAAAGACAATCACTGACATCACACGTCCAGCCCCGCCTCCTACAGTTAGAAACACACATGAGGTCAAACTTAACCCCTACAGCGCCCCCTAGTGGTTAACTCCTAAACTGCAATTGTCATTTTCACAATACACAGTGCATTTTTATAGCACTTTTCGCTGTGATAATGACAATGGTCCCAAAAATGTGTCAAAATTGTCCGATGTGTTCGCCATAATGTCGCAGTCACGAAAAAAATCGCTGATCACTGCTATTAGTAGTAAAAAAAATATATTAATAAAAATGAAATAAAACTATCCCCTATTTTGTAAACGCTATACATTTTGCGCAAACCAAACGATAAACGCTTATTGTGATTTTTTTACCAAAAATAGGTAGAATAATACGTATCGGCCTAAACTGGGGGGAAAAAATGTTTTTTTTATATATTTTTGGGGGATATTTATTATAGCAAAAAGTAAAAAATATTGAATTTTTTTCAAAATTGTCGCTCTATTTTTGTTTATAGCGCAAAAAATAAAAACCGCAGAGGTGATCAAATACCACCAAAAGAAAGCTCTATTTGTGGGGAAAAAAGGATGCCAATTTTGTTTGGGAGCCACGTCGCACGACCGCGCAATTGTCAGTTAAAGTGATGCAGTGCCGAATCGCAAAAAGGGGAAAGGTCCTTAACTTGCATAATGGTCCAGGTCTTAAGTGGTTAAAGAAAGATTACAAGTATGGATTTTTTTTTTCACATACTGTAGTTACATTGGTCCAGCTTGGACCAATGTAACTATGCATATATCTCACCTGTGGGATCCCTCTAGAAAATCAAAATCACTGTAGTTGACACCACTACTTCAGTGATCTCCACTTGCTTCCTTGTGCCGTACCCTGCCACATTGTGGACACAGGAGGTTGCCTGATTAGCAAGAGCGACATTCAGAGATCACTTCGGTGGTAATGTCACACTCTTTACCTAGTCCAATCAGGGAATGCTTTGCACTCATGGAGAAAATGCAAAGCATTCTCTGAAGCCTCGTACACACGGCCGAGGAACTCGACGTGCCAAACACATCGAGTTCCTCGGCCAGTTCAGCCCTGAAGCCGCCGAGGAGCTCGGCGGGACGAGAGCTCCCATAGAACAACGAGGAAATAGAGAACATGTTCTCTATTTCCTCGTCGAGCTCCTCGTCGGCTTCCTCGGCCGAAAGTGTACACACGACCAGTTTCCTCGGCAGAATTCAGCCAGAAACTCGGTCGGAAGCTGAATTCTGCCGAGGAAACTGGTCGTGTGTACGGGGCCTAAATTGTGCCTGTGCCCAGCAGCCAACTTTTTGTTCTGAATGCAGCAGGGAAAACGCTCACCCCGGGACCCGTAAGCAAGTTGAGATAAGAGTAGTGGTGTCTGCTACAGTGTTCCCACAGATATGGTATATACATAGTCCAAGGTGGACCAATGTTACTATGTAAAAATTGCCATATCTGGAATTCATCTTTAAACGTTTATTATGAGAACAAATCTCCCCTTTGAAAGATTTCCCCTTTATCTTCATTCTGGTAGCAACTCAAAATTTTGCATTTACAGTACCTTTACTTTCACTTTTGGTTACGTTAGTAATCATGACAATTAAATAGAACAAATCTTTAGGATTGACCATTAATGTCCCAACAAATGTGCTATTGTAAAGCTACAGTAGTCAAAGTGTCTGAAAGCAGTTGGATTTTTTCATTTTACAAACATTAAAGTGGTAGTAAACTGTTTACTACCACTTTTACCTACAGGTAAACCTATGATAAGGCTTACCTGTAGGTATAAAGAATATCTCCTAAACCTGTACGGTTTAGGAGATATTCCCCTCGCAATGCGTCGCTGATTGCAACGGCGCATGCGCAGCAGGGATCCTTGGCTAAAGGCCCGGCAGCCGCCGGACCTTGCCGGAAAGGAAGTCTCCCACGCGCATGTGCGGGAGTGACGACTTCGCCGCTCCAGCCAATCACAGCGCTGGAGCGGCGATACCCGGAAGACACGCGAGGCAAGATGACATCTCGCTCGGCGTGGACCAGGTAAGTTCTCCACACCTCGTTCCAAGGTAAGTATTTCATAATGAGCTAGTATGCGGTTCATACTAGCTCATTATGCCTTTTGCCTTTCAGGTGTAAAAAAAAAAAGAAAACTTGTTGCGGTTATACAGCCGCTTTAAGTCTTCCTTTATACAGGTGGTAAAAACAGATGGTTGATCCACTTTTCTACTTCCCACCTAAAGCTGACCATACACTTAGTGTTTTTTTTTTTAGTTCAGCCAGCAGAAACAGATCCTTCCATCCATGCAAATGAGTGACAACTGCTGCAATGCCTGGACAGTGATGTCATATATATGCCTTGTACACACGATCGGATTTTTCGACGGGAATTGTGTGATGGCAGGGTTTTGTCGGAGAATCCGAACGTTTATATGCTCTATCGGACAATTGTCGGAATTTCGACAACAAATGTGGGATAGCCTACTTAAAAATTTTCCGACTACAAATGTGTGATGTGGGATTATCCGATCGTGTGTACAGAAGTCTGTCGGAAAGAAGCAATGCTCACCATAAGACTACATTAGCAGAAGTTGACCAAATGTGGTGTTAAAGAACAGAAAAACCATGTTGTTTCTGTTTGTTAGCCGACAAAGTTTTGATATTTTTATGCAGAACAAGTTCATGGCCAACGACCTTCGAACAAAATTCCACAGCTTTGTCCGATGGAAATCCGATCGCTTGTACGAGGCAATAGACTTACTATAGGACTTCTGTTGTCCACTGTCGTTCCCCTGTCCTGAAGCCAGCGCTGGGAGCTAATCCAGTGATTGGACCAGAGCTCCCTTAGATTAGGTAGGTATAGACATCTTGGGCCAGATTCAGGTAGAGCGGCGTATGTTTAATCGGGCGTAGCGCAGCTCATATGCGCTACGCCGATGTAAAATAGAGAGGCAAGTACAGTATTCACAAAGCACTTGCTCCCTAAGTTACGTCGGCGTAGCGTAAATGGACCGGCGTAAGCCCGCCTAATTCAAAGTAGCAAGGCAGTGGGCGTGTAGTATTATAATAAAGTGTGACCCCATGTGAATGCATGGCCGAACGAACGGCGCATGCTCAGAATCACGTCGCAAATACTCCCTAAGATACGACGGCTCAATGCGTACGACGTGAACCTAACTTACGCCCAGCCCCATTCACGTACGACTTGTGTAAACGACGGAAAATCTGACGGCACTTCCGACGTTCATATCCTAAACGACTTAGACCAGCTTTTTGGTGGTTTAACTTTACGCCAAAATTCAGGCGTATCTCATTTAAAGAATCAGCGCATAAATACGACGGCGCACATTTGGACTTACGACGGCGTATCAGTAGATACGTCGGCGTAAGTCTTTGTGAATCCGGGCCCTTATCTTTGCAGGGTAGTTAGTATAGGGCTTAGAATAGGGAGGGAGACAGGTTTAGGCTTAGACTTACACTTTTGGCTCAGGCCCTTTGCACACATTGTTGATGTTACTTATAGATAGCTGAAAATAGCAAAAATTAAACGGTAACATATACTTTGCATTGTCATATAGAAATACGGTCTCCTGTCTTTAGTTTTTGGGTTTATAAGATACATGTATCCAGGTAACACTGAACTGTGAGAACCAAATACATTTAAAATTCAAAGCTCCCTATAACATTTGTGGGTAAGTTGATTTGGTAAGGCATTTGTTTACTTTTTATTGTCATCCCCTCATGTATAAATGTGTACATCTGTGAATTCATTTAATTTATCTTGTTGATTTACACAATACAACCATTTTCTTCTCCAGTGTTTTCACTAATAGTGTGCGTTTTTTTGTAGCATTACATATGTTCCAAGTGAGAGTTTTGAAGAATATCGATCAAGTATTGGCCAACTTAGTGAAGGAACACTATCGTTTGAACCTTTGCCTGTACAGAACAATAGGTGAGAAGGGATGATTATAACAAAATATTTTATCAAGCCAAAATAGAACATCCTAATAATAAAAAGTATCTTATGAAAAAAAAACGGAAGCTGCTGTTATCAAGAACGATACAATAGGCCATTGACTTGGCGAAACAAGGCAATCGGTGACAAGGCAATCTAGCTTTTTTAAAGTAGAGTTTTGCACAAAAATTACCGCAATTAAAAGTACAAATCCCATTATGAAAGATGTGGCTGACAGCTCTTGAACTATTCGTATTTCCACTGAAAGCTTTGTCATTTTCAGCTTGGCCCATAACCCTACCCCTTTGTAAGACAACACCGCTTAACCATACATTCTGTGCTGAGGCTAGGTAGAGCCATGGGCTGGATTTTCTATGTTTTTGTGCATGCTAGGATCCCTTTGCCGGCGTAGTTTTCATCACAAGTGCTTTGTGAATCAGGCACTTGCGATGAAAACTTGCGGCGGTGTAACGTATCTACGATACGTTACGCCGCCGCACTTCTACCTGAATCTGGCCCATAGAACTTAATTTTTTCGGCTCATCATAGTCTTTTACGTCACCTCGTTCTTGGCAGTCAAAAGTCCACCGGACTTTTGTGTGACCTTGGGCCTGAGTCCCAAAAAAGCTGCCTAACTTAACTTTCAGCAGTTAAGTTACACTGACTTAAAATCTCTACCTAAGTGCCCGATCTTCAAAGCACTTACCTAGAAATTTCAGGCCGTGTAACTTAAGTGCCGCCGTCGCAAGGCGGTCCTCCTCTCCGGGGGGCGTTTAAAATTTAAATGAGGCGCGCTCCCGCGCCGGCCGTACTGCGCATGCGTGTGACGTAATTTTCCCGACGTGCAGCGCGCGAACTTAATTGACGCCGGGCGGCTTTGTGGATTGCGATGGGACACTAAAGTTGCGACGGGTGAAAAAAAATATACGCGCCGGGAAAACAAATAATTATAAAAAAAAATGACAGCATCGCTCAGCATGCATTCCTGAGAGGGAGAACTCCATGCCAATTTTCAAAGAAAAAACCGGCATGGGTTCCCCCCCCCAGGAGCATACCAGGCCCTTAGGTCTGGTATGGGTTGTAAGGAGACCCCCCCACGCCGAAAAATCGACGTAGGGGGTCCCCCTACAATCCATACCAGACCCGTATCCAAAGCACGCTACCCGGCCGACCAGGAAGGGAGTGGGGACGAGCGAGCGCCCCCCCCCTCCTGAGCCGTGCCAGGCCGCATGCCCTCAACATGGGGGGGTTGGGTGCTCTGGGGCAGGGGGGCGCACTGCGGGCCCCCCCACCCCAGAGCACCCTGTCCCCATGTTGATGAGGACAGGACCTCTTCCCGACAACCCTTGCCGTTGGTTGTCGGGGTCTGCGGGCGGGGGCTTATCGGAATCTGGGAGTCCCCTCAAATAAGGGGGCCCCCCACCCTAAGTGAATGGATATGGGGTACATCGTACCCCTACCCATTCACCTGGAGGCAAAAAGTAATAGTTAGTAAACACACAACACAAGGGTTTTTAAAATAATTTATTATTCTGCTCCGGAGGCCCCCCTGTCTTCTTTATTAGCTCTAATACCAGGGGGGGCTTCTTCTTCCGCTCTCCGGGGGTCTTCTTCCACTCTCCGGGGGGGTTTCTTCTTCCGCTCTCCGGGGGGGGCTTCTCCGCTCTCCGGGGGGGGCTTCTCCGCTCTCCGGGGGTCTTCTTCTATCTTCGCCGCTCTCCGCTGTTGACTCGGCGAACCCCGGTTCTTCTGCAGCTGTCCGGTGCCTTCTTCTTCAGCGCTGGCTGCCTGCGATCTTTGTGTGTTAGCTCAATTAGTAACAGGCAGCCAGCGCGGTCTTCTGTGACGTCAGGTTCTTCTTCTCCCCTCTTCCGATGTTGACTCGTCGCCTCTTGTCACTGTAATGATGGAAGCGCGCCTTGCATCCCATTTATATAGGCATCACCGTCCCATCATGCTCCGGTAGGTACCCACGTGGTGGGTGCACGTGGGTAGGCACCCACCACGTGGGTACCTGCCGGAGCATGATGGGACGGTGATGCCTATATAAATGGGATGCAAGGCATGCTTCCATCATTGCAGTGTCAAGAGGCGACGAGGCAACATCGGAAGAGGGGAGAAGAACAGAAGAGAAGACCCTGACGTCACAGAAGACCGCGCCGGCTGCCTGCTAGAAATTGAGCTTACACACAAAGATAGCAGGCAGCCAGCGCTGAAGAAGAAGGCACCGGACAGCTGCAGAAGAACCGGGGTTCGCCGAGTCAACAGCGGAGAGCGGCGAAGATAGAAGAAGACCCCCAGAGAGTGGAGAAGCCCCCCCCGGAGAGTGGAGAAGCCCCCCCCCCGGGGGGCGGAAGAAGAAACCCCCCCGGAGAGTGGAAGAAGACCCCCGGAGAGCGGAAGAAGAAGCCCCCCCTGGTATTAGAGCTAATAAAGAAGACAGGGGGGGCCTCCGGAGCAGAATAATAAATTATTTTAAAAACCCTTGTGTTGTGTGTTTACTAACTTTTACTTTTTGCCTCCAGGTGAATGGGTAGGGGTACGATGTACCCCATATCCATTCACTTAGGGTGGGGGGCCGGTATCTGGGGGCCCCCTTATTTGAGGGGACTCCCAGATTCCGATAAGCCCCCGCCCGCAGACCCCGACAACCAACGGCAAGGGTTGTCGGGAAGAGGTCCTGTCCTCATCAACATGGGGACAGGGTGCTCTGGGGTGGGGGGGCCCGCAGTGCGCCCCCCTGCCCCAGAGCACCCAACCCCCCCATGTTGAGGGCATGCGGCCTGGCACGGCTCAGGAGGGGGGGGGGGCGCTCGCTCGTCCCCACTCCCTTCCTGGCCGGCCGGGTAGCGTGCTTTGGATACGGGTCTGGTATGGATTGTAGGGGGACCCCCTACGTCGATTTTTCGGCGTAGGGGGGGTCTCCTTACAACCCATACCAGACCTAAGGGCCTGGTATGCTCCTGGGGGGGGGAACCCATGCCGGTTTTGAATTTAAAAATTGCCGTGGAGTTCTCCCTCAGGAATGCATACCAAATGCCGTCGCTTGAATGGGCCTTTACAAGGTGTGACTAACTTTACACATTGTAAAACCAGCCCTAGTTTTGCGCAAGCAAAATCGGAACTTACGCAGAAATCACAATGCTGAAATGCTTTGAGAATCTGCTTAAGTCCTCATTTGCATACTCAAAGCTGCATTTCCATGAGAAATGCCCCCAGCGGCGGATGCGGTACTGCATCCTAAGATCTGACCGTGTAAGTGTCTTACACATGTCAGATTTTCTGCCTAACTTTGGAAAAAGCATTTTGAGGATCGTTTCCAAAGTTAGGCACAGACTGAACAGCAGTTAAGTCTGCGTATCTCTTTTGGGAATCAGGCCCCTTGTGTATGCAAGGCAGGCTTCAGCGGAATTCCGTCGTGAAAACCATCCGTTTTTTTTTTCGACGGGAAAACCGGTCGTGTGTACGAGGCAATAGAGAGAGAAAAAAATGTTAGGTTCTACATTTTTATCCATCTGGCTGTCTCTGTCCCATTTAGAAAGAACCTTGAGGTGAAGGCTCCCCAGCAGACCCACACAGCAATTTACACTTGAAGCATTCTTTGTAAAACAGGAAAGTAAAAAAAAAATATTAGGTTGCCTTATAAGTTCAGGAAGAGTTGAAAAAAAAAGAAGAAAATATTGATTGAATTTGAAGGACATAAATCTCTCTATATCCTATCTAATGCCGGCTGTAGACGGAGCAATTTTCTTTCCTACAACCATGGGTTGCAGGAAAGAAAACCGCTCGATTCCCCCATCAACGGCATCCAGTGTTGATAGAGGAATCCCTCCTGCAGAGCCTTTGTGTTCTCCCAGCGGGGGAAGCCATCCCTGCCAGGAGAACACAGTGATTATTGCTAGCGGCTATAACAGCCACTAGCAATAATCGCATGTAAAATCCGATCGGCTGGTTGTACCCAGGTTGATAGACCAATCAACTTGGGTGCATTTAGCATGCCCATACATGGTTCGAATCTCGACCGGTTTCTGCTAAACTTGCCAAGGTTCTAAAAGTCTATTGCCAGCTTTACTATATTATAAAGGAGACTAAAAACAACCTGTAGTTTAAATTAAACTATTTTACTTTAAGTAAAGACCTTAAAGCAATTCAATTACGTGCAGGGAGGAGAACATGGCAGTGCTCCGGAAGCATGAGGTTACCCTGACATACTGAGTGACACAGATATTATAGGGCTCTGTGGGTGATGTAGAAAATGAATGAAAGTTCATAAAGGCACATTTTTGCGCCTTCTTTTAGTTTCTCTGCTGAATTTGGATTGTTTTTCTGCAATTTATATTTGATAGCTTTCATTTGCATCATAGCAGTAGAACTTAAAAATAAAGCACCTTTGATTGTAAACAAAAATGAAAGCAGCTTGTGATTTTTTCCCAGTGATGCTCCAGAGCTACCTGAGCGTGAGGAAGGGGAAGGGGAAGAAAGTGAACTGGAACATGCAGCATTCAGCAACTGGAATACCCCAAGAAGGTTTACACTGCTATTTGTCCTCACTGTATACTGTGAAAATCCCTAAATACAAAGTCTTGGTTTTGTCTACAACATGAGGGCTGAACGTGTATAATCCAAAGCATTTCTTTTTTCTCTCTTTATCCTCACAGGGTAGAGCTTTGGAGGGAGCCTGGTAAATCTCTGGGGATCAGCATTGTCGGTGGCAGAGGCATGGGAAGCCGATTAAGCAATGGGGAAGTGATGAGAGGAATCTTCATCAAACACATTCTAGAGGACAGTCCTGCAGGCAAAAATGGAACTCTGAAAACTGGAGATAGGATTGTAGAGGTACCATCTGGAAGACCATTGTAATGTGCAGGCATATGTAACCGTCATTGCTGAATGCCTTAGAACACAAAGTGTGTGGGTGTTAACCCTTCAAGTGCTGGTGTCAGGGAAAGAGCATGTCATCTTACTGTTCCATACTGCCAGTCTTAGTGGTACAGTTTACGCATTTGTTTTCAAAAGTGATTATGTAATATTGTTCTCTGAAATGTTCATACCAGCATTGGCAAATGCTTAAATGTTTATCATTATAAAGTGTCCTCACAGTTTTTTTTTTTTTATTCGAGTAGGTACCAGTGGTAAGAAAAAAAGCTTATAAGCACTTTTATTACTAGCTATAATGTGACACTGGAATAAAGTTTTGGCCATAGCAACCACTCAGATCTTCAAGCTGGCACTAGAAAGAACTTATAAACAAAAAAATTTGGTCATTGCGGCCAGCAAGCTTTCTTCCAACTATTTTTTGTTTCAGCTTTAAGGGCTACTACTAGGAGAATTATTTGCTTTTATATTGTATTCAGTCTATAAACACTATTCCCCTGACTTTTCTGTCAAGATTAACGGCTCAACTATTAACTTGTCCCCACATGCCAAGGTACTAGGTGTAATCCTGAACTATCCTTTTGGCCCCACGTCCAATCACTGTGCAAAGCTTGCTGCCTCAACCTCTGTAACATCTCCAAAATACACCCCCTCCTAATCAATGATGCTGCAAAGCTTCTTGTTCACTCTCTAATCATCTCTCATCTTGATTACTGCAACTCCCTCCTCATTGGCCTACCTTTACATAGACTATACCCACTTCAGTCCACCATGAATGCTGCTACCAGACACATTCACCTTACCAACCGTTCAGTGTCTGCTACTCCTCTCTGTCAATCCCTCCCCTTGCTTCCTCTCGCGCAACAAATTAAATTCAAAATGCTAACAACAACTTACAAAGCCATCCACAACTCTGGCTCCAGCTACATCACTGACCTAGGCTGGCCATACATTGTATAATTTTCCTTTAGATTTACCAAAACCATATGATATGAGGTCAAACCTAGATTTAATTTTCTATACAATCAGGCAGGCCCTTTTATCCACATTATTGAAGGTAAATCTAAAGGAAATATGAAAACTGTATAATATATAGCCAGCTCTAGTCTCAAAATAGCAACCAAAGTGTTTTATTCGTCCCTCTTAAGACCTCCTGCTTTCTAGCTGCCTTGACACCTCCCACTCATGCCTCTGGTACTTCTCCCAAGCCTCTCCCATTCCCTGGAACTCCTTACCCCAATCTGTCAATCTCCTACTTTTTCCACTTTTAGACAGTTCCTGAATACCCTTCTCTTCAGAGAGGCCTACTCTGCCCCCACCTAACAACTGTATATTTATTTTTTCTCTAACAGCTCATCCCCACAGCTATTACGTTCTGTATCTCTTGACACTACAGCCTATATTGTAAGCTCTAATGAGCAGGACCCTCTGAATCCTCCTGTATTGTAACTGTACTCTCTGCCCTTATGTTGTATAGCGCTGCATAAACTGTTGGCGCTATATAAATCCTGTATCATTATAATAATAATACAATAGTTACCAATATTAAAGTATGTCATATCGCACTAAGCATAATACAGCAATACCTCTCCTACACTTTTTAATTGCAATATTTATCCAAAAAGAATGTATTGCATTTACATAGATAAAGTGAGCAACATAGCGACTGTTCATAAATCCATACAGGAAGAATAGAATAAAATTATGAGCAAGAGAGCAGAGCCAAACCCTGATAAAAAGAGAGAAGGAGAAGAAGAACCTAACATTCTGGGGTTGTAGAGATCCCTTTTCTCATGAATCTCCTCCTCCTCAAAGTGGCACTTTAGTCAGAAAAATAAGCCGTGCTGGATCACAGGACTTTTTGAGTTCACACTGAAAGGAAAATGCAGGGAAAGTGGATGTACATTTCCATCAATTTTATGCGTGTTTTTACAATGCTGATCTGCATTTTAGCGATCTTCTAAAATGTAGGCCAACGCATAGACACTTAAAAAAAAAAATAGCTTTTTTTAAGTCTCCTGTTTACACTATAACGTTACGTTTTTTTTTATGTGACTATGGGCCTGATTTACTATGCTCTGTGCGCTGCGCTGGTTCATGCGTTAATTAGTACTCCGGGTGGAGGCTTAATTGGGCGCATGAACCAGCGTAGCAGCCGGCGCATTGAAACTAATATGTAAAGCCGCGCCAAACTCCCTATAGAAGTCTATGGGAGAAATCAAAAGTGTTCATTTTAAAGGCTAATCTGCAAGTTTTGTCCTAAAAAGTGTTTGGGGACCTCAGTCCTGCCCCAGGGAACATGTATCAATGCTTTTTTTATTTTTTAAAACGGCCGTTTTTTCGGGAGCAGTGAAATTAATAATTCTTAAAGTGAAACAATAAAAGTGAAATATTCCTTTAAATTTCGTACCTAGGGGGGGTGTAATGTCAGCATGTGAAATAGCGCATTTTTCCCGCACTTAGAACTCCCCCTGCACAAAGTGACATTCAGAAGGAAAAAAGTCATTTAAAAATTCACACGCGGCTATAATGAATTGTCGGCTCTGACAATTCTAAAGGGATTCATTCATAAAACAAACAAAAAAATGTGTAGGGGTTCCCCCAAATTAAATTACCAGGCCCTTCAGGTCTGGAATGGATATTAAGGGGAACCCCGCCGTAAAAACCAAAAAAAAAAAAGACGTGCGGTTCCCGGCAAATATCCATTCCAGACCCTTCAGGTCTGGTGTGGATTTTAAGGGGAACTCCACCCCAAATTGAAAAAAAAAATGGCGTGGAGTCCCCCTAAAAATCCACACCAGACCCTTATCCGAGCACGTTGACCTGGCCGGCCGCAGAAAAGAGGGGGGGACAGAGTGCGGCCCCCCCTCTCTCCTGAACCGCACCAGGCCACATGCCCTCAACATGGGGAGGATGTCCCCATGTTGATGGGGACAAGGGTCTCATCCCCACAACCCTTGTCCGGTGGTTGTGGGGGTATGCGGGCGGGAGGTTTATCAGAATCTGGAAGACCCCTTTAACAAAGGGGACCCCCAGATCCTGACCCCCCCCCTGTGTGAAATGGTAATGGGGTACATTGTACCTCTACCATTTCACCCCAAAAAAAATGTCAAAGTGTTAAAAATGACAGTAGCCGGTTTTTGACACATCTTTTAATAAAATCTTCTTTTCTTCTTTCCTTCGGGTTTCTTCCGCTGCTTCTTTCTTCTCGTCCACATCTTGCCCGACGTGTTCTTCTATCTTCTCCGTCCGTCCTTCAGCCTTCTGGTCCCGCATCTTGCCCGTTGTCTTGTCCTGTCTTCTTCTCCGTCCGCCTCCTCGTCCGCATCTTGGGTCTTCTGCGGTGTTCTTCTCGTCCCCGGACCCAGCGTTTGAATTTGATTTGGCCGCCGTTTTCCCGCTCCTGGGACCCGCCCCCCTCTGACGCCACAAGTAAACTCCTTAGAAGGTCATGTGCGTCAGAGGGGGGCGGGGTCGCAGAGCGTCACACAGCGGGGGAATTCAATTTCAATCGCGCCGCCCGGAGAAGAAGTTCCCGCCGTGTCACACTCATGTGACCCCGCCCCCCTCTGACGCCACAAGTAAACTCCTTAGAAGGTCATGTGCGTCAGAGGGGGGTGGGGTCGCAGAGCGTCACACAGCGGGGGAATTCAATTTCAATCGCGCCGCCCGGAGAAGAAGTTCCCGCCGTGTCACACTCATGTGACCCCGCCCCCCTCTGACGCACATGACCTTCTAAGGAGTTTACTTGTGGCGTCAGAGGGGGGCGGGTCCCAGGAGCGGGAAAACGGCGGCCAAATCAAATTCAAACGCTGGGTCCGGGGACGAGAAGGCTGGCGGACCGAGAAGAACACCGCAGAAGACCCAAGATGCGGACGAGGAGGCGGACGGAGAAGAAGACAGGACAAGACAACGGGCAAGATGCGGGACCAGAAGGCTGAAGGACGGACGGAGAAGATAGAAGAACACGTCGGGCAAGATGTGGACGAGAAGAAAGAAGCAGCGGAAGAAACCCGAAGGAAAGAAGAAAAGAAGATTTTATTAAAAGATTTGTCAAAAACCGGCTACTGTCATTTTTAACACTTTGACATTTTTTTGGGGGTGAAATGGTAGAGGTACAATGTACCCCATTACCATTTCACATAGGGGGGGGGCCAGGATCTGGGGGTCCCCTTTGTTAAAGGGGTCTTCCAGATTCTGATAAGCCCCCCGCCCGCATACCCCCACAACCACCGGGCAAGGGTTGTGGGGATGAGACCCTTGTCCCCATCAACATGGGGACATCCTCCCCATGTTGAGGGCATGTGGCCTGGTGCGGTTCAGGAGAGGGGGGGGGCCGCACTCTGTCCCCCCCTCTTTTCTGCGGCCGGCCAGGTCAACGTGCTCGGATAAGGGTCTGGTGTGGATTTTTAGGGGGACTCCACGCCATTTTTTTTTTCAATTTGGGGTGGAGTTCCCCTTAAAATCCACACCAGACCTGAAGGGTCTGGTATGGATATTTGGGGGGACCCCACGCCATTTTTTGGGGGTTTTTTTTACGGCGGGGTTCCCCTTAATATCCATTCCAGACCTGAAGGGCCTGGTAATTTAATTTGGAGGGACCCCCTTTTTTTTTTTTTTTTTTTTAATGAGCAATGACTCTATTCTTTATAGCCATGAGTACTTTAACCACTTGCCCACCGGGTTAATTCTGGCACTTCTCTCCTTCATGTGAAAATCACAATTTTTTGGCTAGAAAATTAATCAGAACCCCCAAACATTATATATTTTTTTTTAGCAGACATCCTAGGGAATAAAATGGCAGTCATTGCAATACTTTTTGTCACACCGTATTTGCGCAGCGGTCTTACAAGCGCACTTTTTTTGGATAAAAATCACTTTTTTGAATTAAAAAATAAGACAACAATACATTTTGCCCAATTTTTTTTATATATTGTGAAAGATAATGTTACGCCGAGTAAAATGATACCCAACATGTCACGCTTAAAAATTGCGCCCGCTCGTGGCATGGCATCAAACTTTTACCCTTTAAAAATCTCGATAGGCGACGTTTAAAAAATTCTACAGGTTGCATTTTTTGAGTTGCAGAGTAGGTCTAGGGCTAGAATTATTGCTCTCACTCTAACGATCGCGGCGATACCTCACTTGTGTGGTTTGAATACCGTTTTCATATGCGGGCGCTACTCGCGTATGCGTTTGCTTCTGTGCGCGAGCTCGTCGGGACGGGGCGCTTTAAACATTTTTTTTGGGGTTTTCTTATTTATTTTTATTTAGTTTTATAATGTTTTACACTGAAATAAAAAAAAAAAAAAAAAATGATCAGTTTTCTTCCTATTACAAGGAATGTAAACATCCCTTGTAATAGGACTAGTGTGTGACAGGTCCTCTTTATGGAGAGAGGCGGGGTCAATAAGGCTGGAAAGCATGGTATTGAAAAAAAAAATAAAAGTTCTCATGCTTTCAGCTGCAATCATGTTCGTTCACCACAGTGGTGTAGTGTATAGCACTTTGACCTAGCAGCAAAAGAGTCGTTGGTTCGAATCCCGCCCGTGACAGCATCTGCATGGAGTTTGCATGTTCTCCCTGTGCCTGCGTGGGTTTCCTCCCACAATATAAAAACACGCTGTAAATCGGTTCCGGTCTAAATAAGCCCTAATATGCAGTAGTATATTTAGGTTTGGTTCTGCCCTAGGCCTGACTACATATCTGCACCTCCTAATAGAAAAATGACCCACCCCTTCCTGTCAAGGTCACACCCTGTTTTTGTATAACCCCGCCCAGTAATTTTCAGGGGACCCACACACTAGTTCTGGGGGGGCACTGGATTCCCTTAACCACTTCCATACCAGGCACTTACGCACCTTCCCGCCAAGCCAATTTTCAGCTTTCAACACTGTCGCACTTTGAATGGCAATTGCGCGGTCATACAACACTGTACCCAAACAAAATTGGCGTCCTTTTTTCCCCACAAATAGAGCTTTCTTTTGTTGTTATTTGATCACCTCTGCGTTTTTTTTTTTTTGCGCAACAACTAAAAAAAGACTGCAAATTTTGAAACAAAAAGAAGTTTTTATTTTTTTAGGTTAATTTTTTTGTAAATAAGTTTTTCTCTTTCAATTACGGGCACTGATATGGCGGCACTGATGGGCACCGATGAGATGGCACTGATGGACATCGATGAGGTAGTACTGACGGCACAGATGAGGTGGCATTGATTGGCGGCGCTGCTATGCGGCACTGATGGGCACTCATAGGCGGCACTGATGGGCACTCATGGGCGGCACAGATGGGCGGCACTTATGGGTGGCACTGATGGATACTTATGGGTGGCACAGGTGGGCACTGATAGGTGGGCACTGTGCATGGATGGGCACTGTGGGGTGGCACTGATGGACACTGTGGGGTGGCACTGATTTTCCCAGTCAGTGCCCATTTGTGGGCACTGATTGGCATCTTTTTTCTTATTTTTTATTGCTTTTTGTTTTTTTGTTCTATATTTTTTTTGTTTTTGCACACCCTGGTGGTCCAGGGTGGGCATCCCTGGTGGTCCAGTGTGGTGATCCGAGGGGGGGCTGCGCTGATAAACAATCAGCGCGAACGCCCCCTGTCAGGAGAGCCGCCGATCGGCTCTCCTATACTCGCGTCTGTCAGACGCGAGTGAGGAAGAGCCATCGATGGCTGTTCCTGTTTACATCGTGATCAGCCGTGATTGGACACGGCTGATCACGTGGTAAAGAGTCTCCGTCTCCGTGAGAGACTCTTTACCGAGATCGGAGATGCAGGGTGTCAGACTGACACCCCGCATCACCGATCGCCGCACTGCGTGCCCCCACAGGCGCGTGCGGCATGAAATCCTGCAGGACGTCCTGTCAGGATTGTGTAACCACTTCCCGGACGTAAATCGGCCATAGGCTGGGCGGGAAGTGGTTAATTTGCATAGTTTTTCTCTCACTTCCTGTTTGGCTATGGGGCAGGAAGTGAAGGCAAATCTCCCCAATTGGACACAGATAATACAAAATAAACTGACAGGGCCTATAACCCTCCCTCACTCTATCCAAAATTTAAGAAAATAAAACTTGTTGATTATAGTTCTTGTCAGGGGCGGACTGACCATTGAGTCACTCGGGCACTGCCCAAGGGCCCCATGCCACTAGGGGGCCCCATCCGGGTTGCCAGGCTCAGTAAAACCAGGGACAGTATGTAAAAATCTGTGTTTTTTTTAGATCTGTCCCTGATATGTCCGAAAATGACATGCTTTTAATGTGAATATCCCAAGATTTTAGCTGCCCGCCTCTGCACTACCTCCTGGCGTGGTGGTCATCTGTAAGCCAGAGGGGCCCCATAATCTTCTATTGCCCAGGGGCCACATGAGTTGTCAGTCCGCCCCTGGTTCTAGTTTAAGCACAAATTTCATAGAGTTTTATTGAGAGCCCCAAAAAATATAACCATGCCAATAGGCCAGGATAGAGCGTTGCTAATATGTAGGAATGTGTGCGTTAGAGCACCCCACCCAATGTTAACTAAAAAATTATTAATTTGCAAATAAGTATTATCTGCTCATTTTTTGGGGATGTCTGCACCCCTGATAGTGACAACATTTGTGAGGTGTCTTCACCCTTTCTAATTCATTCACTTCCTGTCACATAGCCAAACAGGAAGTGAGGGTAAAACCTTACTAATATCTTTTCTTGGGGACACAGAGATCAAGCTAAATAGTTTCCCATTATGTAAATTGCACTCTAGCATTTTGCTGTGTACACCCCAAATTATTAGGGATCTTGGACTTTGGGGTCCATTGACTAAAGGCAAATCCACTTTGCACTACAAGTGCAAAGCAAGGAAGAAAGAAAACAAAACAACTTTGCTTCTACAGGATTGGATGTTAAAACCATCAGTGCTTCCTCTCTGATTTTCAGCAACTATGCTTGTACTGCAGAGTGGCTTTGCCTTTACTAAACCCCAAACTAAATAATCATTTGGGGCAGGGATCCTCAAACTACGGCCCTCCAGCTGTTTTAGAACTACACATCCCATGAGGCCTTGTAATGCACTGACATTCACAGACATGACTAGGCATGATGGGAATTGTAGTTCCTGAACAACTGGAGGGCCGTAGTTTGAAGACCCATGATTTGGGGTGTACACAGCAGTGCTGGAGTGCAATTTGCTTAATGGGGACACTAGTTAGATTGACCTGTGTCCCCAAGAAATGACACTGGTAGGGTTTTAACCTCACTTCCTGTTCAGCTGTGTGACAGGAAGTGAAGCCAATTTTAAGAAAAGGGACACAAAGCTCAACACAAAAATAAAAAAACACAAAGCAGGGGTTCTAACACTCACTTGGCTTCCCTCAAACACCCACAATTTGAATAGGATTGCCTTGCGCTAGATTTAAGCACAGTGCTGTAAATCAGCACGTCAAGCCTGTCCACCAATAGCAAACCCCCCCCCCACAGGCCATGTTTGCAGGTTTTCCTTCATCTTGCACATGTGCTTTAAAATACAGTCTGGACAGCAATTCTTGATAAGAGAAATCCCCAAAACATGTCCTGTCGGGGGTACTTGAGGGCTGAGGACCACTGCAGAATAAATAAAATACTTACCAGTTTTTGTCTTTAAAGTCATGGAGAATAAACATGGCAAACATTTCATGATTACACACCAGGAAAGAAGCTTAGACACACATAATTTGTTAGGCCCAAACCTAGTTCAGCTGCAGCTGTCATCATATGTAGCATGAAAAAGTAACAAAAGACAAACTTAACAATTTTAAAGTAATTTTTATTGGTCAACAAAACAAGGAAAGCAAAAAAAGACAAACAAACAAAAATACATTTCAAAATTCTAAATAACCATAGCTTTACACATTTTTCATAAAATAAGGCCAATATAGACAAATACATCAAAGTGAACATCATTTAAAAATAAACCAAAACCATTGGCAAAATAAAACAAAACCCATGCAACAAACCACATTTGTGTTTAGCACCAGCATTTCTGCCAGCCTGCCCCTTCTGAGGGCAGCTGAGGACTGATCGATCCAAGCTTTTTATAACAGTGCTAGTAATGAAGCAATTGAAATCACATGAACAAATTGCAGTCTCTAGTTTGGGTGAGCTTGTAATTGGGCACACCTGCAATTAATCCAAACCACGCTCTATGAGCATCCAATGAGTGTTTTTCACCTTTTAAAAAGAAAGGATATTTTTTTTCTAAGTGTTTGAGCATGCTCAGTTCATCACACATGTAGGAACCAAGCTGCAATGGAATGAGAGCTTTTTTTTTTTGGTTTCCCCTGATCTGATGCTTTCCAGCCTGAAGGGGAGGTGTTAAAGACAGAAGTAAACACGCACATTTAATAATCTATTTGTGTGAAAAAAAAGGTTGCCAATTTTGTTTGGGAGCCACGTCGCACGACTGCGCAATTGTCAGTTAAAGCGACGCCGTGCCGAATCACAAAAACTTGCCCGGTCATTGACCAGAAATATGGTCCGGGCTCAAGTGGTTTAAAATTAACAAAACACAAAAGTGAGCCCAATTTTTGGGGATAATGTGAAAGATGATGTTACACTGAGTAAATAGATACCTTACATGTCACGCTTTACTATTGGAAACACTCCTGCAATGGGGCCAAAATGAATTCCGTGAATATCCCCATAGGCAACCTTTTTCTTTTTTTTCCAGGTTACCAGTTTATAGTTACAAAGAAGGTCTAGTGGTAAAAGTATTGCTCTCGCTCTAACGCACGCGTCAATACCTCACATGTGTGGTTTGAACGATGTTTATATATGTGGGCGGGACTTGCGTAAGTCCCGCCCACATATGTAAAAATTAGTTTTACTTTTTGCTATAATAAATATCCCCAAAAATATATATTCAAAAAACTAAAAAACCCCTCAGTTTAGGCCGATACGTATTCTACATCTTTTTGGTTCCAAAAAATCGCAAATAGCGTTTAGTGTTTGGTTTTTGCAAAAGTTATAGCGTCTACAAATTTTTTTTTTTTGTTGTTTTAACTAGTTATTGGGGCGATCAGCGATTTTTATCGGTACTGCGACATTATGGCAGACACATCGAACACTTTTTTGGAACCATTGGCATTTTTCTAGCGATCAGTGCTGTAAAAAATGCATTGCTTACTCAAAAAATGCCACTGGCAGGGAAGGGGTTAACACTAGGTGCGAGGGAGGGGTTAAATATGTTCCCTGGGTGTGTTCTAACTGTAGGGGGGGGGGACTGACATGTGTAAATGAGAGATCGCTGTTCATGAAGGGGAACTCCAGACCCCCCAAAAAAAAAATAAGGTGGGTTCCCTCCAGGTGCATACCAGGCTCTTAGGCTTGGTCTGGAACATAAGGGGTTAAACCCGCGCAAAAAAAAATAGCGTGGGGGTCACCCCCAAGATCCAAACCAAGCACTTATCCCAGGCACGCAGTCTGGTCAGACAGGAATGGGGGTGGGGACGAGCGAGCGCCCCCCTCCCTCCTGAGACATACCAGACCACATGCCCTCAACATGGGGGAGTGTGTGCTGTGGGGGAGGGGGGCACTGCCCCCCCACCCCACAGCACTCTTGCCCCCATGTCGATAGGGACAAGAGCCTCTTCCCGACAACCCTGGCCGTTGGTTGTCGGGGTATGCGGGCGGAGAGCTTATCAGAATCTGAGAGACCCCTTTAATAAAGGGGTCCCCAGATTCCGGCCCCCCACCCTATGTGAATGAGTATGGGGTACATCGTACCTCTACCCATTCACATGGGGGAAATGTAAAGTAAAAAAAACACCACACAGAATAAAATATTTTATTAATCTGCTCCGGAGCCCCCCCTTTCTTCTTTAGCTCTCTTAGAAGGGGGGGTTTCTTCTCTCCCGATCTTCCGCCGGGACCCTGGGCTTCGGTGATTTCTGCCGGGGGAGGGCGCCATCCCTCGGTCCTCTCCGGAGCCTTCCGCCGGATGCCCCCACCCCATTTAAGCTCTTTTTCATTAGGGAGGGGCATCCGGACTTCGGGGTCTTCTGCCGGGGGATGGCGCCTATCCCCCGGTCTTTCTGGTGCCTTCCGCCAGGGTTCCGGTCTTCCTGGTCTTCTGCCGGGGGTGCGCCAACTCCCCGGTCTTTTCTCTTCTGTCTTCTCTGCTCCCTCTTCTGCCTGGCTCCCCCGCGGAGCCAGGGCTTTCTTCCGTCTTCTTTCTTCTCTCTTCCTTCTTCTGCCTGTCTCCTCCGGGAGCACAGGGCTTGTCTCCGCTGTCTTCTTCCTTCTCTTCCATTCGATGTTGACACGACGAGGTTCCGCGCTGACATGCCGTGTCAGCGGCGGGCATGGACTTATATAGGGTAATGCCACCATGTGACCTCAACCCATGTGACATCACATTCCCTGGGCATGATGGGAATGTGATGTCACATGGGTTGAGGTCACATGGTGGCATTGCCCTATATAAGTCCATGCCCACTGCTCAGACGGCATTCCAGCGCCGGACCTCGTCGTGTCAACATCCAATGGAAGAGAAGCAAGAAGACAGCGGAGACAAGCCCTGGGCTCCCGGAGGAGACAGGCAGAAGAAGGAAGAGAGAAGAAAGAAGACGGAAGAAAGCCCTGGCTCCGCGGGGGAGCCAGGCAGAAGAGGGAGCAGAGAAGACAGAAGAGAAAAGACCGGGGAGTTGGCGCACCCCCGGCAGAAGACCAGGAAGACCGGAACCCTGGCGGAAGGCACCGGAAAGACCGGGGGATAGGCGCCATCCCCCGGCAGAAGACCCCGAAGTCCGGATGCCCCTCCCTAATGAAAAAGAGCTTAAATGGGGTGGGGGCATCCGGCGGAAGGCTCCGGAGAGGACCGAGGGATGGCGCCCTCCCCCGGCAGAAATCACCGAAGCCCAGGGTCCCGGCGGAAGATCGGGAGAGAAGAAACCCCCCCTTCTAAGAGAGCTAAAGAAGAAAGGGGGGGCTCCGGAGCAGATTAATAAAATATTTTATTCTGTGTGGTGTTTTTTTTACTTTACATTTCCCCCATGTGAATGGGTAGAGGTACGATGTACCCCATACTCATTCACATAGGGTGAAGGGCCGGCATCTGGGGGCCCCCTTATTAAAGGGAGCTCGCAGATTCCGATTAGCCCCGCCCGCATACCCCGACAACCAATGGCAAGGGTTGTCGGGAAGAGGCTCTTGTCCCTATCGACATGGGGGCAAGAGTGCTGTGGGGTGGGGGGGCAGTGCCCCCCTCCCCCACAGCACACACTCCCCCATGTTGAGGGCATGCGGTCTGGTACGGCTCAGGAGGGGGGGGGCCTCTCGCTCGTCCCCTCCCCCATTCCTGTCCGGGCCAGACTGCATGCTTGGGATGAGGGCTTGGTTTGGATCTGGGGGGGACCCCCGCGCCGAATCGGCGCGGGTTTAACCCCTCACGTTCCGGACCAAGCCTAAGAGCCTAATGTAGCCCTGAAGGGGGACCCGCGCCGATTTCAAGTTTGAAATTTGGCGCCGAGTTCCCCTTCAGGGCTGAAAACAGCTCGGAGATTCCCGTGCGCCGCGTCACGCAGCGCAATCACGGGTACGCCGCTTGGTATTTACCAAGATTTTCACGGCGTACTGACAAGGCGCACGGGAATCCCTGACTTTTCTCTCTGCGCATGCCCAGTATGCAAATGAACCTCCCGAGGTTCAGGCGCACTGTGCAAGCGTACGGGGATCTGTTTTCAAAAAACACTTTCCCTTTCAATTCGGCCCGCCAAACACTTTAAAACACATGTCACTTCACTTCCCCTGCATCCCCCCACCTCCCCCCCTAATAAACTCCCGCCCAAACCCCCGCAATTTACAGTTTAATGTGCCGTGCGCCAGGTCTGTACTGGTGCACAATGCACCCTCTCCTGGGCGCACGGAGCACATTAGTAACTAGGGAAATACACTGCACTAGCAGCGTATTTCTTTAGTAAATGGCCAAACGGCTGCTACTCCTGCTTTTACTCCATGAGTCTTCTACTTTTGCTTCTGCTTTTACTCTATGTGTTGACCTCCATTTACACTTAACTTAGGAGGTGGTGCAGAAAATGGGTTTGTTGGCACAGAAAAAAAAAAAAAAAAAAACATAGTAGTACTTATCCATAAGGGCTCTTTCACACAGATGTTCCGTATGTCCGTTTTTCATCCAACCGTTTTCGAGTGAAAAACGGACATACATGTATCCCTATGGGATAGCGGATATCAGCGGATGAACATCCACTGACATCCGTCTCCGCTATGCTCCGTTTATGACGAAGGAGGAACCCTTTAGGGCCCTTTCCCACGTACGGATCCCGTGAGGATCCGTACCATTAAGACCCGCTTGCTCAGCGGGGATCGCTCCGTTGATCCTCGCTGAGCCGGCAGATGACAGGGCGGTCCCTGCACAGGGATCTCCGCTCTCCCCTATGGGGGGATCCATGTTCACAGATCCCCTCTGCAGACAGATGGAAAAATAGGATTTTCCTCCATCTGCAGAATCGGACCATAGCGGGGACCGATGAAATCAGGTGTCAGCGTATCTTCACCCACTGACGCCCGCTATCCCATAGGGATTAATGTATGTCCATATTTTGTTCAAAAAGGATGGATGAAATATGGACATACTTAGCTGGATTCACGTAGATGGGCTTAACGTTAGGCAGGCGTAGCGTATCTCATATACGCTACGCCGCTGTAAGTTAGAGAGGCAAGTGCTGTATTCACAAAGCACTTGCGTCCTAAGTTACGGCGGCGTAGCGTAAATGTGCCGGCCTAAGCGCGCCTAATTCAAATTGTGAAGAGGTGGGCGTGTTTTATGCTAATGAACCGTGACCCGGCGTGATTGACGTTTTTAACGAACGACGCATGCGCCGTTCGTGAAAATATGCCAGTGCGCATGCTCCAAATTACGCCGCAAAGACTTATTTGTCTCAATGTGAACGTAAATTACGCCCAGCCCCATTCATGGACGACTTACGCAAACAACGTAAAAAATTTAAAATTAGACGCGGGTCCGACGTCCATACTTAACATTGGCTGCGCTATCTTTTTGGTGGAATATCTTTAGGCCTGAAAACGGCTTACGTAAATGGCGTATCTTTACTGCGACGACCGGGCGTACGTTCGTGAATAGGCGTATCTCGCTGATTTACGCTTTCTAGGCGTAAATCAGCGTACACGCCCCCTAGCGGCCGGCCTAAATAGACAGCTAAGATACGACGGCGCCCGCGGTCGTATCTTAGTTAGATTTAAGTGTATCTCAATTTGAGAATACACTTAAATTTAGGACTGCGCAGATTCAGAGTTACGACGCCGTATCTACTTATACGCCGGCGTAACTCTCTCTGAATCTGGCTAACTGTCCGCATGTGTAAAAAGGGCCCTAAGAAGCAATGCAGCTTGTCAGTGCCACTTTAAAATTAGACTGTTAAAATACATGGTATGCCTACAGTTTTAAAAACTGTTTTTTTAAATGTGTGCCTTATTATTTCCATAAACATATAGGAGTTTATTTACTAAAACTGGAGAGTGCAAAATCTGGTGCAGCTGTCCATGGTAGCCAATCAGCTTCCAGTTTTTTTGTCAAAGGCTAATTGAACAAGCTTAAGTTAGAAGCTGATTGGTTACCATTCACAACTGCAGAAGATACTTTTTGCTGATTTCACATTCCATGCAAAATTTTTGTGTTTTCTTTTGTAAAAATACACCTAAATCCGGCCATACACTATTCAAACTTTGACCAGTTTGTGAGAAACCGGACAAAATTCAGTGGGTGGCCTGCTCTGTTTGATAAGCATAGATCATTGGCTGACTTATGTTGAAGAAGCCTGCTGAAAAAGGTTTTGGCTGAAGAGCAGGTGCTTCCAATCAGATGCAGCCGCTGTACTGGTATTTGACAGCCAGTGGGACATCCAATAGCTGGAATGGAAGATTTGTTCATGTGCACTGTATAGCTTAGAATCAGGGGTCTCCAAACTATGGCCTTCCAGTTGTTCAGCAAGTACAATTCCCATCATGCCTAGTCATGCCTGTGAATGTCAGTTTTTCAATGCATCTTCGGACGTGTAGTTCCGCAACAGCCGGAGGGCCGGAGTTTGGAGATCCCTAGCTTAGATGGAAGGATCTGTTTTTTTCCATTGAGCCTGCAGGCTCAATGAAAAAAGAAAATATCTCTGTATTTCCAGCTTTAGTCTGTTGGATGGACTGAGCTGGACAGTAATTTCTCTCAACAAGATTACTACCTGGATTCTTTAGCTGTCTTTTTCTGTTTGCTTTTAATGAGCGGACAGACTGGCATAAGCTTTAGATTAACTTGGAAAAACCCAGTTATAGGTATAGATCCTACCAGTAAATCTGTTTAGAAAATTACTTACAGCATAAAGCTGTTGAACTCCGACTTGTTATACAAAGCCTATTACTGACATCTATTTATAACGTTAATAAGGGAATGGATGCATCAGTAAAGTAATTGGAGGAGGGGTGCCTTTTTTGTTACTGTTGATGTTTTTGCTCTTTTTTTTTTGTTTCTTTTCTGTTGTAGGTGGTTTACTTTTCTTTAAACAGGAGAACATCTTTATTTCACTACCGCTTTACTTTTTTTATTTGATATTTAGTCAGTCATGTTGAGTCTTACTGGATGACTACATGCTGTCCTTAATAACCAACGTCCCTTATTGTTTAGGTTGATGGCATTGATCTAAGAGATGCAAGCCATGAGCAGGCAGTTGAAGCCATAAGAAAAGCAGGCAACCCTGTTGTCTTTCTTGTTCAAAGCATCATTACAAGACCTAGGGTAAGTACATTGAAATATTTAAACGTGTTGCCACATTTGCATGTTTATTTTATTAACCATTTATTTCTTTTGCTGTCACTGAGTTGATAAAATGCTATTTTGTATTTAGATATGGGAAAAAAAACGTATGTTCTCCTTGTCATCCTAGTTATGTTTTACTATTCTGTTACTGCATGGGTATGATGGACAGAATATGTCAGTTATCCATACAAAAACTTCTCAGCTATCCTCAGTAGGTCATGTTGTAAGAATTTTCTTGCAGAGGTGATCAGTAATTTTTTTGCATGTTTTTGTTATCTCTTGCCATTAAGTGCCATACAAGTAGTTTTTTTTTATAAACATTATCATGCATTTTTGTCCCCATAGACATTTTCAATATTGGAGTGCCGGAAAAAACATATGCACAACACATGTTTTTTTTTGCGAGGTCCTGTTAAAATCAGTGTGTCCAAAAACTCCCAATTCTGCTTCAAAAGTAGCTCCTGGGCCTTTTGGAGATTCAGGGGTTGAGCTACCAGCATCTGAACTCTAAAATGGGAAATGGTAAAATTTAAAAGCCTAGGATTTTGACTGGTTAAGCATTTTGGAGCTTTGATCTTCAGCCAAAGTTCACACTGCTGCGAATTCAAAATCGCTGTAAAAAGCGCGATTTTACCGCGATTTCGCGGCTGCGATTTCGCCGTGATTTCGGCCGCAATTTAATGTAAATCGCAGCCCGAAATCTCAAAAAGTAGTACAGGAACTACTTTTTGAAATCGCAGATGCGGCGTCGCACTGATTAGGACAGTGCCATTGCCGACAATTGCCGCCGATTTGAAATGCGATTTGACATGTCAAATCGCATCTCAAATCGTTCCAAATCGTACCCAGTGTGAACCAGGGCTCAAGCTACAAAACGCTCATGTGTGAATGGGGACTAACAGTGCAGAATGCCATCATGCTAAGTTTTGTCAGTGACCTAGCAGGCCAAAATTAGCATAGTTCAGAAGAAACCCTTTGACATAGGAGGGCTCAAGTCCTGCGGGAACGCGTGGGAACGGAGTTCCTGCACTTTTTTCACAGCAGGAACGCAGTTCCCTTTGCAGGACTAGAGCAGTCGAGCCGCCCAATTCAATCCTTCACTAAGCGGCGATGCCCAGCTCGAGTCACTGTCAGGGGCAGGCGAACCTTAGTAATCCTTTATGTTACTGGCCGCTTCCTGTATATGGATTAATCGGGTAGTGTGCGGGTATTCCGTCACTTCCTCGATGCCGCAATGTCTCCTGGGAGCTTTTGTCATTGTTCCCAGGAGACATTGCGGAGGTCTGCCGCAAATTATCGCGGGATTTACTTGCGGCAGACCTCAGCAATGTCTCCTGAGAACAATGACAAAAGCTCCCAGGAGACATTGCGGCATCGAGGAAGTGACGGAATACCCGCACACTACCCGATGAATCCATATACAGGAAGCGGCCAGTAACATAAAGGATTACTAAGGTACAGTGGATCGAAAAAAATAAAAAACATGTGGTTTAGTAATTATGCATATGAGCGTATCTTTTTTTTTTTTTGGGTGGGGGAGTGGATCTTGGGTGGGAGTTCCCACACTTTTTTCCCCAGGACTTGACCCCTGGGAGGGTGGACTTTACTGAAGACATGATTAGACCACCTTTTAACACTTCTTACAGCAGAGCACGCCATATAAAGTCATTTTAAGTTTGCTAATGTTCCCTAGGAGAGCAATGAGATGATCATGACAGTTATAGACTGTTACCTGCTGTAGCCAAAAGCATTATCTTATGACAGTTGGTTCTTAAAGACGTATGTGTATGTCATTTATTAAGCAGGGGCTTCTGCTTTAGAATGGTTCCTGCTCTAAGCTATAAATATCAGCGCTAAACCAATGTCACTCCACCACTGCAGGCAAGTCTAAGTACTTGAAAAAAAGTATCGGTGCTTGTACTCGGTCTCAAAAAAGTGGTATCGGGACAACCCTAGTTTACCATCATGCAGCAGCAGTTCTCTGCTATTTCTTTTCTTTTCTATTTGTTAGTGTATGCATGTGCCCTGATACATTTGGGTCCATTTGGGGTGTTAAATGCTGCCTTTCTAGTGGCATTTTAATTGACCTTTGTAATGCCTTTCTTATTGACCTTTCTTCTTTAGCCTGAGTCTCTGTATTGCTCTCCATCTGCCTCTGCTTACAGAGGACATCCACCTACTAACCCCTTTTCTCATCACTCATCCAAGGTAAATACTTTACTTACAACTGCATGCTGATTGTCTTTAATCAATGGCGCTAACCTCACTTTGTTTAGGAACTTTGAAAGCAATCATTATTTACCTCCATATAATGATATGTATTCACACACTCTGCTATCTTCACATTCTAAAATTGATTTCTCAATGGTCTGTCTTCTTGTAGATATTTCCCTTGTTCTTTAAATCTGTTGATGTTAAATGATAAAAGTGCCAGTCCCTATTTTTTCCTATTGTCTCCTGCTCCAGATTACCGCCCTACATATCTATGATGCTTGTGGGCAGGGCCCTTTTTCCAGGCGTTTCTTATAGTATCCCAATTCAAAATCATGCCAGTCCCTTCTGCTGATCTGCTTGGACAGTCATGTTAGAGAGATATGTCACCAAGCTAAACTAGCATCTCACATAACTAGTGTCAGTCAGCCTCTTAACCAAATTGTATGTCTTCATGACATGTCACGTTGGGTGGAGCCTGCCAAAAACCCCGGAAAAGATTTGATTCCATGGGCCAAGTCACATAAACTACTTTTTGACAGAATCACTCTTAGGCCGGCCATAGACGCTTGCTGAACCGGCTGAGGTTCGAACTGTGTATGGGTAGAAACATGACACATAGACACATGACTGTACCAAGTTAATTAATAGATCAACTTGGGTACAACCAGCCTGACAAATTTTACTTGTGATTATGGCTAGCAGCTGCTATAGCGGCATAGCTATAGGATGGCTTCCCCTGCCAGGAGAACATAGTGGCTCAGCAGGGGGGATTCCTCCCTCAACACTGACTGCGTTGATAGGGGAATCAAGCTATTTTCTTTCCTACAACCCATGGGAGACCACAAAGTCTCAGCAGGAGGGATTCCTCTGTCAGTACTGTCTGTGTTGATGGGGAAATCTTGCTAATTTCATTTTTGCCAACCTATTGTTGCAGGGGTAAGAAATGTGCACTGTCTATGGTCTGCCTTATTGCCATTTTTACTGCAAGAAATAAAAAATTGAATGGAAGCCAACAGAAGGTCTTTGTGAAAACAATTTCATCAATTTGTAGCTCAGTTGCTGAGTGAATTTTGGCAGTATTTGGAGCTTGCTACAAAATGTTTAAATTCAGTAGTTGCTCTTGTTATCCTCTGCAGATGCTGATCATTATGCCACCCTTGTAGCTACATAAAGAAGTAAGACTTTAACCAGATACTTTTATAGCTGCTACAAAGTGGCTAGTTTAACATTAGATGAAGTGCACATCAATCCCTGGTGTGTAATTAATTTTATATTTCCTTATAGCATGGTGTAATTCCTTAAAACAAAAGTATGTTCGTCTTACTCTTTTAGGCAGGATTGAATGACAGAACCCCACCTGTATCAGTTTCGCCAAGTTCAGTGCAAAGGTACTCAGTTGGGCACAATTTATGCACTGCATTCAGAAAACTGTTCAGAGGGATTGCTACTAGTAGAATTCAGCGAACGCTGTAAGGGCTCATTCAAACAGAAGTGCGTGTCCTCCATGCAGAGCTATTTGCACATGTGTGTGCATCCACCTCAGAGCTGTGTGCAGGTAGCCCATAGAATGGATGCACGTCTGACATGGGAGCAGGTTCGTGGATCTGAATGCAGAGGTTCACCTTCTCCTGCTGCTTGTGTCCGTGCAGCTGCTGTATATCCATCTACTACACGTGCATCTACTACTCTGAGATGGATGCCAATGTCTCTGCTTGGAAAAATGGGCTTAAAGTGGTTGTAAAGACTCAAGGTTTTTTACCTTTTTGCATTCTATGCACGCACGCTGTGTCCAATGAACTTTGCGAGATGTGCACATGCATCTTTGTACTTTTTTTTGTGAGCTCTGTCTTAATTTTTATTATATTTAATGCATGCTTTTTGCTGAATTACCTTACTTGGGTTTTACAAAGTTTAATAAACACCTTTTTCAATTTTGTACTACTTAATGATTGCTATTTTCCTTTATGTTTATTTTTTAGAGTAAAAGCTTGCCTTTACAGAGCACATTTGGTACTAAACCTCTCCTCAGCTGCACTAACCCATTTGCTGATTCCTCCCACTACAACACTAACAAGGTTGGATGTTTTTAACTTTTTATTTGTAGCTTTCAGTTCTCATTACAGTTTTCTTCTGCCATTTTTACTGTGCATTACACTGTAACCCATAATACAATCTCATTTAACTGCAGTAGCCAGTGCAATGGTTTAATTATTTTAATTAATATGTGATCTATATATTAATCTCACCATTATTTTGTTATTGCTTTGAGAGTTACATGGACTTGTCACCTTTCTACAAATGTCAATTACACAGCTTACACACCAAGTTCTTGTCTTACTTCAGGGGAACAGGAGACAATTTCCCAATAAATCTCTTGCCTATGGTGTCTGACGTCTCTGGAAGCCCAAGAGTCTTCCAATATTCTTATGTGCGCCTAGACACGCTCCTAAGGGGGCGTATTCGGCGCAGTATAAATCCTATATCATCATCATGTATGGGCATGTTAAACAGAGCCCTGCATTCTGATTGTATAAACAAAACCCACTGTGAATAATATCCAATTTTAATGTAACCAGACTTTTAAGTACACCGTGTGCTTCTACAGTTCTCCTGACTTCCCTGTATAAATTGTATTTTCTTTAAGTGTCCAAGGATTAAACTGAAAACTTTTTGTTTTATCCTCTCCATGCCTCTAGATTCTCATCTTCCTTGCCTGGGCTAGGGAGGAGATATTTTGCTGACCTGAATTACATAACCAGCAGTTCATCACACTAGAGGATTAACAGATTTCAGTGTTTTTTTTACACATTTTAATTACTTTACAAACCTTAGTGGGCACTAGATTATATTCAGAATATAATTTTCACACAAGGTTAGCAGTGAAATGAATATAAGCATATATCAAACACCTCTATCAATGTTAAGCAGGCATAATTTTGTTTATAACTGACCTTGAAGGGAATGTATAGTGGTTTGGGTTTTTTAATATGGTCAGGACAAAATGTAAATGTTTAAAATATTTTCTTTTTCTTTTTTTTTTTTTACTCCCATAGGTATTACATATACATATGTACATTCTAAAGCCCTGTACACATGGGCCGAATACCGGGAGACATTCAGCCCTTGTGTATGGCAGCCAGTCTGACAGAAGCCAGCTTCTGTTGAACAAGCATGCTCGAAAACCAGCAGCTGACCGACTCCCGATTAGTGCTCTTAGCCATTAGTGTTCTGGCTGGTGGCCACCCCCCGTCAGAAAACTACAGTCCAGTGGGGGAGATCACTTTACGAACGTCAGATCGTTAACACAGCGTCTTCGACCAGAGATTATTTTTTTCTTTTCGTTCAACCCGCTGGATTGAACAGGAAAAAAACTGTGTGTTGCAGGCTTTAACTAGCAGGTGAGCGCTAGGCTTTTGTACAGGCTATCCTGATAACATTAAGTAAATTGTTTTCAGAGGTCTAACTCAAGCTGCACGCAAAAGTGAACAACTCAGAGCAATGGCACAACTCCTCTCTTCCCTTCTCTGCCTGGTTTTTAGGACAGCCCTCACACTGCCTGCTGCGATTTGGCTTAAGCGCAGCTAACCCACGGTTTACGTATGAGTTGGCTTCACTTTCCTATAGACTGTAATTATTGCCCACTGTTTTAGTGTGCTTTTAAAAAGTGCACCAAACCCAAGGGACATAATATAAGTCTATGGGAAAATGCAACTAACTCGTAAGAAAACCACAGTTTAGCTGTGCTTTGCCCAAAGCGCAGCAGGGCAATGTGAAGCAGTCCTTAAACAGAAAGTTTTGTGTTTAAGTGATCCATTGTGTTGGCTAAAAGAGAAGTATGGGGTTTACAAAAAACCTTACACTCACCTAGGTGGATGCAGCATTGATCCATTGCTGTATCTGTCCCCCACTGCCTCTGCATTGAGAACTGAGCAATCAAACACCACTGATTACTCAATTCTCCTCTCTGCTCTGAGCAGACAGCCTGGACTGGCAGTCACCGACTCTCTGCTTTGCCTTTCCAGCACTCACTGGAGCGCTGGGCTGGCGAGGGAAAGGAGCGGCTGGCCCAGTCTGCCAGCGGTGTAGCTAAGAGACCAAGCCAGCTGCCATCCAGAAATTGTCGGGATCCATGCAGAGCCTGGACTGGCTCTGTGATGTCAGCCGACAGCAGACTTTAGTCGGCTGAAAACGGGACACAGGAGTGCAGAACAAACTGCACTTGTGTGATCCATAGAAGTATAGCCAAAAAAAGCTTTAGGCATACTTCTGTTTTTGAAAAGGCAAGTTTTTGGCATGAGTTTGATAAATGGCTTTCACTTTGCTTTCTTTCTTGAGAATCTCTAAAGCTTTTTGACACCCGCGTCAGGGTTGAACTGTCTCTTAACCCTTTTGCTGCCAGGTCTGTATGGTATACAGACCCATAGGATTGCTTCCAGCTGGCCAGTTCAGTACTCTGTACAGACATGACATTCCTCCTTCTGCTACAAGCTCATGGTCACTTTAGTTTCAGGGAAATTAAAAGTCCTGTCTGCCACCATGGCAGATGGCTTGTAGTTCTCAATGAATTGCAGGGGTGCTAATGAGTGTCCTCTTAGTTCATTCACAAGCCCTGCAGCTTTCAAATGGACAGCCTGGACAGAGGTAGAGGCAGAAAACTGTAGTGCTTGTGTGCAGGCTCCTGTTAAAACAAAAGCTTAAGACTCATCTTTTATTATACAATGGGAGATTTCACTGTCACATACTTGGTGGAGGTGATTGGCTAAGCAAAGTGTACTAACCATTGTAATTGATAAAAAAAATGTACCTATATAACTATATAAATATTAACTGGTTATTTTTAGTGTTTTCAACAGTCCTCATTTTAAATCAATATCCTTGTTTAGTGCCAGGCTCATCTTTTTTCAATAAAGCACACTGTATTTTGGTGAACGTTTCTGTTCTCTTGTTGCTGTAGGGCACAATGAATCCGGTTAGAATTGCCTTCCGTTGTTCCCCAACTAACCCCTTTGCTCCCACGCCATTTAAGGTTTGTCTGAGCGGATTTAAATTGTGACCCTAATTTCTCATCGTCAGTATGTGCTTGTTTGTGAGTCATACAGTGTGATGCTTTGCTCAGTTTCTTATGCACTTGCTGTACTGTTTTATTGTTGTTTTCGTTTGTTTTGAAGCTGTGCTGATTGTTCTTATAAGGAGTAATTTGCATTGAGTTAAAGAGATTTTTCAGAAAAGAGTCTCTTTCCACTTAGTAGTAGTTCAGCTCTAGCCTAAGCCCTGACCTAAAATCAGCTGGAGGCTAAAAGTGATCACTGAGCACCCCCTCTGTCAATTAAAGAAATTAAACTTTTTTCTGGATACACTCTCTTTAATAGTGTTAAACCTAACTGAAATAGTGATTATATGCATTCATAGGAAATTTTTCAATGCATATAATGATTTCAAGTGGTATATTGCACCCTGTGCTTTTACTTGCGTTCAGGTTAGCTACATTTAGAAATATAGAAATCTTTGCATCCATTGGTAGAATAACCATTCTGAACGCGTGTAAATGCATCTAATTGTATGTTATCAGGTGTAAATGCATGTAAGCGCATGTACATTTAAACACAGGAGAGATTGCTCTGGAAAGTATAATGTTTGCATAACGTTTAATTAGGCTTCCCAGATCAATTTCCCTTGTGTTTAAATTAAACAAACACAGAAGGCATGTGAGAATGAAGGCTTATAGTGTATCTGCCTTCTTGCATGATGGAATGTAACCAGTATAAATTTTTTTTTGCATTATATATGTATATATAATATTTGTTTCCCAGTCTGTTCAGTTGTGTATTCCAAACTATCAATGCATTGGGCAGTATTATGCTAAAAAGGATTGTTTTATTCCTAATCTTATGTGATTTGACCAGTGTATCTGTTTAGATATGAAGAAAAAAAAGGGATGAGGAATACATCTATATACAGTTGGACATTTGCTTATTTGAACTGGTTATCGTAGACCTCTTGTTTCCCGTTTCTATTTGGGTATTTGACAGGCAACAACTCAGATAATGTAGATAGGTTCTGCTGGATAGGATAGGACTGGGGGCACATAGAGTGCATTCGCTGAAGTGAAGGGGGAGGTGAAATAAAATATGCTTGCCTTTTAGCATATATGTAAATGTTGTGGCTCCAAAGTAATAGCACCATCAGGTCTGGTAATTCTGCTAGCCAGTCTGAATGGAGCTTGGGGAGCAATATACTCTGCACAAGTGAACAGAATCTAGCTGTGTTTTCTGAGTGGGCATGTAAGGGTCAGTTCCCTTAGCTGCATGAGTTATCTTAATTGCTTTTGGTATTTTATGTCTTAAATTTTGGTTATAAACGTTCTTTCAAGTGTAAGTTTGGCATAAGTATAAAATCTGATTTATTTTTTATTTTATTTTTAATCATGAAATCATTATTTGATCAATAAAAAACTTTATTTCACATGGATTATTTTTTCTCTTGAGTCATTGCCCAAGAATAGAACCCTAATAAGGTATCAACCATCGCTAACTGGCCACAGCTCTTCAGGCTGAAGGCAAGTCAACGATCCCTAGGCTTTACAAACTATTATTGTAATTTTATAAAAGGATACTCCTCTCTGGTAGGACCCATCACTGCCCTGACCCATAAAGGTGTTGATCCACCTTTTTAGCTGGACCAGCTTTACATTGGCCACATACTGCTAAACCCTTATGCCTGGAAGTTGACACATTTAATGTGGTTCTCAGTGTCGGACTTTTACAGACTGTCCAAGGAAAGAAGTGTCCCTGTGTTTTCTTTTCTAAAAAAACAAAAATATGGCATTGGAGATCTTGAATTGTTTGCCATTCAGTATATGTTCGAGGAATGGCAGTAGATTCTTGGGATATATCCACATTATACTGATCATTTTTACCAATCACAAACGCCAACATGATCTCCAGTCTGCTTGACACTCCAATCTAGGGTAGGCTCAATTATCATTTTTCTCATAAAATGTTGGCATCCCATATAAACCCATTTCCAGCAATACTTGAGCCCTGTACATTCTCCTATTCCTTTAATCCCCACAACAATGATTCCATCTTTCAAGCTCAATATTTCTGCTTCTCAAATTCTGGCAGTGACCTCTGTCACAAAATCCTCCATTCCTCTAGGCCAAACCCTGGTGCCATTGCATCTCATGACCAAGGTTCCCCATGATAAGTACCCCTGGGTTCCACTGGCTCATAACATGTCTGTTCTAGCCACCATGCAGACCTCTTTCAGAGATATTTGTCCCCAGGTATAAAAGCAAATTCTCAATTCTGTTTCCAGATACAAAACATTGCTGACACTACTGCACCAAAACCATTGACTTTGAGCCTGGAAATAATGTTGAGAAACCTCTGCCTCAGGATGGCCTCTAATAAGTTTGCTCCACATTATATTGGCTTTTTTTTCAATTCCATCCAAGACCAATCCTATGTCGTTCGAGTTGTGTCTTCTACCTTATATCCCTAGCCATTGCATAGAGGAGAAGGGTTCACGTTTGTGACAGACAGTAAAACTCCACCCTACTAATCTTGAAACAATATTAATGGTTCTAAGGGCTGGGACCTCCGAATGTATTGCCTAGTGTACAAAGTAGTCCTCCAAGTTTTAGCTAGTGAAGTTAAGCAGTTTTATTTTTATTGAGCTCAGATGATAGAATCTGTACATACATTTACAAATTGCTTTTTTTCCCCTCTACTACAAATTGACTTGGTACCAGCACATTGATCTACAAGACTCCTTAGGTAAACAAACAGCTAAATGATTCTGCTTTTACCTTTCAAATATAATATAAAGTCACAGTATGTCATTTGCAGAGGAGGAACTGCCACATGGCCATGCGGTTGTATTATAAGTAAGATTGGAGTATGTGTTTAGTATGTGTTGTAATGAAATTTGTACATGGGTATAACATAGCATGTGTCATGCAGTTTGTACTAATCTCTTCTAGGCTTCCAGTAATTCAGATTCTGAGACAGAAAAAACAACTTTTTCAAACTTGGCTCCGGTATCTTCGACTTTCACCACTGGTGCTGGCAATGTTCAGATAACCACCAGTACTTTTTCTAAAGACCCTGATAAAGAAGACGAGTTTGGCTACAGTTGGAGTAAGTTGAAAACTTTAAAGTGATTCTAAACACACACTGTTTAATTTGCATTGTCTCATCTCTGTCTGTATGTAGATGATGGCACTGTAATTATTTTATAAAAAAAAAAGTATTTTTTCCTAATCGATTTACAGCTGTCATTTGACCCAGGACTTTCTCAGTCTGTTTGCAGGGAAACATAAGCATGAGGAGCTTTTAGTCCTCTGCTGCTGGTCACAAAAAAAAAAAAACAAACATGAATAGAGAGTAAAAATAAATATCAATAAACCATTTTAAATTGGCATGAAAATATATATTTCAAATCTTTATTATTTTGAAGACATAACATTTTGTGGGCAGATTTCTGCCAGTCACAGGATGTGTGACTTACCACCAACCTGTGTCTTAGAATAAGAGGGAGGCAAAGCCTTCATTAATCTACATGTAATATCCCGCCCCCATTCTATTTAGCTGGTTAATGGGCATGGAGGAGGAGGAAAACTGTCATTTACCACTGTGTATAATATAGGTCTACATGTGTGACTCTATAGTCACATGGGCCGTTTAGATGTGATAGGGAGGAAATGCTCAGCATAGAAACTCACTGAAAACTAAGCATGTGCAGAGTTCCCACTACAACTGCGAAATCCCTAGCTGAATTTGGGACATGAACAGAAGGTGGAGATAGAGAACAGCAGACAGTTTTTTTTTTTTTCAGAATATAGGAAATAAATCTCATAGTGACTAATGAGTATGAACTGTGTGTCATACACCATTTATTGATTTTTTTATGATGTTGGTTTAGTGACACTTTAACCACTTGAAGACCGCCCGCCGTCGTTATGTCAGCTGTTTGAAGAGGAATATTATTGTTATGGCAGCAGCTAGCTACCATAACCCCGGTATCATCTTCAAGAGCGGGTGCTCGGCTTTCAGATAAAAGTGGACTCTGTGGCCATGTCGCCGCAAGATCGCTTTGATCGGTGGTGGGATAGCCCACCCCCCCTTCACACAACTGTTGATGTCATGTCAGGTTTTTTTCTGAGTAGAAAACTGCATACACGTTGCAGATTCCTGCACAGAAAAAAAATCTGCACGTTTTGGTGTAAACAGGGCACATTGTTTTTTTTTTTGCCCTTGCAGAAAATCTGACATCTCTGCACCATGGTGTGAACGAGGCCTTAAGGGAAAATGTCATGAAGGCTGTCACTGAAGACAGTTACTTTTGAAAACGTTGTGTCTGTTAGCAATAAGTATAGATACGTTTATCTGACTGTCCTTCCTGGATTGTGAAAGAAAGTACTTGAGCCAATAGGTCAGCATAACAACCAGACAATAAGGCTGCGTACACACGGTCGGACAAAACCGATGAGAATGGACCGAGGTTCAGTTTCATCGGTCCAAACCGACCGTGTGTATAGCCCATCGGTCTGTTGTCCTTCGGTCCAAAATTTTAAAACATGCTTCACAACCGAACCGATGGCCCGCTGCCCGATCGGTCCAAACCGATGGTTAGTACAGAAAGCATCGGTTCAAAACCCGCGCATGCTCAGAATCAAGTCGACGCATGCTTGGAAGCATTGAACTTAGTTTTATTCAGCACGTCGTGTGTTTGACATCACCGCGTTCTGACCCGATCGGTTTTTGGAACGATGGTGTGTACGCACATCAGACCATCGGGCCACTTCAGCGGTGAACCGATGGTAATGGCCCGTCGGACCATTCTCATCGGTTTGGAACGACCGTGTGTACGCGGCCTAAGAGTTTATAGAAGCTCTGCAATGGCAAACCCCATATTCAAGCATGACAGATTCCTCTAAAGTGTAGCTTGCAGCAAAACTTTCTTCTAGTTTTGGATACAGAGAAAAGTTAGTTTAAGCCACTGACTGTTGCGTATTGCTGTGTATGTTCACATTGGGGACACTTTGCCTCACGTCCTATTTTGTTGTCAGCACTGAGGTAGAGGGAAGTGTGAGGATGTCTACAATAGGGGCACAAGAACTAAAAAACAAGCAGAGGTTTTAGTCCTCGAAAAAGGTGTTTTTATTCTTGTGTCTTAGTTGATGAGATTTACCTTCACTTACTGTGCAAGCAATAAATATATGTGAATTTGATCTCGTATTAGTCTCCTGCAACGTCATTACAGCAGAACCCAAACTGGGAGAGGGAGAAGAAGCAAAAGGAGCCAGTCAGTGTTGCTGCACTGCTTATGTTCTATCAAGGTGTGTACTAAGAGAGAGGAGGGACAAGACATGTAAAGCTAATTTAACTTCAGCACAGATAAAATGTACTTTCTCCTTGGCACACAGGGTTTTGCTTTTTGACAGAGCTGTGAAAATGTTAGTATTGGACAGACAGAAATACAAAAGTTTTGGCAGTTAAATTGGCTCCCATGGATTTCATCAATATTTTCAGCTTCTAGGAGTTCCTACTGCTTGTCTGAAATGATTGTCAAGGACCTAGATATGCTTGAATGGTCATTATGTATCTGTTGCTTACATGTTACTAATTGCTTCATGAAACCGTATACACTATTGGATACTGTACTTTGCAATCCATAGCGGACTGTTTCCCATTATTATGTATTTTTCCATCAGGATAACCATTTTTTATGAAGTACAAACATAAAATGTAAGTATGAATATTGCAGTGAGGATATACTGATTTAGGAATTATTTTCTTGGTCGACATTGTAATTTTTTTTTTCTGTTTTTGTTTTCTTTCTACACGTGCACTGGGTTTCTCACTTGACTTCTTTCCCACTTTTTTAATGTCTACACTCACAATTTAATGGGGAAGTCCTAAAGCTGCTCACAGAACATAACTGTAACTAGGCTATCTAAAGATAGCCCTTTTTTTTAGCCACTCTCTATGGTAAAATGGTGGTAATAATGTGTTGTTGTTGCTAGGGGACCTCTGCACATTTTTTATCCCAATTTTGCTGCAAAGAGCTAATTACTCATGTCTGTTCTTAGTATGATGGACTTGTTAATTAGTGCTTCTTCCTCCCATTTAGGAAAGATATCACAGCGGTATGGAAACCTGCCAGGAGAATTGCATATGATAGAATTGGAAAAAGGGAAGACTGGATTGGGCCTGAGCCTTGCTGGAAACAAAGACCGATCACGAATGAGCGTCTTCATCGTGGGGATAGATCCAAATGGAGCAGCTGGCAAAGATGGCCGGTTGCAGATTGCCGATGAGTTATTAGAGGCAAGTATATGTCAATAAGCCGCCAGTGAATACATCCATTGTACTTGTAAATGCAGATTCTGAATCCTATTGAGCAACTTCTGAACAAGACGGAAATAAAGATTCCTTGTCGATTAAAGGTTCTTCTATTTCAATCAGTGAAGGCTTAGGTATCTTAATTAATCTTTTATCAGTTTTGGCTTTCCTTTAAAAGGCAGCACTTCATAAATAATACAACCGAAGAACATATCCAAATGTGTTGTTTTGGCATAATAAAATTCCTTGGAATGCATAGCCCCCTTTTTGTTTTTGTTTTTTAAGTAGCCTGCATTAGGGTAAAATGTCATGTGCCTGATGCTGTTCTGTTCTAATATCAGCATATGTGCCTTTCTTAGATTAATGGACAAATATTATATGGGAGAAGTCATCAGAATGCTTCATCCATTATCAAGTGTGCACCATCTAAAGTCAAAGTCATTTTTATCAGGTAAAAATTAGAATATTATTTTATAACATTTTCCTGCTAGGAACACTGCACAGAAATTGTATGTTCCTGTTCTTCTAATAATCCAAAAATAAAACAGTAGTTTTAATAGACTTCAGTCCAAATAATTGTTTTGTATGTCTATAAGGCTAAAGTAGCTGGGAGAAAAAATTGTATATACACACACACACACACTGACATATGTTACATAGTTTGAAAAAAAGACAAGGTCAACCAATTGAAAAATGTGTAAATAGAAAACTAAAAACCTGCATATACAGAACCCTCATGCCTGGTTCACACGAGGGGAAAGTCGAGAACCGGCTTGGCAGATTTTTCCCCCTACACACGGCCGGTTTTCCTGGCAGGAAAACTGCCATGAGAGCTTTAGCCGGGAAACCCGGCCGTGTGTATGCTCCACTGCAGTGTTTCCCATAGGAAAACTGCCAGGAAAAAGACCGGCGGGAATCGTGGCAGGAAAAAAGAGAACATTCTCAAATTTTTCCCATCTGGATTCCCGGTGGTTTACCTGTCAGGAAAACTGCCATGGAGCATACACACGGACAGTTTTCCCGGCCAAAAGCTGTCATGGCAGTTTTCCCGACGGGAAAACTGGTCGTGTGTACGAGGCATCAGACCTACAACTGATCCAGAGGAAGGCAAAACAGACCTTTATAAAGCATGGTCCAATTTGCTCCAGCTGGGAAAAAAAAACCTTTCTGATTTCTGAAAGCAAAATAGTAGAATAGTTTGCACAGTACATGGTTTAGTTTACTATGCCAAGAAAACAAAAGTCAGTGTTTCAACATTGGTTTTGGCTTCACATAAGCTATTTCTGGAAATTCATTCATTTAATTTACTGAGCGTTCCGAACCCCTTTTTGCTTACCGGCTGTTTCTAACATTGTCTTAGTTTTGATCTACATTCAGTTGTGGTGATCCATACTAAAGACATACAGTATAAAGTAACACTCAAAATGTTACTAAATAATGATAATATTTTAGTGTAACATTATGCTACATTAGCAATGGGACTATATGCTCATGCCTGTTGCAACTGCTTAAAAAGCACTGTTATGCAATAAATACTAAAATCAAAACAATTGTCTTTTCTAGTAATAACTAAGCATTCCCAAATCTTGCTGGCCTAACTAGTGAAATTTTAGTGATGCTGATGTGTTGACACCAGCATCAACATCGCCTATGGGACATGGCCCTGAGGGGTTGATTTACTAAAACTGGAGAGTGCAAAATCTGGCGCAGTTCTGCGTAGATATTAATCGGCTTCCAGTTTTTTTATTTATTTTTTGTCAAAGCTACCATGCACAGCTGCACAAGCTTTTGCACTCTCCAATTTTAGCAAATAAACCCCTAAGGCCCTTTTTATGCGATCGGCCCGCTCGGGTCAGCCTGTCCATTTTTCAGGCGGATCCAATCGGGCCACCCATTGAATTCTATGAGCAGGCAGATTTCAGCAGAGATGTGTCTGCTGACACCCTCCTGCCATCCGGTCCGACAAGATCCGCTCAAAAGAGACAGATGGCGATAAGTTCGCCTACCGCCCAGCGGATCGGATGAAAACGGACAGGCTGTCCCTTTTCATCCAATCTCACCATAGAGAACACCAGGGCTCTGACAGGTCCATCACTGCGCAGTAAGCAGAAGTGGACCTGTCATCCACCTGCTCAGCCAGGATCAATGGAGCGATTCTCTGCTGATCTAGTGGAGTCTGTCCAGCGGGACCGCCTCATGTGTGGTTATAGATTTTCTTTTCTGCAACCATGGGTTGTGTTTTCCCAGTGGATGAAGCCGTCCCTGCTGGGAAAACACAGTGATTACTGCTAGTGGCTATAATTGCTGCTAGCAATAATTTTGTGTAAAATCCAACAGGCTGGTTGATTTATCAATCTGCTTGGGTACATGCAGCCTTGTCTGTACGTGGTTCAAATCTCAGCTGAACCGGCCAAGATTTGAACCACCTATGGTCGGCCTAAAAAATTATAGAAAACACAATTTAGTAAACTAACACTTTAATATCCCCTGTTAACTAATAACTTTTTCTTATATATTCTGCCATGTTATATGATTATTCTGTGCTTTAACGGTGGCTTTTTATGGTAATTCTTGTAAAAAAAAAAAGACTGGCAAGGAAAATGTTTCTATTACCAGTGGCTAAGTCGGTTTTAGGCTTTCATTGTGTGGCCTGGTCTGGGAGAATTGCAGCTGAAATGTCACGGCTTGCTGTGGGCAGCATGAAATACTTTCCTTGCTCCAAGTTTGACAGATCAGGCCCAGCAGATTTATATGCTTGGCCTTGTCATACATAAGTAGCATGTTGATAGTTGGAAAATGATGGACTACTAACACTAGAACCAGTGTGTTTTTCTGTGTTTTCGTGATTGAATGCTGTTCTGTGTGACATGTCATCATCTGCTTAGACATTTGGTACAGCACTATTTCTGTAGGCGTGTTGATTAACTGATGTTTGTTTAAAAAATTCCTGTGAGGCACACATGCCTTGGCAATAATCTGGTGGGTTTTAGAGAGGGTTTTTGCTGTTTCTGAATTTCAATGGATAGCTATCCAGAGAATTGGAGTCAAGAGCATGACCTTCTTTTATGGATAGTTGCAATGGTAGAGTTACGTTTATTGTATAATCAGTTATACCTTTTAATTTTTTTACAAGCTGGTTAAGGAAAGCACTGTTAAATACTGAATATGTTTGTTTTTTTTCTTTCCCCTGAAAGGAATAAAGATGCTGTAAGCCAAATGGCAGTGTGCCCCGTGAAAACGACAGATCTGTGCCCTTCCAACTCTTCTGCCTTTCCAAGTCAAGAGGTAGACATCACACTGGCACATTTACATAATGCTGTCTGCTTCTTTCGGTGGCAGACATGTGGACAGGATTGTTTCAGCAATGAGAATCTGGCTGGGAATTGCCGGATGTTTTGTGTGGAATGGGTGCCATGCGAGTCCTGCCGAGTGGTGCCCTTCTTGGCTTTGGTCGTATTTGGCCCAAGAATTGTAGCGGAAAGAAATTGGATTTCTGCTTACAAGCAACTTTCAGCTTTTACTGTAATTTGGAAAAGCTGTTAGTAAGCAATTGGGAATATAAGCCTCTGATAACAATATTGTGCTACTATGTTGGATCACAAGTTCTTCATCTACTGGTCTTTATATCAATCATTTAATACTTCTTTGTACCTTAAATTTAAGGATGAAAAATGTATTTGTTTTTATTTAGAATGAAGAAAATATTCCAGCATTTGCTCCTCCAACTAGTTTTGGCTCCTTCAAAAATGTTTTCCATGTGGATTTACCAAAGGTATGTACTTTTTGTTTTTGTTTTCTTTCTAATGCCGCGTACACACGATCATTTTTTGGCATGAAAAAAAACGATGTTTTTCGGCATTTAGAAAAAACAAAGTTTTTCCAACTTCATCATTAAAATGACGTTGCCCACACACCATTGTTTTAAAAAAAATGCTCTAGCAAAGCGCGGTCACATACAACACGTACAACAGCGCTCTAAAGGGGAAGTTCCATGCGGATGACGCCACCCTTTGGGCTGCTTTAGCTGATTTTGTGTTGGTAAAAGACGATTTGCGCTTTTCTGTCTGTTGCAGCATGATGAATATGCTTACTCCATTACGAATGGTAGTTTTACCAGAACGAGCGCTCCCGTCTCATAACTTGCTTCTGAGCATGCCCGGGTTTTTAACGTCGTTTTAGCCCACACACAATCATTTTTTACAACCCGAAAAACGACATTGTTTAAAACGTCGTTAAAAAATGCAGCATGCTCGAAAAAAAAATTTGGTCGTTTTTCAGAACCTGAAAAATGATGTGAAGCCCACACATGATCATTTTAAATGACATTTTTTAAAAACAACGTTTTTTTCATGCCGAAAAATGATCGTGTGTACGCAGCATTACTCTAGCATGCATTCATAAATACTAGACAGTAATGTGTTCCTTTCAGCACATAGTTATTGTGGAAAACTATGTAACTGCTGCAGGCCCAGCTACACAGGGGGCTTAAATTTTACGTAAAAACTTTTGTCTTTGAAAATCTTTGTTTGTATATGTAATTTCTATGCTCAACATGCAATACCTGTGACCCTGCCAGTCTCATATGTCCCCTGCATCTTTCTGTTTTACGCTGTGTGTTCAGACCCATGGTAGTAATGACAGCTATGCACAGTTCAGTTCTCCTAGGGAACAGCCAGATGCCTTGCTTTGTTGAGCCTGTAGTCCCCTAATCAGTCTGCAACATCAAAAGTTCACGCACTTACATTCCATTGCTTCATGTACTGTTTTTAGCGGCTTTTGTCTGAGAGCCTCACTGTCTAATCTAGCACTACAATAAATTTGTAAAAAAATCTGCTATATCCCCCCCCCCCCCAAAAAAAAAAACAGGAAGGTACACACATTATATTCTGATACAATATATAAATATAATCCACAACAGTAACATGCAGTGCTTCCCCCAAAAACCAAAACCCATTAAACTTTCAGTGAAAAAAAATGTCCAAACGTTTGATTTTTACTTGAAGATCCATGGTGAACTGGCAAATTTTCGCACTGGACAATGCTTGTTCTAGTCTCCAGCTGGCTATTGCTGTAGCTCCCAATACTTTTTGAGCCTATTCCAGGAACGTGTGCGATAGGGGAATATTGACAATCCTCTAACACACACTCCACCACCAAAAGTACCAGAGATGCTTACTAGATTGTTAAACCTCAGAATTCAGGAGGTCAACTCACACTTCTCTATGGAAATTCCTATACAGGATTTAGAGAAACTGCAATCTGTACTTCCACTCAAAATAAGGCACAGCAACTCCTCTCCCATTTACATGAACGCTCCAGATAGTGCACTTAAAGAATATGTAAACCCAACATTTCATATTCCTGATATGCAGAGAGGCTTATCTCTGACCCCCTCCCCAATCTCTACAGTTGACAGCAGAGAGGAGGACAGAAACCCTTCTATAGATCCTCTACCTCTCTCTGTAGATGCAGTAACCCCTCGTCTCCATCTTCCCTGTCTCACCATTGAGCATTCAGTTCTCTTCTGGTCCTCCTCCATACCCTGCACTTTCTGCTTCCCAGCTCCACCCCTTCTTCCAGACAGCAGCACAAGATAAGGAGGGTACACTGTGAAGTAAGGGCGGGTGGGGGACTCTTGACATCTGATGTAAGGTGGGATGGAGTGCTCTGGACATCTAGTCTTACACATTCAATTGGCCCTTTGAGGGCAACCATAATGCTGATGCAGCCCTTGATGAAATTGAGTTTGACACCCCTGCCCTAAATTCATTAAAAATGCAGAACCTACACAGGATCTCTCAGCTCTAAAAAGCAGGTAGTGGAGAGCTGAAGTTTCATTATTTAGGGGAGCTCTGAGAGCTATTTGGAGAAGAGGGATACACCCCCCTTTTCACACAGAACACAAGTAGAGAGTTGACGCTGTCAATCACATGATGTGCCCTCCTCTGTCACCATATTTCTACTGTTGTCAGGAAAACTACAGATAGCAGAGGAATGAGTCAGTGGACAGAAATCTGACTTGGTGCTCTGAATTGAGACAAGCACACACTTTAAAGCAGTAGTCTCAAAGTACCGGCCCGCGGGCCATTTGCGGCCCGCGGACCAGTTATAAATGGCCCGCAGGCAGGGCAGAAGTGGGGGGAGCAAAGAGGAAAAAAAAACATTTTTTTTTTGTTTGTTTTTGTGAGCTGGCGCTATCTGGTGGTGAGCCGTTGGTATTACAAGTTATTACCACCAGATGTGAGCTGGCGCCATCTGGTGGTGGCCGTTGGTATTACAAGTTAAGCATTACAAGTTAAACAGCAATTCTAATGTAATTTTACACTATTTTCACTGCCATCTCATTCCCTCTAATTAGAACCCCCAAACATTATATATATTTTTTATCCTAACACCCTAGAGAATAAAATGGCGATCGTTGCAATACTTTCTGTTACGCCGTATTTGCGCAGCGGTCTTACAAGCGCACTTTTTTGGGAAAAAATTACACTTTTTTTAATAAAAAAATAAGACAACAGTAAAGTTATCCCCATTTTTTTTTAATATTATGAAAGATAATGTTACGCCGAGTAAATTCATACCCAACATGTCACGCTTCAAAATTGTGTCCGCTTGTGGAATGCCGACAAACTTTTTTACCCTTTAAAATCTTCATAGGCGACGTTTAAAATAATCTACATGTTGCATGTTTTAAGTTACAGAGGAGGTCTAGAGCTAGAATTATTGCTCTCGCTCTACCAATCGCGGCGATACCTCACATGTGTGGTTTGAACACTGTTTACATATGCGGGCGCTGCTCGCGTATGTGTTTCGCTTCTGCGCGCAAGCTCGTCGGGACGGGGCGCGTTTTCTGGCTCCTAACTTTTTTTAGCTGGCTCCTAGATTCCAAGCAAATTTGTCAAACCCTGACTTACACCAGTGCTGGTGATAATAATGCGCTCGCTGACACCAGTGCTGGTGGTAATAATGCGCTCGCTGACACCAGTGCTGGTGGTAATAATGCGCTCGCTGACACCAGTGCTGGGGGTTAATAATGTGTTCGCTGACACCAGTACTGTTGTTTTTGAAGTTTGAAAGTTTGCATGGGGCCCCCCATGGCATATGAAAACTTGTCTTGTGGCCCTCAGGTAATTTGAGTTTGAGACCCCTGCTTTACAGGGATATGCTTTGTTCATTTTTAATGTCTGAGGTTTACAACCACTTTAATGTTAGAGGTGAGCATAAGTTTAGCTGACTTCACTTTATTTTACATTTAGTTAATCCTCCTCAATCCTCTAAACCTTCATATTATTGTACTTTAGTGTACCGACGCACAGCTTCCTTTCACTGCTTTGTGTAATATATTCAAAATGACTTGCTCTTTAGTTCAGTTTCCAGTTCTTCAAATCATACATGGATCAGTTGTTCTATGATTTTGTAATTTGTAAGTCTTATTTTGAAATAATAAAAAAAAATATATATATATATATATATATATATATATATATATATACATACACCACACATATTTTTATAAATTATATTTTTTATGTATATTTTAGCTTTGCAAATATTTTTTTCACGGTAATGTGCTATATTTTTATATATATATATATATATATATATATATATATATATATATATTTTGACATCTCTGACAAGTGTGATTATTTTCCCAGTTGGCAACCTAGCAGTGCATGCCTGTCATAATATAGCTTGGCCAAGGACCTGATACGGAATTCTCCCCAACCCCTCAATTCACGCTCTGAACAGACCAATTATGTATTATATATAGCTGATTGACATCAGTCTGTAAATGTGTATGTGTATCATTAGCTACTATTGTCAATAGAAAAAAAAAAAGGTAACCAACAAAGCTACACATATGAAGGCATACTGAGCAGATGACAATTTATGATGCTGTGTTTCAGTGAGTGCTTGGCAAGATAACCAGGGCAGCCATGGGGAATAAAAAAATAAGAGGGGAAAGTGGGAAACCCTTTCATTTGCTATGGTGTTCCAGGGGTTCTTTCACTATTGAAATTGCCATACATGCTGTGTAGCGCTGCTTGGCCACAGATTATATTCTGCATTTTTTCCTTTCTAAGATATTAGAAGTACAGAGTCTGGGACTATCAGGAAACTGATAACGAGTAAAAACTTCTTCAGTGTAGAGTTCTTCCCCAGTAAGTGGCTTATCCTTGGCAACACAGCATAGTTTAATGCAGCTGAAATCTTAAAGTGTATGTAAACCCTAATAATAAGCTTTTTCTTTATACTCCCTTTTGATCTGTTAAATATATCATTGAAAGCAACTTGTTATATAAGTTTGATAAGTGCAAGAAAGACCTGCAAGAAATTTTGGGAGTCAATCATTTTCTATAAACTCTGCCTATGTTGTCCTCTTATAAGTTAAAGCAGAACTCTGGCCCCTTGTTTTCCCCATGTCCTTGTTGCTAATATCCTACCTTCACCAACTTTGCCATCCATGTTCTCTGGAGCTCTGTAGTTCTTCTGTAATAGGCTGCTGAACTTGCTGAAAAAACGTTATTGCCTGCTGACTTCCTGTTTATAAGGCCGCTGGCTGCTATCCCTCTCCCAAGCTCAGCCAGCGGTCTGACACGCATCAGCCAGCGGTCTCATCAGCAATTACTTGTATGACACAGTAGGGATCTCCCACTGTGTCAAGTATTGTTATGAGAACACTGATCGCTGATCTCTCCCCCGCCGTTATAGGAATAGTGCGCTTTCAATCAAAATGGCGGGGGGGGGGGGGCAGGGCATCAGTAATCAGTGTTCTCACATACAATACCTGACACAGCGGGAAATCCCCACTATGTCATACAAGTTATTTCTGAAAATAATGCCCGCTCTGCACTGGTGGTCCCTGACATTTGGCACTGGTGGTCCCTGACAAGCGGCACTGGTGGTCCCTGACATTCGGCACTGATGAGCTGCACTGGTTTGCATTTATATTAACCACTTCTAAACCGCCATACGTCTTTATACGGCCTAACTTTAAAGATTGATATCTCGGTAACGGCAGCAGCTGCTGCCACAACCGAGGTATCAATCTTTGGTGTCAGCGGTTCTGTTGGTGATAACGGCGGTCTCCGGGGGGCAGATTCACCGCGAGATCGCCGTTATCGGCTGGCGGGAGAGGGCCCCTCCCGCCGCTCTCCTGCGCCTTCCGCCGCTTACCGTAGCGGCGGAGGCGATCGGGACCGTTCGGCTGCTGACTGGGGACGAGACTGAAGGAAAAATCTCCTTTGCCCGTCCCCATAGCTCTGCTGGGCGGAAGTGACGTCAAAACGTCAGTCCCGCCCAGCCTCTTAAAGAAACATTTTTTTTTTGTCATTTGAAAAAATTACAGTTTCAAATTTTTATTTTTTTTTGCATTTTAGTCTAAATATGAGATCTGAGGTATTTTTGACCCCAGATCTAATATTTAAGAGGACCTGTCATGCTTTTTTCTATTACAAGGGATGTTTACATTCCTTATAATAGGAATAAAAGTGATCATTTTTTTTTTTCCAGTGTAAAAAATAATAAAATAAATAAAAATAAATAAGAAAAAAAAAAAAAATTTAAAGCTCCCCGTCCCGACGAGCTCATGCGCAGAAGCGCCCGCATATGAAAACGGTGTTCAAACGACACAAGTGAGGTATCGCTACTCTGTAACTCAAAAAATGCAACCTATAGAATTTTTTAAACGTCGCCTATCGAGATTTTTAAGGGTAAAAGTTTGACGCCATGCCACGAGCGGGCGCAATTTGTAAGCGTGACATGTTGGGTACCATTTTACTCGGCGTAACATTATCTTTCACAATATATAAAAAAATTGGGCCAAATTTATTGCTGTCTTATTTTTTAATTCAAAAAAGTGTTTTTTTTCCAAAAAAAGTGCGCTTGTAGGACCGCTGCGCAAATATGGTGTGACAAAAAGTATTGCAATGATCGCCATTTTATTCTCTACGGTGTTAGAAAAAAATAAATATATAATGTTTGTGGGTTTTAAGTAATTTTCTAGCAAAAAAAACTGTTTTAGTCTTGTAAACACCAAATCTGAAAAACACCCAAAGTAGAGAAGTGGTTAAATCCATTAAATGTATTCATTTTATTTATTTTTATTAAAAAATGCATTAAATTAATAATATATTAATATACGTTTATATTAAAATCCTTTGTATTTATAAGACTGTAACCTATCATACCGTGTGTTCATGTATGGCTTGATGGCTGCAGAATGAGGGGTGTGATATATGTTGAAGTGGACGAGTTCACATTTACATGTACAAGCCTAGTGTACCTCCCGCATTCACTCCCATCCCAAGGATTCATGGGAAATGTAGTCTGATTACACTATAGAGAGAGATACGAGGGTATGATGCAATCACTGTTCTAAGAGATCCTCCCTGCCAGAAAAGATGATGCATTTTTTGAATCACAGAGCTGACTTCCTGAAAATTCAATCAGTTATATCTCTTAAATGGTAGAAATTTCACAAATGCAATAACTGTTTAGTGTTTTTTGTGGGGGGATTGTTTAAATCTTCTTTAAGGTTTTCAGTTGTCTGAAAACCTTCACTTAAGGGTTCTTCTACACCACATGCAGTATGACTGCATTGGGTTGCGATTCTAGTGTAGTCCCACAGCATGACAAGGCACAATACTTGTTCCCCTGGTTCTCTGCGTTGCGGTTGCCTTGCACTATATGACCAGTAATTGACCCGTATTAGATGACTGACATCTCAGGAAAGTTTGTTTTAAAAAAAAAAAGAGCAGTGTGATGCGCCAAGGGCAATGCATTGATTTAGGTGGTACCCACACCACATACCAGCCGTTGCATTGTAATGCAGCAGCTGGTGTCCACATACCCTAAATTTATTGAAACATCTCACACACACATTAGATTGCTGTTGCTGTTTTTCTTTTTAGATAAAGGTACAGTATTGGAAAGTGTTGTGAGTGTTCTGTATGTGAAATTAGTGTGTGTAAATGTATTACTTTGACTTTCATAATGATCAATCTGCGTTTTAGGAATGGTTGATACCAAAATCTGTATTCATTTAATCGTTAAAATATTGCATGTTTTATTTTAACAGATATCTTTTTTTTTTTTGTAAGTCTGTGGACTATAACATGAAGAAAACAGTGATTTGTATACTTTTAATATTGCTCACAGGATCAGGGAGGCCTAGGTATTGCTATCAGTGAAGAAGATACTCTTAATGGAGTAGTCATTAAAAGCCTAACTGATTATGGCGCAGCGGCAAAGGTGAGAGTCGTGGTTTTGTGTCTGATGTCATATCATATACCATGTTTGTGATCCGTGGCTTGTGTCTAAAGTGCACTTTTTTTTATACCCAGGATGGACGTATCAAGGTGGGGGATCGTATCTTGGCAGTTGATGATGAACCAGTGGTGGGTGCTGCAATTGACAAGGTATGTTTTCATGTTTAAGAAGTAGTAGTGTCCATTTATGAAACTAGTGCCTCATCTACATTATGTAGCGGCTTATGAAGCTGCAATGGCGAGTGGGGATGCTCCTTTACAGCCAAGTCTCTCGTATAACATTGCTGGATCGAGATGGGGCTCAGGTAAGTATTAGAGGGGCTGCTGCACTCAGAAGTATAGAATGCAGTAAGACCCCTTTCACACTGTATCAGTTTGCAGGTGCTATAACGCTAAAAATAGCGCCTGCAAACCAACCTGAAACAGCCACTGAGGGCTTTCACACAAGCTGTGCGCTAGCAGGGTGGTAAAAAAAAAGTCCTGCTAGCCGCATCTTTGGAGCGGTGAAGTAGCTGTGTGTATACCGCTCCTGCCCATTGAAATTAATGGGGCACCGCGGCTATACCGCCGGCAAAGCGCCAGCAGTGGCGCTTTGCAGTGATTTTTAACCCTTTCTCTGCCGCTAGTGGGGGTAAAACCGCACGCTAGCGGCCAAATAGAGCCAGAATAATTTACGGTAAAGTGCCACTAAAAATATCGGTGCTTTACTGCAGACCCCGCCCCAGTGTGAAAGGGGCCTTAGTTAAAAAAAATAATCTTTTGCCTTTACAATCACTTTACCCCTTTAAAAAAAAAAAAAAAAACTTAATGTTTAGGGGTTTGTGTCCCTTACAGGGGCGGACTGACCATTCGGGCACTGCCCGAGGGCCCCATGACACTAGGGGGCCCCATCAGGGTTTCCAGCCTTAGTAAAACCAGGGACAGTATGTAAAAATCTTTTTTTTTTTTTTTACATCTGTCCCTGAAATGTCCCTATCCTTTTGGTCTAAAAATCCCAAGATTATAGCTCACGCCTCTCCAGTACCTTCTCAGTGTGTGTATGTATGTACTGTGTGTCTGTATGTGTATTCTGTGTATAGTCTGTGTGTATGTATACTGTGTGTGTATATTGTGTGTGTATACTGTGTACGTATACTGTATGTGTGTTTACAGTACTGTGTGGCCCCATAATTTATTGCCTGGGGGGCCCCATAATCTCCTATTGCCCGAGGGCCCCATAATATCCTTTTGCCCGAGGGCCCCATGAGTTGTCAGTCTGCCCCTGGTCCATTTTGTTTCCAGGCTTGAAGTGTGGTTGTATCCCTGCACTAGTTCCCCAGTATACTCCTATTCCAAATGAATGCAGTAAAAATAACAGCAAAAAAGTTAATAAAGGCCTATGTCATAAATAATTGTGTTTTTATTTATATCAAGACAATTCTGTGATGCTTGTACCCGAGTGTATTTATGGCTACACGTTTGGATACAAATATCACAGCAATGCATTGATATAATTAAAAGCACAACTACCGTATTTATCGGCGTATAACACGCACCGGCGTATAACGCGCACCCTAATTTTAAGAGGGAAGTTTCAGGAAAAAAACTTTTAACAGCCCCTTTTATATTCCAAAGCCCCCCCCTGCACATTACACAGATCTCATCACATTACATATAGATACCAGCACATTACATATAGATACCAGCACATTACACATAGATATCAGCACATTACACATAGATATCAGCACATTACACATAGATACCAGCACATTGCATAGATCTCAGCACATTGCATAGATATCGGCACACTATGTAGCCCCCCCCCCCCCCATACACTACACAGCATTGTCTCCCTTGCACAGTACAGCTCATTTACATTACACAGCCCCCTTGCACTCCCAGGAGACTGCCAGCATACTGTAACGTTTAAAAATAAAGCACTGCCAGTCCCTTCTACATACCGTAGCCTGTGTTCAGGCACGGACAGTTCCTCTCATTCATACAGTGTTCCCCGGCTGGTCACATGATCGCTCTCCTCTCATGTGACCGCTCTCCTCCTCCAATCTGAAGCTACACTCGGAGGGGGAGGAGGAGCAAGAAGAGGAGAGAAGGGACGAGCGATTCAGTACGCTCACGCTGGCGTCCCAGGACCAGGAGAGGTAGGATGGCCGGCATGACACCCCCGCACAATCCCCGCTCCCCCCCATTGGTAAAAAAATGACATCGGCGTATAACGCGCACCCCCGATTCCCCCCTGATTTTAGGGGGGAAAAAGTGCGCGTTATACGCCGATAAATACGGTATTTATGAATGATCCCTCTCACACATATTGTATTAACTTTTTTTTTTTTACTTTTTTTTTTTTTTATATTATACTTTTCATTGAGTATATTTGACCATGATCTCGGAAGATCAGACAAATCTCGCTTCTGTTCACTTACACTACACACCGCAGCCATTCACTTTGTAATTCAGTCACTCAGAGAAGAGGAATAAAATGGTACTCTCCTCTGAGAGCATTATGCACAGTGAAGAGCTGTAATGTGTGAAGGCAGGCCAGATTGTTGGTTTATAAACACCTGAGTGTTCTGTTAAACCTAGAGAGAAGAAAGGTTGCCAACTTTTTGCACGTTCGAGAAACAAACTTTGATTGGTGGCTGTGGGCAAAACCATTTGTCCAGGAATCCTGTTTTTCATCTAGCAAAATGAATGTGTTGGTTAAATCGCAATTCCAATAATAGGTCTCAATTGCTCTTAGCTGTTTGTCGTAATTATTTCAGCAAACTTCTAACCAAACTATTACAACCAATACCTATCTGTTGGGATGATGTGGCTATAAAAGTTCACACTAGCAGCCTGAAACCAAAAGTTTAGTACTTACTAACAGCAGAAGCAGAATTATTAACCACTTTGGCACTATAGCAATTTTTTATTTATTGTTTGCTCACATCTTTTTTGGCTAACCTCCAGAACATTATATATTTTTTGAAAGCAGAGGGCCTGTGGAATAAAAAAAGATAGTTGTTGCAATTTTTAAATGTCACATTTGCATAGCTGTTTATTAAACACATATTTGTAGGAGAAAAAAAATATAATAAACTGCATTTTAGTGCATCCAAACACAATATAATACCACCTGTACTGTGAAACTGCCATCAGCATGTGCTTAAAGGGGAGTTCCAGTCCCCAAACATTTTTTTTTAAACACTGCTCTGTAACTGTCAAAACCTGTAAATGAACATTTCTAACCTGTCATACTTTTTGCGCTTTTACTTTCTTTAAAAATAGTTATTTACTTACTGATCTCGGAAGCAGGCCGTTTCCATTTTAGTTGTGGGCATCTGAAGCCCTCTCGTGTTCATTTCCTGGATTTCTGCCCAAATCTCGCACATGCTCAGTAATGCCTCAGGGAGGCCGTCCTTCCTGACAGGTTGCTATGGCAATGTTCCCGCCCCCATGCTATAGCAGCCTGTCAATCACAACACAGGCGAGTAAAGGAGAAGTCAGATTAGGCAGGGAATGCATCAGCAGCACTAGGGGGTGTGGTCCGAAACCGGGTGACACCATCCTGATGGTGTTATAAATCATGACTTAATATTACACCTCTGACGTTCCTGGCTGTTTTTTTTTTTTCTGTTCACTAACGACTTCCTGAGTCTGCCCTGTCACTTTATACAGCAATGTCTAGCTCTTGCTGGCTGAAATAATATAGCATTGAGAAAGATATTGGTGCTGGAAGCTCTGTTTTGTGTGGCACTGTTTTATAATCCAATATGTGCAGGGAGAGAGAGGAGCTTTCAGAATATTCATTGGCGGTGTAGGGGTGGGCGGGACAGAGCAGCTATCTATCGCCAGCCAATAGGATGGCGTCAGGGCGGGCCGCTACGTGTATGCGGCTCTGCCCCCTTTCTTAAGACGCCATATAATTGGCTGGTGTTCCAAGTCTGCTCTGTCCCGCCCACCTTGACATCGCCAATGAATTCTTAAAGCTCCTCTCTCTCTCTCCCTGCACACAGTTAGATAACAAGACAGTGTCACACACCTGTCACTTTAGAGAGAAATGTCTAGCCCACGCTGGAGGGAGAGAGGAGCTTTCAGAATATTCATCTGCGATGTCGGGGTGGGCGGGACAGAGCAGCTATCGAACGTGAGCCAATAGGATGGGGTCAGGGCGGAGCCGCATACACAAATAATTGCCTGGTGTTCAATAGCCACTCTGTCCCGCCCACCCCGACGTCGCCGTTGAATATTCTGAAAGCTCCTCTCTCTCCCCACACACAACAGGTACAAAAAACGCGAGATTTCATTATGCCTATCTCCCAGCAACCCTTGTTTAATCGCCTAGGCTAATAAGACCAGGAAGCTGTAGTAAAAACGGGGACAAAAGGTATTTACCAGCCTACCTTCAGCAGTGTTGGATGTATTCGGCCACAGACCCATACTTGGGGATACTAAAACTAGAGAGTGTAAAATCATTTTTTTTTTTTTTTTTTTTTTTGTGAAAGCTTAATTGAACAAGCTGAGGTTAAAAGCTGATTGGCTACCTTGCACAGCTGCACCAGATTTTCTCATCTCGAAAATGAAGAGGTTGTGAAAATTCTTGTACGACAGAATAAAACTTTAGATGTGATGTAATGCGTTGTGTTTGTATTGTATTTTCTGACAAACTGTACTGATTAAACTAAAATCGTACAATCTGGTATTGTACGAGAAAACTTTTCGTGCTTGTCCCATCAGATAATTTTGCATGAATTGTCGTGATCGGCTCTCGAAAAGCTGTGTACCAACGATCAGATTATCATACGATCGCTTTGAAAGCGGGATTTTTGGTCCCATTTTCTGTTTGTGTGTACAAGGCCATTGCAAATGTTTTAAAATGTGTACATGATTTTATACAACTCTGCCTTTAGTTTTTGATCTGCATTACATTAAATATCACCTGTTTTATTTTGTAAATTACACCTATGTTTCTGAATGGGGACATTTTTGTTTCTTAAGGTTGTTGGTCTTTTGAAGAAAGCCAAATCAACTGTGACAATGACAATAAGTTCTGATGATCAAGAAGGCCAGCAAAATTACCCTTTGCCCCTCAGTACATTTACATCCAGCGCTGTGGAGAAAAAGAATAGCCAGCAATGTCTTCCACATATCAGCTTGACGGAACCAGAAGCTGTTTGCAGTAAGGGTCTCCTTCCATTTGTTTATCACTTCAAGAAGAATTTACTCAAACCATGGTTTAAAGTAGAAAATAGAACCCTAGTGCATTGCTAGAAATAAACAACATTTTTTGTGATGGGCATATTTCCTTATTACTTTGTCTTCTTGGATCTAATTCATACACTAATTTAGAGGCCCTAAAACAAATTAAGACATGTACCGTATGTAGCCACTCTATCTTCTTAATAGATCATAGCTAAGCAGATTTGAATCAAGAAAATCCACTTTATTGTACAGATAGTTCGCCTCAGTTCCTCAGTTATTATTATGTAATGGTGTAGAACGACACAAAATGGTCCTCGTGGATTTCCAGCAGTCTTAAAGCAGGATAAGGAGAAACGTATATAGCAATGCCTCAGAAATGTAAGAGACACAATTGTTAGTTGTTCAAAATGTTACAATTATGATATTAGAAACGTTATTAGTTGTTAATTAGAAAGGTGTTTTTTAGTACAATTGATTAGGTAATTAAAATTTAAGGTTGTAATCGGGTTGCATAGGCATGTGCAGCCTATTGCATTAGCATCCAAAGCTCAACCACACTGATGTAGGGTGAGAAGGCCTGGCTCGCAGTCTCTGCTCTAATTCATCCCAAAGGTGTTCTATTGGGTTGAGGTCAGGACTTTGTGCAGGCCAGTCAAGTTTCTCCACCACAAACTTGCTCATCCATGTCTTTATGGACCTTAGGGGAAAGGTTGTTGCGCTAAAATAAAAAATCTAAACGGTAAAATTGAGGAAAAATTAATTATGGAGCCAGTAACCCAAATCAATGCGAGACTAGAAAGAGGATAATTTCAGTCCTAATGCATCCACAAAAATAAAGTTCATATAGGAGTAGCAATGTTGAGGAGCAAATGAAAAAAACACCTTGAACCAGTAAGAATTGGAGGCTTACCGGATGGCAAGCAGTGTGTGCTTGCGACTGCAAACCCCAGCCAGGGCCTTTAAAATGATCCTCGCAGGGGAAGATGGAAAAAGAAGAGGATTCTTGAAGTCAGAACATGTATGAACAACAGCAAGTGGCTAAAACCCTAGCCTGGGCCTTTAATTCCTGGGCTGAAATGATAGTCCTACGTGTCCTCCGTGTTCAATGGGTACATAGAGGGAGTGATAGAGCCCACATAGTGAAGTTCGTTTAAACCATGCGTTTAATAATTAAAAATTGCACTTACAGAGTCACAATGGAAATAAAAACAGAGAGAAGCCGGCCGGCTCGGAAAAAACGCCCGTCCACTCTACACAACACGTCCTGCGTCAGCACGCTACCTTCCCAAATTTTATTGACTTTTTAATATTTCTTAGCGCGGTATTCTTCTTCCTTTGTTCCATATTTATGGACCTTGTTTTGTGCACTGGTCTAAATCATTTGGCGGAGATTATAATGAGGGGTTGTTCCTTAGGGGTTTGGCTTGGCCCTTTAGTTCCAGTGAAGGGCACTTGTCTAAGGCGTCAGCATAACAGGACATTTTGGACAATTTTATGCTCCCAACTTTGTGGGAACAATTTGGTGATGGCCCCTTCCTGTTTCAACATGACTGCACACCAGTGCACAAAGCAAGGTCCATAAAGACATGAACTTGGCAGGGATGGTGGAAATTTAACTTCAAGTGCAATGATTCACATTTTATAACATACACAAACTAAAACATATAAAATTAAGTGTAACAATCTAAAAAAAAAAAAAAAAATCCAAAGTGCTATAATGATGTGAACCTGCCACCTAAAAAGTTGTTGCACTTGAAGTTAATTGTATTGCAATGATCTGTAAAGGGGTTTCCACCATCCCTGCTAAGTTTCATTTATTATGTCTTGTTTTCAGTCTGTTGTGTATTATATGTGAAGTTGCCTATCACATAGACCGGTATTGAGGTAATATTGAAGTTTATTGAGATTTCCATATATTAGAGGGTTTCATCGTTTTTGTTACGTTATTGATTAGAAAGCTCAACGGATTTCCGCCGCCCCCCCAATAGACAATGTGCCTGACTGTTGAGTTCCCCCATCCCTGCACTCAGTGCACAGATGGGCACTGATTGGCGGCACTGATTGGCAAAACTGGCAAAACTGATTGGCAGAAATTATGGGCACTAATAGCTGCCCCTGATTGACACTGATAGGTGGCACTGATAGGCAGCACAGATTGTTAGCACTGATGGGCACTGATAGACACTGAAGCAGAAAAACGCCTGTAATCTGCCCCAACTAAGCTCCTGTTCTTTTTTGAGCTTAAGGCTGCATTCACACCTGAGCGACAAAACGCCCGACGCCGGACGCTTCTGCCGCTAGAGGGGAGAATTCCCATTGCTGTCTATGGAGATGGTTCACATCTCATAGACGCCGAACGCCTGTCGCCTGAAAAAAAGTCCCGGACCCTTTTTTTCAGGCGACAATGGCGTTTTCCCATTGACAGCAATGGGAAGACTTTTGAAAAAAAAAAAAATGAAAGTTTCATAATCGCGGCAAAATACGCCGCTACCGCCGAATGCGCCTGTCGCTCAGGTGTGAATGGACTCTAAGGCTTTTTTCAGGCGTTTTGCTTAAGGTGACAAAATGCCCAGATGTGAACAGGTGCCATTAAACTGAATGGGATTTTGCTTGTTGGGTGTTTTTCAGGTGTTTTATGAGCTGAAACCGCTCAGGGTGAATGCAGCCTTATTAATACATTTAAAAAAAACTCAGAGGACAACAGGCTCAAAAGAAAGCCCCCCACACACACACACACACACACACATTTTTTTTAGAAATATATATATATATTTTGAGCGCATCGAGGCCTTTGGGTAATGACTGCGCTCCCAATAAGCATTTTTATAAATAAATATATATCAATTCTGTATCATAGGTAATTACAAAGTTATAGTCTCATGAATAGACACATAGCGCAAATGTGAAACTAAACAGGTGTGAGAGACTAAGGGCCAGATCCACAAAAGGGATACGCCGGCGTATCTACTGATACGCCATCGTATCTCTGTTTCTATCTATGCGACTGATTCACAGAATCAGTTACGCATAGATATTCCTAAGATCCGGCAGGTGTAATACTTTTACACTGTCGGATCTTAGGATGCAGTACCGCGGCCGCCGCTGGGGGCTTTTCTCGTCGAAATTCCGCGTCGGGTATGCAAATTAGCACTTACGGAGATCCACAAAGCGGTTTCCCTTTGTGAAGTCTCCGTAAGTTGTTAGTTTGCAAACGCAAAATTAGGGCTACTTTTACAAAGTGTAAAGTTAGTACACCATGTAAAAGTAGACCCTTCTTTCCCGCGACGCTGTCAAATTTTTTTTAAATTTTTTTTTTTCCCGCCGCATCTCTTTTTTTTTTCCCCGACGCAACTTTTTTTACCCGGCGCGATTCACAAAACTCGGTGTAACGTAACTTCGCGCAAAGCACGTTGGGAAAATCGCATCGGGAGCATGCGCAGTACGTCCGACGCGGGAGCGCGCCTAATTTAAATGGGACTCGCCCCATTAGATTGGGCCCGCCTTGCGCCGGACGAATTTAAGTTACACCGCTGAAAATTTCTAGGTAAGTGCTTTGTGAATCGGGCACTTAGGTAGAGATTTTGCGGCGGTGTAACTTAAATGGGAAAAGTTAAGTTACGGCCGCTCGTTGTGGATCTGGCCCTAAGTGGATATTTAGCTGCATATTTTCGTAAAAACTTAAGAGGATTGTGGGTCTATGTGTCAAAAACAGGAGGCACATTGTGACCTATATTATGTTAAAAATGTACATATTATGTAAAGAAAGATCTTGGTCTCATAGTTCTAGAGGATTTGACAACCTCTAATGAACAATAAGAAAGTTTTACATAATGTATAGCTGGTTGGGAACAATTGCAGCGCTCAGTTGTTTTTTTTTTAAAGGTTATAAATTACTTTTATTAAATCTTTTTTATCTTTTTTTCATCTTATTCCTATTCTCACTTTAATGCTTGGATTTTTTTTTAGGTGCCAGTCGATCATCAACTCCTGCGACATTTCCTTCAGACCCAGCCACTTGTCCAATTATACCTGGATGTGAAACCACAATTGATATATCTAAAGGGAGAACAGGTCTGGGACTCAGCATCGTAGGAGGTGCAGACACTCTACTGGTAAATATTTGACTTTGAATATATTCTATCTATCGATATACAGTGGGGAAAATAATTATTTGATTCCCTGCAGATTTTGTAAGTTTGCCTACTTACAGAGAAGGGAAGGGTCTATAATTTGTATCATCTGGGCTTGAAGGGTTCAGCTGAACTCACACGATTTCATTCCCACAGTTAGTGTGAACCAGGGCTTAATCTTATGGAAAATTTATGGAGGGAGCTGAAACTTTGAGTTGCCAAGTCACAGCCAATAAATCTTAAAGTGGATCTAAACCCTCTCCTATATCCAGTGAAGTGAACAGCCTCAGATGATACACAGAGATTACACAAATCTCCCTACATAAGTTCTACTTGTATATCTGCTGTCTTCAGATTTATATTATGTTTAAAAAGTGCACATCCTGTTAAAATGTTCTCTTCCTGATTCACCTGTAGGTGTGGATACTTGCTATACACTGTGAGAGACTGAGACAGCTGATTGGAGGAAAGGCACATACCCCCTCCCCACACATGCAGAGCTTGCCTCTGAATAGTTCAGCTTTGTGCTAATCTATTTATAGCTCTCTCCCTGACACCAACTTCAGGCTCCTGTCTCTGAGAACTTGTTAGAAGTTATCAGGCTGATAACAGAAGAACTAAGCAGGAGAAAGCTATGGGACATAGTACTTTGGAGAGAGGTACGAAAACTCTGCATATATATATATATATGTGCCCAGCTCAAATTTCATGAATCGGGTTTACATCCACTTTAAGGATTTAGAAAAGATCTGTAAAGAAGAGTGGACCAAAATCTCTCCTGAGATGTGTGGAAACCTGGTCACCAACTACATGAAACGTCTTACCTCTGTGCTTGCCCACAAGGGTTTCTTCTCTAAGTACTAAGTCATGTTTTGATTGGGGATCAAATACTTATTTTACTTACTGAACTGCAACTCAATGTATAACATTTGTATTGATAAAAATAATAGACCCTTCATTTCTTTGTAAGTGGGAAAACTTCCAAAATCTGCAGAGGATCAAATAATAATTTCCCCCACTGTATATGTGTATATTCATGCGTGCGCACACACACTGATTGCTGAAAGAGCAGCATGCTAAATCCTATTCTTCTGACATGCCTATCCCTTTACCAAATTATCTTGGTTCTTCTCTGAATGCATCAGAGGAAGACTTTGTATTTTATAGTTTCATGTCATCGGCTTCAATAAACAAACGGTTGGTTTCTGATTTTCAGGGTGCAATCATTATTCACGAAGTATATGAAGAAGGTGCTGCTTCCAAGGATGGCAGACTATGGGCTGGGGACCAGATTTTAGATGTAAGGATGTTAAAACCGAAAAAAAAAATATGTAGACAATGTTCCAGGTTACTTTTAGCCTATAAACATTTTTCATTTTTGCAGGTCAATGGTATTGATCTAAGAAATGCCACACACGATGAAGCCATTAATGTATTGCGACAGACACCACAAAAAGTGCGTCTTTCAGTATACAGAGATGAGGCGCAGTACAAAGAAGAGGATATGTATGATATACTGAATGTGGAGCTGCAGAAGAGACCAGGAAAGGGGCTTGGATTAAGCATTGTAGGGAAAAGGTGAAATTATACGTTTTCAGATTTTAGAATGGAATACAGTATTTTTCAAAAAGCTTACATCTGTAATTGACTGTTTTAGAGATAAAGTTTTGCATTTCACATGAGAGTTCTGATCAGGTCCAGCTGTCAGTTTTTCAGGCAGATCTGATCAGAAGGTCCGTGGAGCCCTAATCACAGATGGATGTAAACAGACTTGGGTCACGTAAAAAAGAAAAATGGGAAAAAGACATCCTTTTCTGTTTTGGCAGACCAGATCAGAAGTAGCCTTATGTAAATGAACAGCGGAGTCTATTTACAACTGACCGCCCATATGGAGTCTGCCTTTGTCTGCTCTGCATAAAATGAGCAGGGCACGGATGTGACATCCATCCCTTTTTGCCTTGATCAGCAGGGGATCTGTTACAAATCCCCTTCTGGTCAGAGTGGACTCTGCTCCATGTGGAAGACGCCTAAAGCAGAAATTCACTCCTTAATCACTCCACCCCCTTTTCATTTATTTATTTTTGCCTCTTCTGGTGGCCCTATCCCCCACTGCCGTTCTCACCTAGTTCCCCTGAGACATTATTATTATTATACAGGATTTATATAGCGCCAACAGTTTGTGCAGCACTTTACAACATAAGGGCAGACAGTACAGTTACAATACAATTCATTACGGAAGGAATCAGAGGGCCCTGCTATAATAATAAATTAAACAATTTAGTAAGCTTTCAGTCTGAATTGTATTATATTAACTTAAGCTGGCCATAGACGATTCGAAACTCGACCAGTTTAGCCTGACCTACTTGGGTACAACCAGCCCGCTGGTTTTTACATGCAATTATTGCTAGCGCCTATTATAGCTACTAGCAATAATCACTTTGTTCTCCCGGAGGGGGCAACCTCCCCGTCAGGAGAACACAAGGGCTCCACGGGAGGGACTTCTGCATGCAACCTCAATATCTGTGTTGATGGGGGGAATCAAGTAATTTTCTTTCCTGCGACTCGTGGTTGCAGGAAAGAAATTTGCTCCATCTGTGGCCAGCCTCAGCCTGAGGCCCCATACACACGAGAGGATTTATCTGCAGATACGGTCCAGCGGACCGTATCGGCGGATAAATCCTCTCGAGGATTTCAGAAGATTTCAATGCGATGGCGTGTACACACCATCGCATTGAAATCCGCGCTGAAATCCTCTGCCGATGACGTGTCGCGCCGTCGCCGCTATTATGACGCGGCGACGGGCGCGACGCTGTCATATAAGGAATTCCACGCATGCGTCTATTCATTACGGCGCGTGCGGGGAATCCCTTTGGACGGATGGATCCGGTAAGTCTGTACAGACGAGCGGATCCATCCGTTGGAATGGATTCCAGCAGATAGATATTCTGTGCATGTCGACAAATATTTATCTGCTGGAAATCCATTCCAGGGGAGATTTATCTGCAGATAAATATCCGTTGGCGTGTACACACCATAGGATCTATCCGCAGAAACCCATTTGATGGGATTTATCTGCGGATAGATTCTATGGTGTGTATGGGGCCTTAGTGTTGTTCCTGCTACTGCATATTCTGAAACACTCCAAGCATACACATCATAAAACAAACAACCAGGGACAGTTTGCTTTAGATACAGCCAGGGGCGGCCTGTCCACCCCCATCTATGAGTCTGTCCCCCATGCAGGAGGCCGGATGCATAAATTCCAATGGGGGGGATTTTGAAGCCCAGGATTAAAGCCAGAGGCTCTAATAGACTTCAAGAAAGGGTGGGCTCGGGTCGCAGAGCACTGCAAACCAAGCTCACCCAGTTGTGTAACAATCGCAAGTGAATGTTCACTATTTTCACACTGATTCTCCTCCCGGCCAATCAGGAAGCAGGTCTGAGACCCGTTTCCCATTTGGCCGAAAGGAGATGCGTTCCATTTGGTCACTGAGGAGGGAGGAAACGGAAGGTGATGCCCGCAAAGGAGAGGAGGGGAAGCCGCCCATGATGCCTGCTGCCCGTGATGCCTGCCGCCTGTCGTCCAGGTGAAACGCTGCCTGCTTTAGATGGGGTAAGTGCTCCGGACCTGACTGACTGGTCCTGGGGGTAAAAAATTACCACCAGCGCCACTGGCTATAGCAATAGTGAATTATTAGGCTTTGTTATCATAAATGTAATTTGTGTTTCAGATTGCAAATGGCTCATTCTTTTGTGTGACTGAAAGGTGCACATAAAATGTACATGTTGCAATTCATTGCTGATCTTTAATTTGTTACATTTTCCTTATCTCAGGAATGATACTGGAGTGTTTGTGTCAGATATTGTAAAAGGTGGCATAACCGAGTCAGATGGAAGGCTCATGCAAGGTGATCAGCTACTAACAGTAAATGGAGAGGATGTTAGAAATGCCACCCAAGAAGCTGTTGCAGCTCTATTAAAGGTAAATATTGCTTGCTGGGTTCAGAATGTATTGTTTGAACATTGAAAGATAAGTATTTAAAAACCTTGATGTCTATAATTGCAGTCCAAAGTTTTACAGCTGTGCTATCAAAATAATTTGATGGGCTGTTCAGTTTGACTAGAACATGCCACTAATATCTATTGAGTGAGGTGCATCTATTGGTTTATGAGACAAAGTGCTTATTCTATTGCTATGTAATTAAAGCAGAACTATAGTATAGTTTATTTTAGTTCAAACAAAACAATATTGCAAGTTAAAAATTGTGCATGTAAGTTTACTTGAAAATCGGTGTTGCTTTTTGCATAAACCCCATTTTATATTATCCTTCTATCATCTTGGCTTGTCTCTTCCTCTGCATCAGAGGGAGCTGATGAGGGCAGTGTTACTATCTGTAGGAAGTGATGTAGGATGTTCTCTGTAGGCATTTGTTTAATTATTTGCCAGGAATTGGACATGTAAAAGGACATTTTTATATTTCCCTAATACCCCCTGCCTTCTGTTCTTCTTTAACTTGCTAGTACTATAAGAGAGTTGTAGAAAGCTTATGGACTTCTGAGCTACAGTATGCATCCAGAAGCGCTGAAACCAGGAGGTTATAGAGAATCCTAGGTTCTGTGCGGTCGCTGGAAAGCCTTCTTCAAAAGCCACATGACAAATAATTCTACATGCATGTATTATTTTTAACTTCCAATTTCCAAAGGTTTGCAATAATTAAAAAAAATATATATAGGCATACTTTATGGCTAAGTACATAACAAGGAAGGTCATATCTTCCATGCTTGCTTTTTGGCTTACCTTGTTCCGTGATTTTAGAGAATGTCAGACTGGAATTTGTTAAATTGTTTTGTTTGTTATCCGTGTGATGAACAGTCTTCTGAATCTTTGCTGAATATATCCATGTTGAAACTGGAGCTATATCACATATAAAGCTCTTCTTGGACTGCAGTCATGAGCGACATCTGCAGGCTATAGTTTGTCATTTTTCTACATCGAATTGTAATTCTGAAAAGGGACATTTTGGTGTTTCAAATATATCATCTTCAAGTCAGCCTTAAACATACAATGCAATTAATACTTGTGCAGAGATACATCCATTGCTGTATACTGCCTCATTGGTAAGTCAGGGGTCCAGTTATTAGATGAGTAAAAAACTAAAAGGGTGAGTATTTGTCCCCTAAAGTAACAATAATAAGGCATGTAAGGAAGAAGGAGTTAGTTTGAGTTCAACTTAAGAAGAAAAAAAATTGTATTTGCTTTCAGGGCACTTAAAGGTGTAATATATATATATATATATATATATATATATATATATATATATATATATATATATATATATATATATATATATATATCTGAATAAAAGGCAATTTTGCAATTTACCTTGTACACAGTTAAAGGAGTTGTAAAGTCAGAAGGTTTTTATTTCCTAATACATTCTATGCATTAAAGTGGTTGTAAACCCACTTGTTTCACTTTTACCTACAGGTAAGCCTATAATAAGGCGTACCTGTAGGTATAGAGAATATCTCCTAAACCTGTACGGTTTAGGAGATATTCCCCTCGCAATGCGCCGCTGATTGCAGCGGCGCATGTGCAGGGGGGATCCACGGCGAAAGGACCGGCAGCCGCCGGACCTTGCCGAATTTAAATCTCCAGCCAATCACAGCGATACCCGGAAGACACGCCAGAGCAAGATGACATGTCGCTCGGCGTGGACCAGGTAAGTGTTCTTCACCTCGTTCCGAGGTAAGTATTTCATAATCAGCCAGTATGCGGTGCATACTAGCTGATTATGCCTTTTGCCTTGCAGGTTTAAAAAAAAAAATAATAATTTTTGCGCGGTTTACAACCGCTTTAAGGTAAAAAGCCTTCTGTGTGCAGCAGCCTCCACAGCCCCCTGTAATACTAACCTGAGCACCATCTCTGTCCAGCAAAATACAAACGAGTGTCTCGGCCATCCGAGACGCTTCCTCCTGATTGGCTGAGACACAGCAGCAGCGCCATTGGCTCCTGCTGCTTACAAAGTGTCAGCAAATCAGGAGAGAGAGGGCCAGGCCGCAGCTCTATGTCTAAATGGACACACGGAACTGTGACATGGCTCGAGTGCCCTCATAGCAAGCTGCTTGCTGTGCGGGCAGGAGGGAGGGGTCAGGAGAGCAACAGAGGGATCTGAGAAAATGAGGATCTGGGCTGCTCTTTGCAAATCCACTGCACAGAGCAGGTAAGTATAACATATTGTTTTTCTTGAAAAATAATGAGACATTACAATCCCTTTAGGCCTTGTACACACGGTCGGACCAAACCGATGTGACTGGTCCGTCGGACCGTTTTCATCGGTTCACCTCTGAAGTGGCCGTACGGCCTGATATGTCAGTCCAAAATCCGATCGGGTCAGAACGCGGTGACGTCAAACACACAACGTGCTGAATAAAACAAAGTTCAATGCTTCCAAGCATGCGTCGACTTGATTCTGAGCATGCGTGGGTTTTGAACCGATGCTTTTCTGTACTAACCATCGGTTTGGTCCGATGGGGCAGCGGTCCATCGGTTCGGTTTTGAAGCATGTTTTAAAATTTTGGACCGAAGGAAAACAGACTGATGGCCTATACACACGGTCGGTTTGGTCCGATCAAACTGAACTTCGGTTCATTCTCATCGGTTTGGTCCGACCGTGTGTACAAGGCCTAAGGCTTCTGAGCCATGTTCACATTTAATTTGTGGGCCTAGTATTTCAGCAATAACTTTTTTTTTTTGTTTGTTATTGTGGAAGAAGTGGGGGACTGTGTGGCCAGGACTGATTTAAAAAACAGATTGGCACAGTAGACAAAAAATTTCTAATTTGTCTTTACTCACTGATTTGTTCTTTTTATCATGACGCCAAAATTAATTTTATTTTTTGTACATTTTTTATAACAAACTAAAAAAAAAATGAAAGAAGAAAAAATATTTCATAGGAATGACATAAAAAAGTTGGAAAACAGGGAAAGGAAAGAGTTTATAAGTAACTAAATGCAAAACTTTTTTTTATTTTGTTTTGGAGATGAATTAGAACAACCTGTCCATTTTTATCGCTGTCTGTACCACCATTTGGGAGATTCACCCTCTCTATTGGTCCTGGTTTACTGTTATTGAAACTGAAAGTAACAGAAAATCCAAAATTTTGGGTTGACATCAGAACAGTAATGAAGTGGAAATCTTCCAATGGGGACACTAGTTCTGTAGACACACCGGGATTTCCTCACTTACTGTTTTGGTATTGGACAAGATGTGAAGGAAATCTCCCAAATGGGACACAGATGGCAAAAAAAACCTGACAAGGGTAATAACATCCCTTCTCTTATGCCGCGTACACACCATCACTTTATGTGATGAAAAAAAATGACGTTTTTAAAAACGTCACTTTAATTGACTGTGTGTGGGGGAAAACGTTGTTTTATGTCTTGTAAAAAACGACCAAAAAAAATTGAAGCATGCTTCAATTTTATGTGTCGTTTTTCAAAAGTGCACTTTTTACTTCACAGAAATTGACCGTGTGTAGCAAAAAACGTCGTTTTCTAAGACGTTTTTTCATCCACGCATGCCCAGAAGCTACTTATGAAGCAAGCTTCAATGGTAAAACGTGGTGGAACGTAACCTCACTTTGCAAGAACATTGTGAGTAGGCAACTTCGTCTTTGAAAATTGAAGTTTCAAAAACGTCATTTTTTACTTCACAGAAAGTGTCGTTTTTTTTCATCACATAAAGTGATGGTGTGTACGCGGCATTACTGAAAATTATTTTAATTAAAAAATTTTTTTAAGGACCCGTTGACACTAGAGTGCCGTTTCGGAACCACATTTTAATCGCATTGCCCTTGCGATCTGCAGTGAGTGTCAGTGCAAAGTTAAAGGATGAGTTCACCTTTTGCCAAAAAATAATAAAAAAATGTTGCTGGTAAAAAAAATGTGCATTTATTATTTTTTGTTTTGGGAGCCTGTTTAGGCAAAAAACTGTTTGCTTAGAATCATAGAAAAGTCACATGGAAAAAAGAGTCCATCGAGTCTGCCCCCTTTTTTTTAGTTTATACGTTTTTTTTTTTTTCTATTATTATTTTGTTAGAGTATAAAAATATTTGTCCCAAGCATGAACTACCCTTTCAGTAAAATAAGATTTATTAGAAAATGACTGGAACCACAAGATGGGAACAATATTCTTTAGATAATTCATAAAAATTCAGCAGAATTATATTTTCTATGAAAATTTAGTGCAGATATATAACATGCTCAAAAGTATAAGTTGCTAATCTGTTCCTTTAAATCCTAAACACAGGGGTAATGGCCTTTTCAGTAGGAGGATATTTTTGTAAAATCGGATGTTATTTGTAACCTGCACATAGAAGATTTTCTTTTTGTTTAATGTGAGCTTGGAGGTTTATAATCCCTGTAAACAATAATCAACGTGAACACAGACGATCAGTTACTGGTCTGTTTGCACTTAATTCTTTTGGCACCTTTTGTCTTTACCCCCAAAAGTGCACCATCAACTGCAATTTCTCTCCATTAGACCCTATTGTTAAATCATGAAAACTAAGGGAGGAGGCTTATTAAAACAAAAATGGCTTCAATAGAATGGCTGTAATCATATATTCAATGACTCAGGAGATCCATAACTGGATAATAATAGCAAGTTACATCTGATGACTCCAGATGGCGGAACATAAAATAAAGAGCAGCAATAACTGTAATCTCGAAAGGCCTTGTTTAATAATCCTATTGATTCCCCATGTGGTTATTTTAGGAGACTGCAGCCCTGCCTGAACCAAAAGTTGGTCTGGGTATCCTAGGCAATAGAAGTTAAGGATTATGGACCCCTGTTTGCTCAGTGCTGGAGGCTGCTGCATAAATTCAAGAATACGGCCATTTATGCTGTTATTTTGAAGCTGTTTATTTCCTTACATGCACTTAACTGTTTCAGAGAATAGGCTAAGGGAATATGTCACTAGAGGACATAATCTAAACAACGGTTTGCAAGCATATGTACCAAGTGATTGCAGATGAGACTAGGACAATAGGAATATCAAGCCTATGTTTTATTGTTCTGCAGGGGAAATGTCATTTAAATTGCTTGGGTGATATTTTTTTAGGTTTGATTTTACGTGAAGGGATGGGGAAAAAACTGTGCTAAACCAAACGTACACGTGGAAAAGCTGCCAGCACACAAACAAACGAACAAAGTGAAAAAAGAATGGTAAAACAATAGTGCAGCGCTAATAGGTAATGTGATCAATAATTCTAATGACACAAATAATAGATACACATAATATGTGTATATATGAAGTCCGTGTGAGAACCTGAGTCTCAAAACTTGTGACACTGAGTGAAACAATAAATTGCACTAATAAGTGAATAAATTCAAATTTCAAACAAAGTGATGAGTAAACGTATCAACGTTGAGTATAAAGTTGCCTGAAGGGATCACCGAGGCATCAGATGGAAAAGGTAAGTATAATGGATACTCTTACCGGAGGGTGTGGACTTAACTGTTTGTGATAACAGCAAGTTTTGAAGGCGTAGTGGTCTCAAAGGAACCTGAATCTCTGCATAGACGACCTCCCCAGACGGCGATGGCTGTATGAATCCTGATGAGACGAATACCACCAAACACAGAAACCGGACGGATGCGACTTCCAATGCAGCATGTATAAAAAAGCCCCAGTGGGCTCTCAATGCAAAGATGGAAGGAAAAAAAAAAGATGCTCCAAATGGTGCAGGTCAAATTAAACCATGACAGGTTTTATTTAAAAAAGACAAAAACATAAAAAATGTATGAAATCACGTGAATAGTAATAAAAGCAGTATGGGATTGATTTTTAAATAAAACCTGTCATGGTTTAATTTGACCTGCACCACTTGCAGCATCTTTTTCTTCCATTTTGGCCTTGTGAGCCCACTGGGGCTTTTTTATACATCCTGTATTGGAAGTCGCATCCGTCCAGTTTCTGTGATTGGTGGTATTCGTCTTATCAGGATTCATACAGCCATCGCCGTCCAGGGAGGTCGTCTATGCAGAGATTCAGGTCCGTCGAGACCACTACGCCTTCAAAACTTGCTGTTATCACAAACAGTTAAGTCCACACCCTCCGGTAAGAGTATCCATTATACTTACCTTTTCCAGCTGATGCCCCGGTGATCCCTTCAGGCAATTTTATTTTCATGACTGCGACATTATGGCAGACACTTCGGACAATTTTGACACATTTTTGGGACCATTGTCATTTTCACAGTAAAAAATGCATTTAACTACTTGCCGTCGCCGCACCGTCATAATACGTCCACAAGATGGCACTCCTGGGCGAGATCACGTATTATGACGTCCGGCGCGTGAACGGCGATGGGGCGCGCGCGCGCGCCCCACCGCCGTTCACGATGATCAGATTCGATGCAGAACTGATCAATCACCAGGTCCAGGCCAATAAAATCTGGCCTGGACCTGGCGATCGCTCCAACCAATGGTTGTCTTCCCCTGGCAATGTTTTGTAAACATTGGCAGGGGAAGTACTGCTCTCTCCCTCGTGTCGGTCTTTCCGTTCCAGACCGAGAGGGAGAGAGCATCTAACAGTGAGTTGCACAACACTACACTGACACCAGGTCACGTAGGCACACTTTTAACCCCCTGATCACCCCCCGATCACCCCCCAAATTAACCCATTCACTGCCTGTCACTGTGTCACCCAGTACAGCAATCAGATTTTTTTTTGATCGCTGTACTAGTGTCATTAGTGACAAAAATAAGTGTTAGGGTAATCAGTATTAGGCTCTAAATAGTCTAGGGACCCCCCCTAACCCCCCCCAATAAAGGTTTAACCCCATCATTACCCCCTGTCACCAGTGATCACAGTATAAGTGTCACCGGTGACGCAGTTTAGCTAGTTAATTTTTTATTGCATCAAGGCACCCGCCATATTTTTTGCAATAAAATTTTAACCCCCTGATCACCCGGCGGGTGATCAAAGTTTGGTTTTAGCGCCAGATAGGGTCTGCGTCGCCCCAGGCAGCGGCCAATAGCGCTAACACCCACGCACGCACCATACGCATCCCTTTAGTGGTATAGTATCTGATCGGATCGATACTTGATCTGATCAGATCTATACTAGCGTCCCCTGCAGTTTAGGGTTCCCAAAAACGCATGGTTAGCGGGATCAGCCCAGATACCTGCTAGCACCTGCGTTTAGCCCCTTCGCCCAGTCCAGCCCACCGAAGTGCAGTATCGATCAATCGATCGATCACTGACACAAAACACAAAAACACATAACTGCAGCGTTCGCAGAGTCAGGCCTGATCTCTGCGATCGCTAACAGTTTTTTTGGTAGCGCTTGACTCAGTCGCTAACAGGTCAGGTGCTTTTTTGCCTGTGAATCTCACCACTGTACCCCTAAATTTAGAGCCCAAAATGGCAAATCGATGGTACAGTGATGAAGAGGCCTACTTGTTTATGAGCCTGACGGATAGTGATGAGGAGGTCACGCATCTGTCAAATTCTTGCTCAGAATACGATCCTGTAGACGACAGTGGCTCCCTGACAGATAGCTCTGACGACGGAGTGGTCCCTGCTAGGGTCAGGCGTACCAGACCCCGATCTTCTGCTGTCGCTGAGGTGCAAGAACCGCAGGGCTCTCGTATGGAGGAGAGAAGTACTAGCGCCGCTATTCCTTCTGGTGAACTGGCAAGCACCAGCGGCCTAGTACATCCTGGTCATATATCCAGCACTGCAGTAACACTTGGTGACGTGGCGAGTCCCATAAGTGCAGTTCAAGCTGGAGAGGTGGCAAGCACGAGTAGTGTCCCGCTGCCACCAAGAAGAAGAAGACGACAAAGACAGGCCCGTCCCCATAGTGCCCTTCCTGCTGCATTCGCCAATCCTGATTGGGTACCCACCACTTCTGCAGCACCCGTACTTCCCCCATTCACTGGCCAACCCGGAATTCAGGTGAATACAGTTGATTTTACGTCACTGGATTTTTATTCGCTGTATTTCACGGAAGATCTCTATAGATCTATTGTGGACCAAAGCAATTTGTACGCTGGTCAATTCTTCGCCGCTAATCCCCAGCTGTCCCTTGCCAGAGATTGGAAGCCAATTACGGTTTCCGAATTTAAGATCTTTCTGGGCCTTTCCCTCATCATGGGCATTACTAAAAAGAGTGAGCTGCGGATGTATTGGTCCACGCACCCAGTTCACCATATGCCCATTTTCTCTGCCTCCATGACCAGGACACGATACGAGCAGATCTTGCGGTTCATGCATTTTAGTGACAATGAACTCTGTCGTCCTCGGGGAGACCCTGAATTCGATCGGCTCTACAAAATTCGGCCCCTCGTAAACCACTTCAACGAACGGTTTGCAGCCTTGTATAATCCCAATCAAGTTGTCTGCGTTGATGAGTCCCTGGTTAAGTTTTCTGGCCGCTTGTCATTCAAACAATACCTTCCCAGCAAGCGTGCCAGATACGGGGTCAAGTTGTATAAGCTCTGTGACAGGGCAACAGGCTATACATCTAGCTTTATGGTTTACGAGGGAAAAGACAGTCACGTAGAGCCGGAGAATTGCCCTGATTACATAGGGAGCGCTGGTAAGATAGTGTGGGAATTGGTGTCACCCTTATTCGGAAAGGGGTACCACTTGTACGTGGACAATTATTACACAAGCGTGCCACTTTTTAGTCACCTTTTTGATTATGGAATTGGCGCATGTGGCACCGTGCGACCTAATCGCCGGGGCATCCCCCAACGGCTTGTAGAATCCCGTCTTAGTCGGGGGGAGAGAGCCTGCTTACGGTGTAATAATTTGTTAGCAGTGAAGTGGAGGGATTCACGGAATGTTTTCGTTCTGTCCACGCTTCACGCAGACACGGCAGTCCAAATTCCTACGGCGACTGGTGTTGTGGAGAAACCCCTCTGTATCCACGAGTACAACCTTAACATGGGAGGGGTGGACCTCAATGACCAGTTGTTGGCGCCGTACCTAATTGCCCGGAGGTCCAAACGCTGGTACAAAAAAGTGTCAGTGTATTTGTTTCAATTGGCTTTGCTGAACGCTCATGTGCTATACAGAGCTTCAGGACGGACTGGATCCTTCCTAAAATTCCAGGAAGAGATCGTCGAAGCCCTTCTGTTTCCAGATGGTGCTGTGCCCCACCTTCCCAACGCAAATGCAGTGAGCCGGCTGTATGAGAGGCATTTTCCTTTTGTCCTCCCTGGTACCCCTACCCAAAGAGCCCGCCAAAAAAGATGTCGTGTCTGCAGCAAACTCGGATTTAGGCGTGACACCCGCTTTTATTGTCCCGACTGTCCTGACCAACCTGGTCTCTGCATTGGTGCATGTTTCAAACGCTACCACACACTAGTTGAGTTTTAGCGTAGGGTACAGCACCACACAGTCCTAGGCACACCAACACAGGGTCTCGGAATATGTGATGGCCATCACATTTTGAGAGACCATAATCTGCAACGTTCAGTTTACAGTTTTCTTACAGTTTTTATAAAAGTAAAAAAAAGTGGAAAAAAAATTAAAAAAACTTACACAAAAACACAAAAAAATATATAAAATAAAAAATCCAAAAATAGTTGTGGTTGTATTTTTCTCCTCTCTTTATTGTTCTCTTATGTTCACTCTCTACTGTCCACTCACTATTGTTCTATATCTATTCTCTCTATTTTTACAATGTTTTATTGTATTTGCTTTGCAGGTATGGTATGTTATACTGTAATGTTTGTTTTATTGTTAACCATCATTTGTTTAGCAGGTACGCCATTCAGTTGCATCGCGGATTTATTTAGCGTGACAGCAACAGCGTTTGCTCCCACGATTTATAAAGCTGTGACTCCAACGCTGTAGGAGGTGATTTCACCACCACGGTTAAAAAAAAAAGCATATATGCCAAAGCATGGGGGCAGCAGGGGCGGAGGAGCGATTTTGCTCCTAATGCCGCGTACATACGGTCGAAATTCCGACGGAGGCTTGCCCGTGGAAAAGTTCGACCGTGTGTATGCGGCATAACTTTTTATGCGGGAGGATGCCCCCATGCTTTGGCATGTATATTTTTTAGGCACAGGTTGCGTTAAAAAATGTTTTATTTTTTACTGTATTTATTTTTTTGGTATTTGCTTTGCAGGTATGGTATGGTAAGATCTTAATGTTAAAATGTAATGTTACTTTGTTATAATGTTAACCATCATTTGCTTAGCAGGTACGCCATTCAGTTGCAGCACGGATTTATTTAGCGTGACAGCAACAGCGTTTGCTCCCACGATACATAAAGCCGCGACTCCAACACTGTGGGAGGTGATTTCACCACCACAGTTAAAAAAAGAGCATATATGCCGAAGCATGGGGGCATTAGGGGCGGAGGAGCGATTTTGCTCCTAATGCCGCGTACATACGGTCGAAACTCCGTCGGAAGCTTGCCCGTGGAAAAGTCCGACCGTGTGTATGCGCCATAACTTTTTATGCGGCGTACATACGTGTGTGAGCGGCATAACTTTTTTGCGGGAGGATGCCCCATGCTTCGGCATATATAAATGGTGCATGTATGCCCATCATTAGAAGTGGGTGGATGAAGGGAGGTATTCTAATGGTGGGCATACCCACCGATCAATCTTTTTTTCGTTCAGCCAACAGGCTGCATGAAAAAAAAAAAAGATTACAATACATGTCCAACAAGAACCATCAACGTATGGTATGTTGCTGGACTTTGAATGGTTATACCAGAATGATGCCTGCGGGTTTAGGTATCATCTTGGTATCATTCTTTTCAGCCAGCGGTCGGCTTTCATGTAAAAGCAGTCCTAGCGGCTAATTAGCCTCTAAACTGCTTTTACAAGCAGTGGGAGGGTATGTCCCCTCCCCGGATATAAACTGCGCCATTGGGAAAGTGGGAAAACATTTTATCACACCGATCTTGGTGTGGTCAGATGCTTTAAGGGCAGAGGAGAGATCTAGGGTCTAATAGACCCCAATTTTTTCAAAAAAGAGTACCTGTCACTAACTATTGCTATCATAGGGGATATTTACATGCCCTAAGATGGCAATAAAAATTATAAAAATAATAAAAAAAAGTAAGGAACAGTTTAAAATAAAATTAAAAAAGCAAATTAAATAATAATAAAAAAAAAAAAAAAAAAAAAAGCACCCCTGTCCCCCCCTGCTCTTGCGCAAAGGCGAACGCAAGCGTCGGTTTGGCGTCATATGTAAACAGCAATTGTACCATGCATGTGAGGTATCACCGCGAAGGTCAGATCGAGGGCAGTAATTTTAGCAGTAGACCTCCTCTGTAAATCTAATGTGGTAACCCGTAGAGGCTTTTAAAGGCTTTTAAAAATGTATGTAGTTTGTCGCCACTGCGCATTTGTGCGCAATTTTAAAGCATGTCGTGTTTGGTATCTATGTACTCGGCCTAAGATCATCTTTTTTATTTCATCAAACATTTGGGCAATATAGTGTGTTTTAGTGCATTAAAATAAAAAAATATGTATTTTTGCCCAAAAAAATGCATTTGAAAAATCGCTGCGCAAATACTGCGTGGTAAAAAAAAATGCAACACCCACCATTTTAATCTGTAGGGCCTTTGCTTTAAAATAATATATAATGTTTGGGGGTTCAACTTAACTTTCTTGCAAAAAAATAATATGTTTTTATGTAAACAAACAGTGTCAGAAAGGGCTTTTTCTTCAAGTGGTTAGAAGAGTGGGTAATGTGTGACATAAGCTTCTAAATGTTGTTCATAAAATGCCAGGACAGTTCAAAACCCCCCCAAATGACCCCATTTTGGAAAGTAGACACCCCAAGCTATTTGCTGAGAGGCATCTCGAGTCCATGGAATATTTTATATTTTGACACAAGTTGTAGGAAAGAGAATTATTATTATTTTATTTTATTTTTTTTGCACAAAGTTGTCACTAAATGATATATTGCTCAAACATGCCATGGGCATATGTGGAATTACACCCCAAAATACATTCTGCTGCTTCTCCTGAGTACGGGGATACCACATGTGTGAGACTTTTTGGGAGCCTAGCCGCGTACGGGACCCCAAAAACCAATCACCACCTTCAGGCTTTCTAAGGGTGTAAATTTTTGATTTCACTCCTCACTACCTATCACAGTTTCGGAGGCCATGGAATGCCCAGATGGCACAAAACCCCCCTAAATGACCCCATTTTGGAAAGTAGACACCCCAAGCTATTTGCTGAGAGGTATGTTGAGTATTTTGCAGATCTTGCTTTTTGTCACAAAGATTTGAAAATTGAAAAAAGAAAAAAAAAATATATATATATATATCTTTCTTCATTTTCAAAAATAAATGAGCGCTGTAAAATACTCACCATGCCTCTCAGCAAATTGCTTGGGGTGTCTACTTTCCAAAATGGGGTCATTTGGGGGGGTTGTCTGCCATCTGGGAATTCTATGGCCTCCGAAACTGTGATAGGCAGCGAGGAGTGAAATCAAAAATTTGCGCCCTTAGAAATCCTGAAGGCGGTGCTTGGTTTTCGGGGCCCCGTACGCGGCTAGGCTCCCGAAAAGTCCCACACATGTGGTATCCCCGTACTCAGGAGAAGCAGCAGAATGTATTTTGGGGTGCAATTCCACATATAACCATGGCATGTGTGAGCAATATATCATTTAGTGACAACTTTGTGCAAAAAAAAAAAAAAAAAAAAAAAGTTTGTCATATTCCAGCAACTGGTGGCAAGATATAAAATATTCCATGAACTCAAAATGCCTCTCAGAAAATAGCTTGGGGTGTCTACTTTCCAAAATGGGGTCATTTGGGGGGGTTGTGTGCCATCTTGGCCTTTTATGGCCTTCAATACTGTGATAGGTAGTGATCGGTAGTGAGGAGTAAAATCAAAAATGTATGCCCTTAGAAATCCTGAAGGCGGTGCTTGGTTTTCGGGGTCCCGTACGCGGCTAGGCTCCCAAAAAGTCCCACACATGTGGTATCCCCGTACTCAGGAGAAGCTGCAGAATGTATTTTGGGGTGTAATTCCACATATGCCCATGGCATGTGTGAGCAATATATCATTTAGTGACAACTTTGTGCAAAAAAAAAAAAAAATTGTCATATTCCCGCAACTTGTGTCAAAATATTAAATATTCCATGGACTCAACATGCCTCTCAGCAAATAGCCTGGGGTGTCTACTTTCCAAAATGGGGTCATTTGGGGGGGGTTTCTGCTATTTGGGCATTTTATGGCCTTCAAAACTGTGATAGGTAGTGAGGAGTGAAATAAAAAATTTGCGCCCTTAGAAATCCTGAAGGCGATGCTTGGTTTTCGGGGTCCCGTACGCGGCTAGACTCGCAAAAAGTCCCACACATGTGGTATCCCCGTACTCAGGAGAAGCAGCAGAATGTATTTTGGGGTGCAATTCCACATATAACCATGGCATGTATGAGCAATATATCATTTAGTTACAACTTTTTGTAATTTCTTTTTTCTTTTTTTTTTTTTTGTCATTATTCAATCACTTGGTACAAAAAAAAAAAATATTCAGTGGGCTCAATATGCCCCTCAGCAGATTCCTTGGGGTGTCTACTTTCCAAAATGGGGTCATTTGGGGGGATTTTGTGCTATTTGGGCATTTTATGGCCTTCAAAACTGTCTTAGGTAGTGAGAAGTGAAATCAAAAATTTGCGCCCTTAGAAATCCTGAAGGCGGTGCTTGATTTCCGGGGCCCCGTACGTGGTTGGGCTCCCAAAAAGTCTCACACATGTGGTATCCCCGTACTCAGGAGAAGCAGGAGAATGTATTTTGGGGTGCAATTCCACATATAACTATGGCATGTGTGAGCAATATATCATTTAGTGACAACTTTTTGTAATTTCTTTTTTTTTTTTTTTTTTTTGTCATTATTCAATCACTTGTTACAAAAAAAAAAAATATTCAATGGACTCAACATGCCTTTCAGCAGGTTCCTTGGGGTGTCTACTTTCCAAAATGGGGTCATTTGGGGGGGTTTTGTACTTCCTTGCTATTTTAGCACCTCAAGAATTGAGATAGGCAGTCATAAAATAAAAGCTGTGTAAATTCCAGAAAATGTACCCTAGTTTGTAGATGCTATAACTTTTGCGCAAACCAATAAATTTACGCTTATTGGCATTTTTTTTACTAAAGACATGTGGCTGAATACATTTTGGCCAAAATGTATGACTAAAATTGAGTTTGTTCGATTTTTCTTATAACAAAAAGTAGAAAATATCATTTTTTCTCAAAATTTTCGCTCTTTTTCCGTTTATATCGCAAACATTAAAAATCGCAGAGGCAATCAAATACCATCAAAAGAAAGCTCTATTTGTGGGAAAAAAAGGACGCAAATTTTGTTTGGGTACAACATTGTATGGCCGCGCAATTACCAGTTAAAGCAGCGCAGTGGAAAATTGTAAAAACACCTCTGGTCTTAAGGCTGACAAATGGTCCGGTGGGAAAGTGGTTAAAATGCATTCTTTATTGTGAAAATGACAGTTGCAGTTTGGGAGTTCACCACTAGGGGGCGCTGTTGGGGTTATGTGTTCCCTGAAGTGTGTTTACAACTGTAGGGGGGTGTGGCTGTAGGATTGATGTCATCGATTGTGTCTCCCTATAAAAGGGATGACACGATCGATGCAGCCGCCACAGTGAAGAACGGGGAAGCCGTGTTTACACACGGCTCTCCCCGTTCAGCTCCGGGGACCCCCGCGGCGATTGTGTCCGTGGGTCACGGAGCTTCGGACCGGGTCGCGGGTGCGCGCCACGGGCACGCGCCCGCGACCCACGGCTGGGTACATGTACAGGACGTACCTGTACGTACATCTGCCCAGCCGTGCCATTCTGCTGATGTACATATGCAGGAGGCGGTCCTTAAGTGGTTAAATACCTCTTTTCTTTAGAGCATGGAGCACTCCTGGCTCCGGCCACCTAGGCAATGACGTATTTAGGCGATTCTCATTGAGTCCTGGGATATCCGCATCACCTATCCCAGGAGTTCATGGGAATCGCCTAATACCGTAATAGTTACATAGTCAGGTTGAAAAAAGACACAAGTCCATCCAGTTCAACCCCAAAAAAATAAACAAACAACATAAAAAACATAGTACAATCTCATACACCCAACTCCATACCCACAGTTGATCCAGAGGAAGGCAAAAAACCCCAGCAGAGCATGGTCCAATTTGGTACAGCAGGGAAAAAAATTCCTTCCTGATCCCCCGAGAGGCAATCAGATTTTCCCTGGATCAACTTTACCTACAAATCTTAGTACTTAGTAATCTTAGTAACTAATATCGTTATATTATGTACATTTAGGAAATAATCCAGGCCTTTCTTAAAGCAATCTACTAAGCTGGCCAGAACCACCTTTGGAGGGAGTCTGTTCCACATTTTCACAGCTCTTAACTGTGAAGAAACCTTTCCGTATTTGGAGATGAAATCTCTTTTCCTCTAGACGTAAAGAGTGCCCCCTTGTCCTCAGTGTTGACCATAAAGTGAATAACTCAACACCAAGTTCACTATATGGACCTCTAATATATTTGTACATGTGGATCATATCCCCCCTTATTCTTGCATGATTTCTTGATTTTCTGTAATTGACAGGTTGCTATAGCAACCGGGGGGGGGGGGGGGGACTTCGACTGATGCCACCATTGCTATAGCAATGTGTCAGGACAAATGAGCGCCACGCAGTGCAAGATCCGGAGGTTCACTGCTTTGTTCCGCTTCCATCAACACGAGACACTTCGAAACATGTTTTCCTAAAATCAAGAGAAAAATGGTGACAGGGAACTCCAGCTGATTGACAGCCTCAGCTCTCACTGTTCCTGTGTGATGTGCGAAGGGGGAGGGGGGGTGTCCCTTCCATCCATCCATTCAGCTGTCAGAGCTGTCTTCACTGAGCTCTTCAGCTCTCCGTCCCCTTTTTCAGAACTCTCAGGCCCCGTACACACGACCGAGTTTCTCGGCAGATTTCAGCCAGAAACTCGGTCGGAGCTGGATTCTGCCGAGAAACTCGGTCGTGTGTACACTTTTCAGCGAGGAACCCGTCGAGGAACTCGTCGGGCCGAAAAGAGAACATGTTCTCTATTTTCTCGTTAGTCAATGGGAAAAGTCGGCCCGCCGAGTTTCTCGGCGGCTTCCACACTGAATTCGACGAGGAACTCGATGTGTTTGGCACGTCGAGTTCCTCGGTCGTGTGTACGGGGCCTCAGACAAGCTTTATAATGCAGCACTTTGAACAGATGTAGAGAAGAGATGACAGCAGATAAACAGGTACAACATAAAGGAGAATTTGTTTAATCTCTTGTGTATCACTTGAGGCTAATCACTTCACTGTGTATATGTAAGGGTTTACAACCACATTAAAGCAGTGTATAACTCTCAACCTATTTTACAATAATGCATCCAGATCCAACAAATACTGTATGCATTATAGGGATGTCCCGATACCGATACTAGTATCGGTATCGGGACCGATACTGAGCATTTCCCCGAGTACTTGTACTCGGGGAAATGTTCCCGATGCTTCACCCGATACTTGGGCGGGCAGGCAGGGGAGTTGCAAATCTTCTCTCCCCCATGGTCAGTGTTGTCTTCCCCTGTCCGTGCCGTTCTCTCTCCTCCCCTTCCCCCGTCTGTCCATCCGTGCAGTTCCCCCCCCCCCCCCCGTCCGTCCGTCCGTCCGTCCAGATCTCTCTCCGTCCGTCCGTGCAGTTTTTTCCTCCCCCCATCCGTGCAGTTCTCCCCCCCCCCCCATCCAGATCTCTCTCCGTGCAGTTCTCCCCCCCCCCCCCCCCATCCAGATCTCTCTCCATCCGTGCAGTTCTCCCCCCCCCCCCCCCCATCCAGATCTCTCTCCATCCGTGCAGTTCTTTCCTCACCCCCCGTCCAGATCTCTCACCATCTGTGAAGTTCTTTCCTCCCCCCCCCCGTCCAGATCTCTCTCCATCCGTGCAGTTCTTTCCTCCCCTCCCCCCCCCAGATCTCTCTCCGTGCAGTTCTTTCCTCACCCCCCGTCCAGATCTCTCACCATCTGTGAAGTTCTTTCCTCCCCCCCCCGTCCAGATCTCTCACCATCTGTGAAGTTCTTTCCTCCCCCCCCCCCCCGTCCAGATCTCTCTCCATCCGTGCAGTTCTTTCCTCCCCTCCCCCCCCAGATCTCTCTCCGTGCAGTTCTTTCCTCACCCCCCGTCCAGATCTCTCACCATCTGTGAAGTTCTTTCCTCCCCCCCCCGTCCAGATCTCTCTCCATCTGTGAAGTTCTTTCCTCCCCCCCCGTCCAGATCTCTCTCCATCTGTGAAGTTCTTTCCTCACCCCCCGTCCAGATCTCTCACCATCTGTGAAGTTCTTTCCTCCCCCCCCGTCCAGATCTCTCTCCATCTGTGAAGTTCTTTCCTCCCCCCCGTCCAGATCTCTCTCCATCTGTGAAGTTCTTTCCTCCCCCCCCGTCCAGATCTCTCTCCATCTGTGAAGTTCTTTCCTCACCCCCCGTCCAGATCTCTCACCATCTGTGAAGTTCTTTCCTCCCCCCCCGTCCAGATCTCTCTCCATCTGTGAAGTTCTTTCCTCACCCCCCGTCCAGATCTCTCTCCATCTGTGAAGTTCTTTCCTCCCCCCCCGTCCAGATCTCTCTCCATCTGTGAAGTTCTTTCCTCACCCCCCGTCCAGATCTCTCTCCATCTGTGAAGTTCTTTCCTCCCCCCCCGTCCAGATCTCTCACCATCTGTGAAGTTCTTTCCTCCCCCCCCGTCCAGATCTCTCTCCATCTGTGAAGTTCTTTCCTCCCCCCCCGTCCAGATCTCTCTCCATCTGTGAAGTTCTTTCCTCACCCCCCGTCCAGATCTCTCACCATCTGTGAAGTTCTTTCCTCCCCCCCCGTCCAGATCTCTCTCCATCTGTGAAGTTCTTTCCTCCCCCCCCGTCCAGATCTCTCTCCATCTGTGAAGTTCTTTCCTCCCCCCCCGTCCAGATCTCTCTCCATCTGTGAAGTTCTTTCCTCCCCCCCCGTCCAGATCTCTCACCATCTGTGAAGTTCTTTCCTCCCCCCCCGTCCAGATCTCTCTCCATCTGTGAAGTTCTTTCCTCACCCCCCGTCCAGATCTCTCACCATCTGTGAAGTTCTTTCCTCCCCCCCCGTCCAGATCTCTCACCATCTGTGAAGTTCTTTCCTCCCCCCCCCGTCCAGATCTCTCACCATCTGTGAAGTTCTTTCCTCCCCCCCGTCCAGATCTCTCTCCATCCGTGCAGTTCTTTCCTCCCCTCCCCCCCCAGATCTCTCTCCATCTGTGCAGTTCTGCCCCCCCCCCCCCGTCCAGATCTCTCTCCATCCGTGCAGTACTCCCCCCCCCCCCCGTCCAGATCTCTCTCCATCCGTGCAGTACTCCCCCCCCCCCCCTCCAGATCTCTCTCCATCCGTGCAGTTCTTCCCCCCCCCCTCCAGATCTCTCTCAGTCCGTGCCGTTCTCTCTGCATTCCCCCCCCCCCCCCCGTCCGTGCCGCTCTCCCCCCTCAATCTGTCAGGGGGGAGAGCGGAGGTAGGAGCCCCTAAGCCCGGCTCCTACTTTTTCCGAATGAACAGAGTCGGTGATCACCGACTCTGTCCATTCATATAACTGAGCATCGTAACCTCCTGTGTTTACGATGCTTCAGTTTATGAATGGAGGAGCTTCCCTCCATTCATTTCAGCTGAGGCTGCTGAGAAAGGGACTGGGGAATCTGTTTCCCTAGTCCCTTTCTCTGTCTTAAAGGGGATATGCCAGAGGTCTGTTAAGACCCCTGATATCTCACCAAAGCCCCCCAACAGGGCTGATTAAAAAAAAAAAAAAAAAAATTGCAATAAATATTAAAAAATAAACAAAAATAAAATGTAAAAAAATAAATAAAAAAAAACACACTGACAATTCACCCCCCCCCTAAAAAATAAAAATAAAAAAAAATCACTGTAAAAAAAAAAAGTAAAAAAAAAAAAAAAATACTGCCACTGTCACATGACATTAAAAAAAGTATCGGTATTCGGTATCGGCGAGTACTTGAAAAAAAGTATCGGTACTTGTACTCGGTCTCAAAAAAGTGGTATCGGGACAACCCTAATGCATTACCTAGCAAAATATTTATTTAGTATTATTCCTAAGCCCTTTCAGTAGTCATGGTTCTGAAATCTGATTTTGAAAGAACAGAAAACAATATTAAGGCGCAGTATACTAGATAAGTGAAGCCGATCTGGCCCCCACCTAACAACTGTACATTTATTTTCTCCATCAGCACATCCCCCACTGTTATTGCCTTTTGTATTTCTTGACCGTCCCTCCTAGATTGTAAGCTCTAATAAACAGGGCCCTATGATTCATCCTGTATCTAACTGTGTTGTAATTGTACTGTCTGCCCTTATGTTGTAAAGCGCTGTGTAAACTGTCAGCGCTATATAAATGCTATATAATAATTATTATAATAAACTTTAATATTGACTTAATGACAGTATTTTAATCTCTGGCCCAAACGCTGCCCACTGTGATAAAATCAGCTTTCAGTACAATTTAAAACGTTGGCCCGGATTCACAGACACTGGCGCACATTTATGCCTCCGTAGTGTATCTCCTGTACGCTACGCCGACGCAGCGCAGAGAGGCAAGCATTGAATTCACAAAGCCAATGCTCCCAAAACTGCGCTGGGTTTCCAAGGCGTAAGTCGGCGTAAGTGGATGTGGGCGTGAGCCATGCTAATGAGGCGTGACCCCATGCAAATGATGGGCCAAACGCCAGACAGATACGTATCGCCAACTGCGCATTTGCGCGCCATCCCGTGGACGCATCCCAGTGCGCATGCTCACAAATATGTCGGAACAACTGCCTAAGATACGCCGGATCACTGCCTACGGTGTGAACGTAACGCCTAGTCATATTCACGTACAACATAAACTACGTAAAATACGTCGGCTTGTGTTCCCTGGTGCAGCCCTTTGCATGGATGCTGCTTAGTTACACCTCCTTTATAGGGCATAACTTTACACCGGATGTAGAACTTTACGCGCACTGCGTTGGGCACACGTACGTTTGTGAATCGCTGTATCTCCCTCATTTGCATATTTGAATAGAAAATCAATGGGAGCGCCAAATGCGTCCAGCGTAAATATGTGCCCACTCTACGCCGCCGTAGGCAAGTTACGTCGGTAGGATGAAGCCTGTTTTTAGGCGTATCTTAGTATGTGGGTCCGGCACATAGATACAACGGCGCATATTTGCACTTACGCGGCGTATCTGGAGATAGGTCGGCGCAAGTGCTTTTGTGAATCCGGGCCATAAAGTATATGTGAACCCTCACCTTGTAAATCAATTCCGTTTGTAATAGAAATAAAAGGCAAAACAAGTAAAAAAGCATTACAAATACCTTTTTTTTATTTTTTTCCTTTATAAGCAATTGCATACCCTCTGCTCTCAGCTTGGAAGAACAATACAGCAGCACACTGTTCTACATAGTGAATAAGGGGGGGGGGGGCATGTCACCACCAGACTGATCATTGGAGGAGAGCAAGCTGAGTTCCCAGCACAGCTAGAGAACTGACCATGCTTTTTTCTGATGCCTTGAATGGTTAATTTGTAATAGGAAAGCAGAGGGACTGGCAGGAACGCCAGGGATTTCACACAAGGGGAGTAATACAAGTACATGGTACAGCATATCAGCAATATGAAATTCTGGGTTGACATATTCTTTAAATATCTGCTTGATGAACCCTACCTGATCCTTTGAGTGTTAAAGTTGATAAACAGTTGTCTGTGTAAAGAATACTTGTGATCACATTGAGGCCAGGAAGTGGTAAACACCACCATGAAAGGCCCACCGTTCGCAGGAAGAGCGGGTGGTTGGTTCCAGCATACACACCTCCCTTTGCTGTTGTATTTTCGTATATGTTAATCACATGTCTGCATTTGGAAGAATATTTAAAATAATAGGACTTTTGATAAAATAAGGAATACTCCTAGGGCCAGATTCACGTAGGGGAGCGGCGGCGTAACGTATCGTAGATACGTTACACCGCCGCAAGTTTTCATCGCAAGTGCCTGATTCACAGAGCACTTGCGATGAAAACTACGCCCGCGGCCTCCGGCGCAAGGCGTGCCAATTTAAATGGGCGTGTGCCATTTAAATTAGGCGCGCTACCGCGCCGGACCTACCACTCATGCTCCGTTTCCGAACTCCCGCCATGCTTTGCGCGAAGTGACGTAATTTTTTCGAACGGCGACGTGCGTAGCGTAATTCCGTATTCCCGGACGGCTTACGCAAACGACGTTATTTTTTAAATTTCAACGCGGGAACGGCGGCCATACTTTATACAGCAATACGATTGCTGTGTAAAGTTAAGGCACCTAAAACGACGACTAGTGGCGACGTAGCGAACGCGAAAAACCGCTGGGAATCGCCGTAACTCCTAATTTGCATACCCGACGCTGGTTTACGACGCAAACTCCCCCCAGCGGCGGCCGCGCTATTGCATCTTAAGATCCGACAGTGTAAAACAATTACACCTGTCGGATCTTATGGCTATCTATGCTTAACTGATTCTATGAATCAGTCGCATAGATAGAAACAGGGATACGACGGCGTATCAGGAGAAACGCCGTCGTATCCCTTTTGTGAATCTGGCCCCTAGTTTGTAAAACTGCACTGCAGCATTATCTGAAGTGCAGAGTGGTTACACTTTTCTCAGAAAGCACAGGACCTTTTTAGTAAGGGAGGGTCAGAAAAGTATTCAGTTTTCATTCTCTCCAGCAGGGGGAGCAAGAGCAGTGTCTTTATGATGTGTGTTTCTTTCAGTGTTCTTTAGGTACAGTAAAGCTTGAAGTTGGAAGAATAAAAGCGGGACCTTTCCACTCAGAACGAAGGACATCACAAGGCAGCCATGTGAGTATGAGACAGATCACTGAACCATTGCTTCATAGTGCTACAGATGACAGACACGGCAGTTCTGTAATTGTAACCACTTTTCCCACCAAAGCAAAATATATCAGTGTGTGGAAGCAAAACTCTAGTATGCAGGAGTGTTTGTTAATATATGTCGCCTCTCTGCAGTGCATCGTTCTGTTCTTATTTCATCAATTATTCTGGAAATGGAAAAGCAGTGACATGACCATTCTGGCTTTTTTTTCATCCTGCTGTGCACTTCCCGGTGGGAGTTACAGTTGGGCCAGCACATTATTACACTAATGTCCACTTCAGCATTGAGTGGTATTTTACAGTCACCATGCCTATCTAAGCTAATACACAGAGGTGTGTCTTAATGTGAACAGTACAAAACACTAAACCAAATGTGTTATGTGTCTACAGTCCAGGTCACACTGCCGAGCATAAAGCTGACTATAGATGGATTGAATCTCCGCAGGTTCAGCACCGGCCGAGATTCGAACCATCTATAGACTAGCTGGTTGTACTAAAGTCGATCCATCAATCAACTTCAGTTCAGCTAGCCTGTCAATTTTTTTGTTTTGCGTGCAATCACTGCCGGTGTTTAGAGCCACTAGCAGTAATCATCGTGTTCTGTCGACAGGGAAGGCTCCCTGCTGGCAGAACACAATAATGCTGCGGGAGGGATTCCCCCATCAACACTGACTGGGATGAGGGAGTCTAGCAATTTTCTTTTCTGCAACCCATGGTTGCAGTATAGACAATCACATTATCTATGGCTTGCCTAAGAAAATTATCTGATCTACCCATCCATGCGCCTTACTGTTCCTATGTAAGTGGGTAATACAGCGCACATTATCCCATAATAAAGAAAAAAAAAAGCAAGTCTGGGCTGAAAGGGAGGAGGGCTCTCTGCAAATAACCCTTTGTCACCAAATAACACAAGCTGCTGGTACATGTGCTTGCAGTGTTGTCACACTAGTCTGATTTAACATATCAACTGCTACACTGGGTTTCCTAAATCCAGGATTCAGTGTGCCATGGGAGAGGGCAAGCTGTGCAGCTAACAATTGGAAAAAAACTTCAGTACCCCAAATTTTTCATAGGCAACGCTTTAAAAGCCTTTACAGGTCATGTGTTTAGAGTCAACTGTGAATTATAGCATGTGCAGTGATACCTAACGTGTTGTGCAATGGTAGTTTTCAATTGTGGACAGACACAATCCATGCATTTACATACATTGGGGAGGAGAGGTTCTGAAAACAGTTTCTTTTTATGTAACCTTTTTAAAAATCTTGCTATCACATAGGGAACCGATAGCTGTTCGTCCTCCACTGTGCACATCGTCACCTGCCGTGCTTCTCCCAGGCTCACAGGAAGGACAGAAGAGCCAGGTGGTAGGGAGGGGGCAGGTTGGCAGTACTTTTGGGAGTGTGTTTAAAAGCTTTTGCTGCCACCGACATAAGCCTCACATTGGTGGCAGCAAAAGGGTTTAAGTGGTTGTAAACCTTTAAAAAAAAAACTAATAAAAAAAAACTGCAAGACAAAGGCATAATGAGCTAGTATGCATAGCATACTAGCTCATTATGTATTACTTACCTTAGATCAAAGCCCGTGCAGCCATCCTCAACCCATCCTCCAGCCTCGGACATCTCACCCGGAGCTTACTTCTAGGTATCGTGGCTCCGGCGCTGTGATTTGGCCGGAGCCGCCATGACGTCACTCCCGCGCATGCGCTGCCAGTAACAGCACATCTAACTGAAGCAACCGTGCATGTTTAGGAGATATCCAAGGTAGCTACAGGTAAGCCTTAATATAGGCTTACCTGTAGCATAAAGTTGTTATAATGGGTTTACAACCACTTTAAGCCTTCCACTAGTGCATTTTCTCCTGCATTTGCCATCACGCTGGCATGCACAACAATGGAAATCACATTATTATTTTTGGTGCCTATTCACATCAATGCAGCACAGTGCAGGTGCTTCCTTTGGTGCAGCACTGTGTTTTTGCACTATAGACTTCTATATGAATGCATGGAAAGCAGAGTTTTGTGTATAAAATCCTCTTCCCAAAATGTATGTAAAAATGCACTGGAAAATACATGATTATGCGCCTAGATTTAAGAGCAGCTCAGTTCTCCACTAAGCACAAGAGATGTCACATTCTCCTTTAATAGTCATTCCCAATTTAACCATAGTAAGTCTTATTGATGAATTTGTAGTAAATTGAATACTTGGGAAAACCCACAGCTACCTTTCCTATTTGGAACATAATGATTTTTTTTTGCTCAGTGATCTTTTATTGTTAATAGTACCACTTCCTAATCCTCACCTTATGAGGATCGCTTATGCAGCACATTGTTTACCAGATTGTTTAGGTGACATTGCAGGGCTGAAACCCAGGGGCATAACTAGAAATCACAGGGCCCCATAGCAAAATGTTGTATGGGGCCCCCCAGAGCCGCCCTAGTGTCAATGCAGCGTGACCTGTGCCCCATACAGCGTGACCTGTGCCCAATGCAGCATGACCTGTGCCCCATACAGCGTGACCTGTGCCCCATGCAGCGTGACCTGTGCCCCATGCAGCGTGACCTGTGCCCAATGCAGCGTGACCTGTGCCCCATACAGCTTTGCCTGTGCCCAATACAGCCTGGCCTGCCTGTGCTCAATACAGCCTGGCCTGCCTGTGCCCAATACAGCCTGGCCTGCCTGTGCCCCATACAGCGTGACCTGTGCCCAATACAGCATTGCCTGTGCCCAATGCGGCATGACCTGTGCCCAATACAGCATTGCCTGTGCCCAATACAGCCTGGCCTGCCTGTGCCCAATACAGTCTGAACTGCCTGTGCCCCATACAGCGTGACTTGTGCCCAATACAGCATTGCCTGTGCCCAATACAGCCTGGCCTGCCTGTGCCCAATACAGCCTCACCTGTGCAGAGGAAGAGGCAAGCCGGCCGGATCAGCAGAGAGCGGGATTTCCCGCTGTAATAGCTTTCATTTGAATTTCCTGTCTTCCTGGGGCTCATTGTCACATAGCCCCACCTCTTAGCCCAGCGCCTTTGATGATGTCACATGTCCGACACTGGACCGGCGTTCTGTCGATCAAAGGTGCCGGACCAAGAGGTGGAGCTATGTGACATGAGCCCCGGGAACACTGGAAGTTCTAATGAAAGCTATTACAGCGGGCAATTCTGCTCTCTGCTGATACAGACAGCTCGCCTCTTCCTCTCCTCTCTCTTCCCCTGGCTGGGAGACCATGCCGGCGATGCTCTTATCCTCACCGGGCCCCCCTGATCCTCACTCAGCTGCGGGCCCCATAGCGCCCGCGTGGGTCGCTATGGCGGTAGTTCTGCCACTGCTGAAACCGTATCTCTGTCCCCCTGTCCACAAGATCAAGTTATAGATGATCCACATTTACACCTGATGCCCTATAGGCCTTTGTTAGTAAAAGCTCCATTCATAGACTTGAAATTACTTGATTATAACCACAGACTGTGTGCTTGTATTAAATATACATATCATTTACATTTTGTTTAAGTTATGTATTTTTTTTAATTCTGGCATACTTTATATCTTCTAGATAAGTGAGGGAAGCAGCAGCTTGACATCGTTCACTTTTCCAGGAGCCGGATCTGCAACAGCTGAACAGCATGACGGCACTTCTAAAAAGACTGACTGTAAGTTGTGTAAATGTCCTCATAGACATTACATTGGTCATTACAAATCCAGATGCCAAAGGATATTAGCCTGACAGCTGGGTATAAATGCAATAAACCAAAAAGCAATTTTTAATGAAACTTAGCTTGTGTAAAATGCTTTATATTGCATCATTCAGATTTCTGTATACTCTTTTTTTATTTTTTTGTGCATTTGATTCCAATCAACACACAATACATAAACTTAGAGCGTCTATCCACTTCCAGACCAGTTTTTTTCTGGCACTTTTTGTTGACATGAAAACATTTAATGCAAAAAAAAATCAGAATACATAGTCCAATTTTTTTGTAAAATATAAAAGATGATGTTATGCCGAGTAAATGGATAATCAAACATGTCACGCTTTAAAATTGCGCATGCCTGTGCAACAGCGACAAACTACATACATTTTACTATTCATAGGTGATGCTCTAAATGCCTTGACAGGTTACCACATTTGATTTACATGGGATGTCTAGTATTATCGCACAGGGATGGGGGCACTTTATTATTTTTTTATTATTATTCTTATAAAAAAAAAAGATTACATTTTTTTCTAATTCGCTAGGTTTGAATTAACAAGAAAGCTGACGGCCAGCTCTAAAAAATGGTACTGGGGTGATGCTTGCATCAGAAATTCGTTTCCTGTGTATTTTTCTAGTGCCATGACCCTGGGAGTTTCAGGCCAATGTAAAAACACCAGGCACAAGCCCAGTAGTATCATTCTCTGCAGCTATTACCTTTTGTACCACCACCCCCTCCCTTTAGAATGTAAGCTCTACAAGCAGGGCCCTCCTGTACCTTCTGTATTGAACTGTACTGTAATTGTGCTGTCCCCCTATACATTGTAAAGCGCTGCGTAAACTGTTACCGCTATATAAATCGTGTATAATAATAATGATAATATACAGCGTACATTCAAACATAATATCTTTGCATCAAAGATTACTATACAAACACGTGACTGTATGAGAAGAATTTTAGTGCCCAAGTCTGAATTATTTTTGGAGTACTACATTTGACAATAATACTCCATTTCCATTTGAGTTCTTCGGATTTAACTGCTCCACATGGCTTGTAACAGGTCAATTTTCATGCAGTACAATTCAGTCTATTGGTAGTACCTTCTCATCTTGCCATGTGCATATGTCCTACATCTTTTAAAGTTGTTGTAAACCCCTGAAATGAAAAATGAACAAAGCATATTTTTTAATGTCATGTTATTGCTTCTACCCAAAGCACCTAGTGCAACTTTTGCCTGCTCTTGCATTCCTCTTTCCAATCACCTTTCCTGCAGTACACAGTGGGTAATTGACAGCCTCAGCTGTGCATGTTTCCTTAAGAGAGTGTGTGGGGGTGGGGTCATTTCGATCCACTCAGGTAACAGATTACACTCTGCTCCCTGCTCTATGCTGTGTAGTGTGATATCACCTTAGGCCAGTCACTTCACTGTGTATACTTAAAGGCTTACAGCCACTTTAAGATCGGATTGTTAACTTTGAGGTTCTTTATTGAAACCTAAATAACAACAATATTAAAGTGGTTGTAAACACATATACCCAGTGAAGTGTCAGAGATTAAACATATCTTTCTACATAAGTTTTATCTCTTTATTTGTAGCCCTTTCTCCTCTACAGCCCTTAAAAAATTTTGAATTCATACAGTTTGTTTGAGCTTTCAAAAAAAGAAAAGGGGGGACCTGAAGTTACACACTAAAGCCCCATACACACCATCAGATTTTCTGCAGATTTTTGTCTTCAGATTTACCAAAACCATATACTATGAGGTCAAACCTTAAGAGTTTCAATTTGTATGCAATCAGGCAGGCCCTTATACTAAATGGTTTTGGTAAATCTGAAGACAAAAATCTGCAGATAATCTGATGGTGTGTATGGGGCTTCAGTGAGAGGAGCTGATTGGAGGGGAAGGGGCACACACCCTTTTCACCCAGTAGGAACAGAGTTGAGGTTGTCAATCACAAGCTGTGTGCTGGAGCTCCCTCCCCTGTCACCTTTTCATCTCTTGGTCTCAGGAAAACAGAGGTGCATATAGCAGAGGAACAGGGCAGCACAATGAAATGACACTTGGGGGTCTGGGTAGAGATCTGTACACTCTATAGCGGGGATATGCGTTGTTCATATTTCTTGTCAGAGATTTATAACCACTTTAACATTCATATGTTTAGTTGTGTTTAAGTCAAGCATAAAATGTTGAGGTTGCTTTTAAAGAAAACTGCATGTCACATTTTCTGTAGACTCATGAGCTATGCAGAAGAAGATAAATGCAAAGTTCTACTTTTCCTTTAAAAGCAGAACTTTACATTTCCACATGCCTGTCAAGCATTTCTATTGGTCCTTTCATTTTATAGACACCTTCACTGGTCAAAAGGTAGGCTCAAAAGGACAGAGATCGAGTTCAAGCGTTTTCGCGGAAAGTAACCTCTGCTTATGCATCTTTCAACATATCCTTCATTAATTTGACAGGTTAACTTTTAAAGTGGAGTTTCACCCAAAAATTGAACTTTTACTTTAAAGAGGAGTTCCACCCAAATTTGAACTTCCGCTTATCCCACTCCTCACCCCCTTACATGCCACATTTGGCATGTAATTTTTTTTGGGGGGGGAGTGGGGGCTTCAGGAAGAGTGGGACTTCCTGTCCCACTTCCTCCTTCCTGTAGGCGACTAAGCTTAATCGCCTACAGGAAGGGGCTGCTGTAGGCAATCGCCTAGGACACGTCACAGGTCCTAGGCGATCTCCTGGCCAATTACACGGCGCAGCGCCGGGCCGCGCCGCTCGCGCATGCGCAGTGGGTGCCCGGCCGTGAAGCCGAAAGCTGTCACGGCCGGGTGCCCACACTGAGAATGAAGACGCCGGCCGGGGAGGGGGGGAGCGGACCCCCGGCCGGCGCGTCGCTGGAGCGCTGGAGCAGGTAAGTGTCTGTTTATTGAAAGCCAGCAGCTACACTTTTTGTAGCTGCTGACTTTTAATAAACATACAAATTGGCTGGAACTCCCCTTTAAGTACAGTTAATCCCTGGCATTCCACATTTGGTATGTCATTTTTTGGGGGACTGAGCAGGTACCCAGTTTTGACAGGCACCCATCTCCCACTTCGTCCCCTGGTGCTACGGCACCAAAATGAAGTTCACCTCTCCCCACTCCCTCCCTGCAATCTTCTGGGACACGTCACAGGTCCCAGAAGATTGCCCAGCCATTCACAACAGGCAGCACGGCTCGCGCATGAGAAGTGCGTGCCCGGGTGTGAAGCCACAGCTGGGGCACCAACAGTTACAATGCCAGCACTGTGCAGAGGAGTGAGGCTTCGGGCACCTGCATCGCTGGACCTTGGGACAGGTGAGTGTCTGTTTATTTAAAATCAGCAGCTACACTTTTTGTAGCTGCTGACTTTTAAATGGATGGAACTCCGCTTTAAGTGTATTGACTAGCTAAATATATTTTTGTGACACTTGCCAAATTAGATAAAATTGACAAATTGTGGTTATTTTTTATTTGCCTAAAAAAAAAACATAAAGATTTGCCCAGTTTGCAGAGAAGCATACAATTCATGAATCACAATTGCCTGAGATAAACTCAGCAGTAGGCCAGAGAGAAGACGATGGCAGTCGGAGAGGGATGTAACCATCACATCGCTGGAAGGTGAATTCTTTCCACTTTAATGTTGCTTTATTTTTACCATGCCAGACAAGTATCCATCAAGTTCTAAAGGTTTTTGGTAGCCAATCTGTGGTTACCATAAACACTAAGGCCCAGATTCTCGTATCTCGGCGTAAATCTCCGCGGGCGTAACTTATCTAGTTTTACGGGCAAGTGCTTTATTCACAAAGCACTTGCCTGTAAAGTTGTGGTGGCGTAGCGTAAATCCTCTGGCGCAAGCCTGCCTAATTCAAATGATCCGGGTAGGGGGCGTGGATCATTTAAATTAGGCGCGTTCCCGCGCCGATCAAACTGCGCATGCGCCGTCCCTAAAATTTCCCAACGTGCATTGTGCGAAATGACGTCGCAAGGACGTTATTGGTTTCGACGTGAACGTAAATGGCGTCCAGCGCCATTCACGGACGACTTACGCAAACGCCGTAAATTTTTAAATTTCGACGCGGGAACGACGGCCATACTTAACATTGGTTGCCCCTCATATAGCAGGGGCAACTTTACGCGTCGCAAATCTAATGTAAACGTCGAATCTTCACTGCGTCGACCGCGCGTACGTTCGGGAATTCGCATATTTTGCTAATTTGCATACTCGATCGGGAAAACGACGGAGGCGACACCTAGCGGCGAAAGATACGACGCATAGATACGACGGCCCAGATTAGGACTTACGACGGTGCACATGGCGTTGCGCCGTCATAAGCCCTTTCAGAATCTGGGCCTTAAACTATATGCTGTATGCTTTCTAAATGTATATATTCTTTTCAATGTCCTATTATGTTTTTTACAGTATTTCATATAGAAGAGTGTAGGAGTTCTCAAAGCAAGGCAAAACATTTAAGGTTAAGCTGACTTTATTTCAGCGCTGTAAGCCTGTCACAGTAAATAATATATTCTGCAAATTGCTTGAAAATAGAAACACTGAAAAATGATCTTACTGTTTGTTCTGTGTAATAAGTGCGGGGGGTTTGCTTGCTTTGTGTCTTTCTTGTTTATAGCCGTATATGCGTGGAGGTCACCTTGTCTTACCAACATTTTGGCAAATAGGCTGACTTTGCTCCATTAGCAAATGATTCACTGTTCAGTGATCTTGAACTTATTTTATTATTATTATTTTTTTTCGCAGCTTCAGAAATTCAAGGTTTAAGGACAGTGGAAATCAAGAAGGTAAATGCGAGTTGTGTGTAGTGTGGAAAACAATTACTCAGTAAGGCATTGAAAATATGCTTTGAAAGTTAAATATTTGCTTTTAAAATAAAAATAAAAAAATGGGGTGAACAATGGGGCATTTCGTACTGAACGTAAGGTACACATGCATTTGCAATGGTCGCCTTTTTACCTGGTGACAGCCCTGATAACTGCTGATTGTGAGAGAGCCAATCATCTCTCCTTGCAAGCTGTCATAGCAAACACTGGTGCACTGGGTCAGTCTAGGGGTAAGTAAGGCTACGGGTTGAGGATAATTGTAAAGTTAGTTTTTGGCTGTGATTGTCATCCGGCTACTGTCAGGATGAGGTTTGGACTTCACCAGAGAAAAAAATTCTGGCTTATTCAAAACGTGTTTTAGCTCTCCAGTTTTGGTTTGGCTTTATCTTTAAGAACTTGTGAAATAAAGCAAGAAAAAACAAAAAAGATTAACACTTCAAAATATTGCCATGGGTGTGCTAAACCATACCAAATTAATTTGGATATCATGAACAGCATGGACTGGCAAAGTGTACATACCACTGAAATTGTTTGCATAATAAGCTGTGACACACACTGGTGGCTTAAGGAGTTAACTTTATCCAACCTATTTTTTCCACAGGGCCCCTCAGATTCCTTGGGAGTCAGCATTGCAGGAGGAGTTGGAAGTCCTCTCGGAGATGTGCCCATTTTTATTGCCATGATGCATGCAAATGGACTTGTGGCACAGACAGGGAAGCTCAGAGTAAGTTTACCTATATAGACACACTTGTTTTAAGCCAGTGATTAACAAAGCAGTGAAGATAGAATAAGATAACCAGCCCTCAATAGCCACTCAATAGTGTGCCCGGTGCAGCAGGGAAACAGGATAATCTACAGATATTGTGCATGCAGGCATGTGAACAAAAAAACACAGGTCAACTGCTAATCTAAACTCCAGGTATGGGATTTTATTGCATAGTTACACTGGTCCAGCTTAAGCCAGTGTACGTGTTCATATACTATTCCTGTGGGACCACTGTGGAAGTGGAGAATCACTATAGTAGAGCGCTGCTACTGTCAGCTGAGGCGCCGTTCTGAGATCACCTGGCATTCTTCGCAATGAATGCAGATCATCTTCAGTTTAACAAGGTGGCGAATCCGGGTAGTGACATCATAATCTAGACCATGTCCAGTCAGAGAATGCCCTCCTTTACCAGCATGCCTCAGCTTTTGCTAGTGTTTTAGGAGAACGTCTTCAGCCCTTTTGTATTAAAGACAAACTTATTTCTTCAAAATACAAACAAAAGTCTTGCACACTGCCAAATGAATGTTACAAAGACTGAGCTGCCGCAGGCACCCCAATGTGTTCCCACACCAATAAATAAAATTAATATTAAATAATGCTGTGCTGCTCAATAAGTTCTATATAGTACAATCAAAATTTGACAGTGAACACCCTACAGAGGTAGTATCCCCCTAAGTGAAATACAGTCAATGACCCCAACAAGTGGTAAAAGTATATAAATGTGTCAAAAATTACTGAATTACTGAATTAACACAAACAGCTTCTCGGTGCACTAAATGCTGCAAAACATAAATAAAATATAATAAACACCCATACAACAAATGGGATAAATGGATCATGAAAAAATTATACGCGATTACTAATAATCTAACAGTGCGTACAAACACGTTACAATAAACACCCTCCAGGGGTACAACCACCAGAAGTCTCGCTGCATCAAGGAAGGATCCTGTCCTGGGCAGAACCTCACATTCCAACTTTGTCCACTGTTTACATTTCAGGCATAGACAGATAGGCAGATTTCCCTGTGCATTGATGGTTATCCTCACACAGTAATATGAGGTTTATTAAGATGTAACTATAGGTCCACGTATGGTACATCAGATGCTCACTAATGAAAATATTCCTGTTTTATTAGATCCAACTGATTTGCTACAGGGGGAAACAAAATTATGTTGGGAACCTCCATAGATAATGTGAATTTTGATTTGGTAGTTTTACTTTTACACCCCCTTTGTCTGTGGGCTCATTACTTGATACATTTTTTAGACAGACTCTGTCCAAACTTGGAGCAATTTTGTATTCTTGGATCATTCTGAATTTAAATCAAATGTGAAGCATTCCTTTTCAACTCCAAAGGGTATTATTGGAAGACAAGCTAATAATAATTTACTTCTCCTTTTATAGTCACAATCCACACAAAAAAGGCATTCAAGCTAATAGAAACAGAATGTTACATGTATTGCTCATTGTCTGAGATTTGCATTAGAAAGTATTTCCTTCCTATTTGATGGTAAATGGTTCCATCAGTTAATGGTATGGTGATGTGCACGTCAATGGCCCCTAGGTTCTTTGCTGTCTGGGAGCAGGAATGGGTACTGAATTCACAAAACCTGTATGTACATTCTATTATGGGCATGCTACATTGACAATTCCCCCAATGTTTGGGTAATCAACATATAATATATGGAATGTTTGTGATTCCTTAATGCTGAACTCTACTTTATGTGGAATTTACAGTAGAGTTTTGAGGGACAGAGATATCTTTTCTAGATTTAAAGATGAAAAAAATGAATTTACTACTCTTGAGTATAGAAATGGCATCTAATGCTTTTACTATAATATATATACCGTATGTATTATACTTTACATTATTGGATCTATTGCCCATCCAAAGTTAAACTTGTAAACCCTTTTGATCAATTTGTGCACTTATTATGCAATAATAGACATAAAGAGGATTTTCTACAACAAGTTAAAGAACGAAGTGTGAGATTGGCAAACAGAGAATATGACAGAAAGAGGTTGGGAGAGCTTTGATAAGAGAAAGTAAATTGACTAGGTAGGATTTGATTAAACTGAGGAAGATGAAAGATGAAAGGAAAGTTGATCATTGTTCCCCCATGGCAGATGAGATCAAAGATGTTATAAGAAATAGTTGGTGGATAGTACAACAAGATGACAGGTTGAAGAATAGAACAGAAGAATATCTGATTGTAACATTCAGAAGGTGTAAAACTACTGTAGTAAAGAGTATTCGATAAAAAGGTAATTTAGACAAGAGACAAGAGTTCTTGACTAACTGAAATACATTCATTGGATAATGATAAATCTGGGAATCGTAGCATATGTCCACTCATGATTAGAGATAAAGAACAAAGATTAGACTGGGAAGTTACAGTTGTGTGAAAAAGTATTTTCCCCCTTTCTGATTTTTTTATTATTTTTGCATATTTCTCACACTTAAAGGATTCAGATCATCAAACAAATTGTAATATTATACAAAGATAACCCGAGTAATTCCTTAATATATTTCATTTATTAAGGGAAAAAAGCTGTTCAAACCTGTCTGGCCCTATGTGAAAAGGTAATTGCCCCCTCCCATGCTGAATCATGAATGAACTGTGATTAACCACAATTTTTTGGAAAGCTGAGTTAAATTTCACTTGCCACTCCCAGGCCTGATTACTGCCAGAACTGTTGAATCAAGAAATGGCATAAATAGAAGCTGTCGGAAAAAAGTGAAGCAAGCCAACAGAACACAAAAAGCCACATAGCAATGCCACTATCTAAAAAACTTCAAGAACAGATTAGAAACAAAGTAGTTTACATGTATTGGTCTAGGGAGGGTTTCAAAGCCATTTCTAAGGCTTTGGAACTCCAGTGAGCCACGGGGAGAGCCATTATTCACAAGTGGAGATAACTTGGAACAGTGGTAAACCTTCCCAGGAGTGGCCGGCCTACAAAAATTACACATGACGAAGACTCATCTAGGAGGTCATAAAAGAACCCAGGACAACATCTAAAGATATGTAAGATCAGTGTTTGTGATTCAACAATAAGTAAGAGACTGGGCGAGTTCCAAGGCCAAAGCCACTGCTGTCCAAAAAGAGCACAAAGGCTCATCTCACATTTACCAAAAAACATCTTAATTATTCCTAAGACTTTTGGGCAAATATTCTGTGGACTGATGAGACAAAAACATTATATCTGGCATAAAACGAATACAGCATTTCATAACAAGAACATCATATCAACAATCAGGCATGGTGGTGGTAGCGTGATGGTCTGGGGCTGCTTTGCAGCTCCAGGACCTGGATGACTTACCATAATTGATGGAAACATGAATTCTGAGCTCTACCAGAAAATCTTAAAGTAGAATGTCCGGCCATCAGTTCTTGACCTCAGACTGTGCAATTGGGTTATGCAGCAGGACAATGATTCGAAACACAGCAGCAAGTCCTTCTCAAAATGGTTCAAACAAAGCAAACTTTAGGTTTTGGAGTGGCCTAGTCAAAGCTCAGACTTAAATGCAATTGAGATGCTGTATCATGACCTTACACAGGCCGTTCATGCTGGAAAACCCTCCAATGTGGCTGAATTAAAACAATTCTGCAAAGAAAAGTGGGCCAAACCTGCTCCACAGCAATGTGAAAGACTCATTGCCAGTTATCGCAAACACTAGATTGCAGTTGTTGCCGCCAAGGGTGGCACAACCAGTCATTAGGTTTAGGGGGCAATTACTTTTTAACATGAAGCCAGGCAGGTTTGGACAGCTTTTAGACTTAATAAAGGAAACTATAATTTAAAAACTGCATTTTGTATTTACTCGGGTCATCTTTGTGTAATAATAAAATTTGTTTGATGATCTGAGTCATTTAAGTGTGATAATGATTGCAAAAAAAAAATCAGAAAGGGAGCAAATACTTTTTCACACAACTGTATATACATAGAGGGAAATGTATCAAAACTGAAACAGCCAGAATATAGAGCAGATGTGCATGGCAACCAGTTAGTGTCAGAAGCTGATTGGTTGCCATAAAAAAACTGCTCCAGATTCTGTCTGCTACTATTTTGATCAGGCCCGTCGCAACAGGACAGGCAAGCCAAGCAATTGCTTGGGGCCCCGAGCTAGTAAGGGCTCGTCTGTCTGCCTGCTGCTATGTTCATAGGCTCCCCGCGAACCCCCCTCCTCCCGCACGGAGAGCCGCACAGCTGAATCCTGGAGTTCAGTGCCGAAGCGTGCAGTTGCACTGAACTCCAGGATTCAGCTGTGCGGCTCTCCGTGCGGGAGGAGGGGGGTTCGCGGGGGGGCGTTTCGCCCCCCCCCCGATTCCCCCCCCCCCCACTAGCACATATCATCTTCCCTCTCAAATCACTCCCCAGCACATATCCCCATACCACTCTCTCCCCCCAAATTAAAAGGATGCCCTGTCCCCCTGTGCTCATCCCACCCTGTGCTCATCCCACCCTGTGCTCATCCCACCCTGTACTCATCCCACCCTCTGCTCATCCCACCCTGTGCTCATCCCACCCTGTGCTCTTCCCACCCTGTGCTCTTCCCACCCTGTGCTCATCCCACCCTGTGCTCATCCCACCCTGTACTCATCCCACCCTGTACTCACCCCACCCTCTGCTCATCCCACCCTGTACTCATCCCACCCTGTGCTCATCCCACCCTGTGCTCATCCCACCCTCTGCTCATCCCACACTCTGCTCATCCCACCCTGTACTCATCCCACCATGTCCCCATCCCACCCTGTGCTCATCCCACCCTGTCCCCATCCCACCCTGTGCTCATCCCACCTTGTCCCCCTGTCCCCATCCCACCCTGTGCTCATCCCACCCTGCCCCATCCCACCATGTGCTCATCCCACCTTGTCCCCCTGTGCTCATCCCACCCTGTCCCTCTGTCCTCATCCCATGAAAATGACAGGACGAGTCTTAAAACGTAAGGGGTGCGCGAGTTTCACCAGGCCTAGGGCAGCACAAAACCTAAATACACCCCTGGGCGCACCGCACACGAGTCTGTCCCGGCCTTCGGTAAGATCACCGCTACCGTCGGTCTGTATCCATGCGCCGCTCGTGTCCTGCCTGGCTCCCTCTCCCCTCCTCCTCCCTCTCCCCTCCTTCCCTCACAGTCCGGAGCCGCCAGGAGGAGGCCGCCCACCGGTTCCTGTAGGCTTTGTGTGCTTGCAGGGGGAGGGTTGGGGGGCCTCTATGTCCATTTTGCTTGGGGCCCCCCAAATTCCTTCAAATGGCCCTGGTTTTGATACACTCCCCCATTTGTGCAAATGAATTAATAACATGCAGGAAACGATTATTGGAATTTATACTGTTGAAGGCAATCTTTAGAATTGTCGTGTCTCCACACAACAGATGTCAATGCCTGCAACAGATTCATGTTGCTGTCAGAAATATGTGCATGAATTTATTGCAGTGTGTCTGCAGTTACCAGTTCAGTTCCTCATTGTCATACACCTTCAATTTTCTTGGTCCAGTTATACACAGCATGCACACTAAACTGACACAATGTCAACACACATTATTGAGCATCCTCTCATACATTGTACACTGCTTTCTCCTCCGGCCAATGGGAGCTCTGTCTCTGCTATCCCTCAGCAGAAGTAATGAGCCAGCTTTCCCAAGGAACACAACAGACTTTGCTCGCTATGGCAATACATGGTGGTGTGGTGGGGTGCAGCTCTGAGGCTGTTTTGTTCTTAGCACTATCAAGGGGCAGTTTTCTTTATCGTACATCACGGGACACAGAGCAGCATAGCCATTACATATGGGTTATATAGTGTACCTTCAGGTGATGGACACTGGCACTCTCCGACAGGAAGTTCCCTCCCTATATAACCCCCACCCATAGTGGGAGTACCTCAGTTTTTTCGCCAGTGTCTTAGGTGTTGGTGCACGTTGAAGGTTGTGCCTGCAGTTTGTCCTTGGGACCAGGGCCAGCCGACCGGATCCGTCCAAGGTGCTTCATAGCCAAAGTGGACGGTACCCGGGCCCCAATTCGTGGATGGGGTTTTGCCTATAATGCCTCTCCTTGGAGGGCTGGACTCTGGGTTCCAGGACTGGGTTTTTTAACCTATGGATACCTGCTGCCAGTAGTGCTGTATAGGTCCAGGTGTGTGGTGTTCCTGACTTGGACCCCGGTCCCTGAAGGTCTATGACCATACCCACGGTGAAGGGGGAAGATTGGGCCTCTTGCATGAGCAATACCCTGCGGCGTGGAAAGGTTAGCGGGGGGCCTACGGAACTTGGTTTGTCAGTGGGCTCCCCACAGGGGACTCTGGGGGAAAGCCTTTTTATGCCTCTGTGCATGGGCTAAAGAGAAACCACAAAGTCTGCATGACTGGATGGCTCAAACACCCAGGTATACTGTTCCTCTGGCTGGGCTAATAGACTGCTGCTGCTGCTACAAGGTGTTTTTGCTCCATGAGATGTAAAAGGGGAGCATGTCAGGTTTAAAATACTTACTTCCTGATGTCTGTGTGTCTCCAGCAGCTCCCGGGCTCCTCTCCCCACATGGCTTCCTGCTTCCTGCAGAGCGGCGTCGGGAACGGGCGCGCGCGTGCGCGCGCACTGTTATAGGCGCCGACGCTGCGTGGAGGGGGCGGGGGACGCCCAGGGAGTTCCCTCCCCTCTGTACATCAGAGGGAAAACTCTATTTAGCCTGTCAGTTTGCTGAAGGCTGTGAAGGGACACGGAGCAGCGATGCTGAGCTGAGCAGGATAGGTTTGCCTATGTTATGCTGACACAGTGACACCTAGTGGCCGTTTTTTTGTACACACCTTGCTAAAGAGCTGTTTAAGCTCATATTTTCTCTGTAAAGCCGGTGTACTAAGTAGCAGTCAGAGTACTTTTAGTATTAGGTACTCTCTTAGCCCAGCATTAAGGGAAGCAATATTAGGATGTGATTAAGCCCTTGGGGCTCAATATTGCTATCTCTTGTTAGGTTTTGGGAAGTTTAGTTTCTGTCTAACATTACCCTAGCCTAATTTTCTTCCTCATTTATTTAAATGTGTGTTTTTCTCCAGCTATTACAGTTAGTTGTATATTAGCGGAGTATCTCAGATTTGTTTATTATGGCTCCTAAGGGTGCAGGGAACGCTAAAAATGCTAAAGGTGTTAAAAAGCCGAAGGGTTCCCCATCGGGCTCGGAGGATATTTCCCAGAATCCACCTGCCCCTACCTCCCCGGAGGATCCGGAGGTTGCTGCCCTGGGTGAGCCATCGGGGTTGCTAGGTGCTATGGCGGGCCCTATTCAACCAACTCCTTCCTATGTCACGGAAGAGATGTTAGCCTCCACCTTGGGTGGATTTGAAAAAAGGATGGCCGCTTTTATTACGGCCTCTTTATCCGGGAAGAAGCGGGCTAGGTCCCCGTCTCCCAGGTTTGAATCTCCTGAGGAAGATGTCCTTTCCACTGAGGAATTGGAAGATACAGGAGACCAGGCTGAGGATCACCTGGACCATTTAGGTTCTGAAGATTCTACTATAGAAGAACCTTTTTCAGCTTCTCACGCAGAAAAATTGTGGGTTCAGTCCTTAACGGATATGGTGCGGTCAGCTTTTAAAATGCCTTTGCCTCAGCCTCTGGCTTCCGCTGTGTCCTCATTGGGCTCCCTAAAAGCGCCCCAAGCCAACCTGGTGTTCCCGGTCCATCCTTTGTTAAAGGACCTGATATTTCAGGACTGGGTTAAGCCAGACAGGATTTTTTTGCCTCCCAAAAGGTTCGCAGTTATGTACCCTTTAGAGGAGGAGTTTTCGAAAAAATGGGCTGTCCCCACTGTTGACGCAGCCATATCATGTGTCAATAAAGCTTTAACGTGTCCAGTGGACAATATTCACATGTTCAAAGATCCTGTGGATAAAAGGCTTGAGACCTTACTGAAGGCATCCTTTGCCACAGCGGGGGCAGTGGTCCAGCCAGCTGTAGCTGCCATTGGCGTCTGCCAGGCTTTAAAGGACCAGGCCAAGCAGGCCCTAAAGGACCTCCCGGCTCAACAGGCTCAGGACTTAGCCGACCTACCTAGAGCTTTATGTTTCGCGGTAGACGCTATCAAGGATTCAATCCAACAGGCGTCCCGCCTATCCCTGTATTTGGTTCACATGAGAAGATTACTTTGGTTAAAGAACTGGTCTGCAGAAACCCCCTGCAAAAAGCTCCTTACAGGATTCTCCTTTCAAGGAGAGAGATTGTTTGGAGAAGATCTTGACAAATATATTCAAAAGATCTCTAGTGGTAAGAGCACCCTCTTGCCGGTTAAGAAAAGGTTCCGGGGTCCCTCTTTTAAGCGTCCAACCTCTCCAGTTCCAGGGCCCTCATTCTCTAGGCAGTATCGACGGCCTCCTGGACGCGCAGCTGCAAACAGGCCACAAGGGCAAGCTGCAGGGAACAAGAGACCGTGGAACCGTAAGCCGGTTAAGGCTGCCCCTAAGGCAGCCTTGTGAAGGGGCGCCCCCACTCTCTCGAGTGGGGGGAAGACTCCTGTTGTTCTCGGAGTTGTGGGGGGCCAAAGTTACCGACCAATGGGTTCTGTCCTCAGTGACTCAGGGGTACAAGCTGGAGTTTCGGGAGTTCCCCCCTCCTCACTTTCAAACGTCAAGACTTCCAGGCGACCCTCAAAAACAGGCATCACTTCTGTCCGCCCTAGAGCGACTCCTATCTCAAGGAGTGATTATGGAAGTACCAGCAGGGGAGCAAGGACAAGGGTTTTACTCAAACCTCTTCGTTGTCCCGAAGCCAAACGGCGACGTCAGGCCTATACTGGACCTAAAGTCATTAAACCGCTTTTTAAGAGTCCGGTCCTTTCGAATGGAGTCCATTCGTTCGGTGGTGGCCGCCCTCCAAGGAAAGGAGTTCTTGGCCTCCATCGATATAAAGGACGCATACCTGCACGTTCCGATTTTCCCAGGCCATTACAGGTATCTGCGTTTTGCCCTAAACTATCGGCATTATCAGTTCGTGGCTCTTCCGTTCGGACTAGCCACGGCCCCTCGGGTTTTTACGAAGATCCTGGCCCCCGTATTAGCCATCCTAAGGGAACAGGGCATTCTGATCATGGCCTACTTAGACGATCTTCTGGTAGTCGACCACTCAGCGGCCGGCTTAAATCGGGCAGTGTTGCTAGCAGTAAACTGCCTAGAGTCCCTGGGTTGGGTTCTAAACCGGGACAAATCGGCCTTACAGCCCACAAGAAGGTTGGAGTATCTAGGTCTGATTTTAGATACAAGACGACAACGGATCTTCCTGCCCCAGTCCAGAGTGGACTCGATAAGGGAGTTAATCCACATAGTCCTAAGCAGCACAAGGCCATCTATACGCCTCTGCATGCGCCTGTTGGGAAAGCTAGTGGCCACCTTCGAGGCAGTGCCCTATGCCCAGATCCATTCTCGGAGGCTACAGAGAGCAATTCTCACGGCCTGGGACAAAAGACTCCAGGCCTTGGATCTTCCCATTTCCCTTCCCTATGCGGTAAGGCAGAGTCTGTGTTGGTGGCTAGTCACAGAAAATCTTCTGAAAGGAAGATCGTTCAGTCCCCCCTCATGGAGGATAGTAACCACGGATGCCAGCCTATCAGGCTGGGGTGCAGTCCTAGACGATTTAACCCTACAGGGGAAATGGTCAAGGGCAGAATCAGCCCTACCCATAAATGTCTTAGAGATCCGAGCAGCTCGGTTGGCTCTTTTGGGCTGGACGGAGGTTCTGCAGGGCTCCCCAGTAAGGGTACAATCCGACAATGCCACTGCCGTAGCTTATATAAACCACCAGGGTGGCACCAGGAGTCAGGCAGCCCAGAGGGAGGTAGATCGGATCTTTTCATGGGCAGAAGCCCATGTCCCCTGCATCTCAGCTATCTTTATCCCCGGGGTGGACAATTGGCAAGCGGACTTCCTCAGCCGCCAACAGATGTCCCCAGGGGAGTGGTCCCTCCATCCCGAAGTGTTCCAGGACATTTGCCGGAAGTGGGGTACTCCGGAGGTGGACGTTATGGCGTCCAGATTCAATGCCAAAGTAGCAAAGTTTGTCTCTCGAACGAGGGATCCATTGGCCTGCGGGACGGATGCCTTGGTGTGCCCTTGGCATCAGTTTGCGCTAATCTATGCCTTCCCTCCAATACGGATGCTACCCCGTCTTCTTCACAGAATTCAAAGGGAACGCAAGCCAGCGATTCTAGTGGCCCCAGCGTGGCCCCAAAGACCTTGGTACTCCTTGATAAAAAGGATGACCGTAGAGGAGCCTTGGGTCCTCCCTCTACGTCCGGACCTCCTCTCACAAGGGCCATTCTACCACCCTGCCTTACAGGCCCTAAATTTAACGGCCTGGCGGCTGAGTCCCTGATTCTCAGAAACAGAGGCCTTTCAGGGCAGGTCGTTTCCACCCTTATAAACGCAAGAAAACCAGTTTCCAGGTTAATATACTATAGGGTGTGGAAGGCCTATATTACCTGGTGTGAAACCAGGAAATGGGATCCCCGCAAATATACCATTGGGAGAATCCTGGAGTTTTTACAGTTGGGAGTGGAAAAAGGTTTGGCGGTCGGCACAATCAAGGGGCAGGTGTCTGCCTTGTCGGTCTTCTTCCAGAGACCTTTGGCTGCCCATTCCTTAATGAAATCCTTTTTACAAGGTGTTATTCGGGTGAATCCCCCGATTAAAGCTCCCCTGTATCCTTGGGATCTAAATTTGGTTCTATCGGCCTTGCAAAGGCAGCCCTTTGAGCCCTTGTCCGCGATCCCTTTGGTCCTTTTGACTAGGAAACTAGTGTTTCTGGTGGTCATGGCATCCGCCAGAAGAGTGTCGGAGTTGGCAGCCTTGTCATGTAAGGCACCTTATTTATTACTGCATAAGGACAGGGTCGTTTTGCGGCCGCTTCCGTCCTTCCTGCCTAAGGTGGTATCGAATTTTCACCTTAATCAAGATGTGATTCTTCCATCATTTTTTCCAAAACCTTCTTCTAAGGAAGAGAGGTTACTACATTCCTTGGATGTAGTTAGAGCTGTAAAGATTTACTTGGAAGCTACAGCCCAGATTCGTAAGACGGACGTCTTATTCATTCTGCCGGAAGGGCCCAAAAAGGGCCAGGCAGCGTCTAAGGCCACTATTTCTAAGTGGATTAGGCAGACTATTATACAGGCCTATGGCCTGAAGGGGAAGAGTCCACCCTTATCGGTTAAGGCTCATTCCACTAGAGCTATGAGTGCCTCTTGGGCAGCGTATCGCCAGGTCTCTATGGCTCAGGTCTGCAGGGCAGCAACCTGGTCATCTGTCCACACATTTGCAAAATTTTATCAAATGGACGTTAGGAGGAACGCTGATTCAGCTTTTGGGCAGGCAGTACTACGGGCCGCAGTTTAATCTCCTCTTGTCCGGTGGCACCTCCTGTTTGTTTTTTTCTGGTTGTCTCCCTCCCCTCATGGAGCATTGCTTGGGGACATCCCATATGTAATGGCTATGCTGCTCTGTGTCCCGTGATGTACGATAAAGAAAAAGGGATTTTTATTAACAGCTTACCTGTAAAATCCTTTTCTTGTAGTACATCACGGGACACAGAGCTCCCACCCCTCTTATGGGGAATTTTGGGATGCATATTGCTTGCTACAAAACTGAGGTACTCCCACTATGGGTGGGGGTTATATAGGGAGGGAACTTCCTGTCGGAGAGTGCCAGTGTCCATCACCTGAAGGTACACTATATAACCCATATGTAATGGCTATGCTGCTCTGTGTCCCGTGATGTACTACAAGAAAAGGATTTTACAGGTAAGCTGTTAATAAAAATCCCTTTTTCCTCCCTTTTCTGTTGCCCAATTTGTCATCTCAGATGAACCCCCGAAAGGGTGCACTAACTTCTTGTTCCACCATTTCTGGGTGGCTTATGTAGACCATCATCCAAGCCGATAGTCTTTGTCAAGGCGCACACTACTAACTTTTTGAGTGCTTTTCAGCATCATGCAAATGTTTTCAAGATTTTTAAGGTTATCGTCTGGTATTCTGTTTCCAAGTTCTACCAGGTAATTGTCTTGCCCTCTTCTGATGCCAGCTTAAGGTGCAAGGTCTCTTAGGCAGATTTTTGGCCTGCAGGCAGCCCCTGGTTTTCAGTTTTTTTCTTGGGCCTGTTAGCAATTGTTTGCTGTGTTATCCTGAATGCTTTCGTACTCATAAAATCTATTTCTTGGAATCCATTGAGGCATACCCCCTCTGTGTTTTGGTGATGCTACAAAACTGAGGCATTCTAGTTATAGTAGGTGGGGTTACCCTGAGCTGGCCTAGAGTTTCTGTTACCTGTGTCCAAATCTATGATGGGCAGTAGTGTATCCCAAAGGTTGAAGACGTTCTGTGTCCCCCAATGGACTCACAGAAAAGTAATTTATAGTGAGTAGTTGTTGCTATAATTGGCTTACAGACAAAAAAAAATTAAAATGCAAATCTTGTTTTACTAAATGATTGTAAATATCTTCTGCAGCAAAGTTCTTACCCATTCCAATATACAAATATAGGACTGTGTTAGTTTGGTTTAATAAGATTTTTTTTGTGTTTTTGAATGGTCATTTCATGTACTAAAATGTAATGATTTCAATTTAGAGTTTTCCTTACTGACCACCAGGTGGCAATATATACTCTTTGTTCATTGGGTCATTATTTTTTCTGCTTAACATAGTTGTTAATGGAACGTTTTCTGTTTATAGAAGGGTTATGGCACTCCTTTACAAAATACATGGGGCATGATTTACTTTACTTAACTTTACATTTAAAGTTATAAATATACATATGTATGAAGGAATGCATTACAGGGGGCTAAAAGATCTTCCTGTCAAGAGTTTCACCTTTACATGTTGATCTATGCATTTTGTCCCAGCCTTTTAGCACTTTTAAGATCGCTATATAAAACATTCTTAAGAAGAATTCCAGCTGGGGCTCATAGTAAACATTATAGAAAATAAAACCCTGTATTATCATGGAAATTTTAAATTGGAACACCTATGACACAGAAGAAATGTTAAGCTATTGTTGCTGCTGGATGTAATTAAACAATAAGGTCAGACAACATATATGCAGAATCTTTTGATTTATAGGATTATAAAGTATCTGCTATAATTGCTAAGAAACATGTCCGCTGGAAGCCTGTCCGTCGGACATGTTCGGTCGTCTGTACAGACTCACCGTACATGTCCGATCGGCCGCCATCCCTCGCATGCGTCGAATCACGCGTGGAAGCATTGAACTTCAGCGTCATCGTCGTGGCGCGACTTTGTCACCGCGTATCGTGTACGTGTGGATTTCTGTCTGATGGTGTGTACAACCATCAGACAGAAATCTCCGGGCGGACATGTCCGCTGAAATCTATTCCCTACCCCTGCTACATCTGTATATGAAAATGTAATATTCTCCAATGCTGCCACAATACGTAGAAAAAGATGAGGTCAAAAATTGTTCTTCACAATAAAACTTTATTGAACATAAAAAAATATGAGGCTTTTTGGAGCTGTACAATCAGTAAATAAGATTTTGCTTGATTTACGTGGCATACAGGACTGCAGAGAAGCTTTACTTCGTTAGTCATGTGCTTATACATATTTTAGGTTTCTGGCCTTTGTTCTGCTTTCATACCCTATGGGAAAGAAATTTTATGTAATTGTATTGTAAGCAGGGTAACCAGGTGTGATTTTTTATTTATTTTTTCAAAATCACATTATATTGAAAGGTTTTTACAATTTTGTCTCAGAAATAGAAAAATCATCAAAAGCAGACAATCAAATTAAGTGGTTTTCATAATAGAAATAACCAGACACCAAGTCAATATATAGAAATATGACTACAAACAAAGAACATCAGGGTATGATCAAACGTGTTAAAGGCAAATGAATCCCTAAAATCCTTGTACCTAGAGACACAGTGTGATTCAGAGAAGCTTTAGGGCTCCCTATCACAGGTCCTCAATCCTACTAAAAACAGGTCAATGTACAAACATATGTATTCTAGAGGAACAAAAATCCAAGCAAAGCCATAATAAAGAATGTGTACACAGGGCCCAATATAGTTGGCAAGTACATTTCTCAAAGACAACGTGTCTCATGCTTCAACCTTCCGACCTCTTAAAAGGTGTGTTGGACATCCACTTAAGGACCACTATTTTACTGTACATGTTGCAAAAGAGCATACGGAGATACTTTTTTCTAATGGAACAAAAAGCCAGCCAGCAAAACCATAATAAAGAGTGTGCATGCAGGTCCCATTGGAGTTGGCAAGTACATTTATCAAAGCAACAGGTCTATCGTGCTCCAACCTCCAAGCCTTTAAAAAGAGATGTTGGAAATTCACTTACGGACCACCAACCTACGGGCCCATTGAAGTTGGCTAAAAGCAACAAACCTATCAAGCTCAAATCTCCAGACCTCTAAAAAGAGGTGTTGAAAATCCCAACTAAGGACCACCATCCTACATGCTGCAAAAGAGTGCTTTTGTAATGGCAGTAGAGGATGAGCCCGATGTTCGAGTCCGGGTGTTTGCCGAATAGCGAAAAATTTGGGTTTTTTCCTGGCAAATTCGAAAGCTGCGGAACACCCTTTAAAAGTCTATGGGAGAAATCAAAAGTGCTAGTTTTAAAGGTTAATATGCAAGTTATTGTCATAAAAAGTGTTCGGGGACCTGCCCCAGGGGACATGTATCAATGCAATAACAAGTTTTAAAAACTGAAGTTTTTTCGGGAGCATTGATTTTAATAATGCTTAAAGTGAAACATTAAAAGTGAAATATTCCTTTAAATTTCGTACCTGGGGGTGTCTATAGTATGCCTGTAAAGTAGCACATTTTCCCATGGAAAAAAAGTCATTTAAAACTTGCAGCTAATGAATTGTCGAGTCCTGGCAATACAGATAAAAGTCATTGAAAAAAAAAAGCATGGGTCCCCACCCCAGTACATTAAGAGGCCCTTTGGGTCTGGTATGGATATTAAAGGAAACCCTGCGCCAATTTTTTTTAAAAAAGACTTTAGGTCTCGTATGGATTTTAAGGGGATCCCTGTGCCAAAATAATAAAAATAGCGTGGGGTTCCCCCCAAAAATCCATACCGGACCCTTATCCGAGCACACAACCTGGCAGGCCACAAAGCCCCCCCCCCACTCCTGAACCGTACCAGGCCACATGCCCTCAACATTGGGAGGATGTCCCCATGTTGATGGGGACAAGGGCCCCATCCCCACAACCCTTGCCCAGTGGTTGTGGGGGTCTGCGGGCAGAGGGCTTATCAGAATCTGGAAGTTTCTGGGGGTTACCCAGTGACATGTACAGGTGACGCAACGCGGGTTTCCCTTTGGGGACCCGACAATTCATTATAGCCGCGAATAGTTTTAAATAACTTTTTTTCCTTTTTGTGCAGGGACCGTTTTTATAGGCATACTATAGACACCCCTAGGTACGAAATTTTAAGGAATATTTCACTTTTATTGTTTCATTTTAAGCATTATTAAAATCACTGCTCCCGAAAAAACGTCAGTTTTTAAAACTTTTTTTTAACGCTGGGGGTTACCCAGTGACATGTACAGGTGACGCAACGCGGGTTTCCCTTTGGGGACCCGACAATTCATTATAGCCGCGAATAGTTTTAAATAACTTTTTTTCCTTTTTGTGCAGGGACCGTTTTTACAGGCATACTATAGACACCCCTAGGTACGAAATTTTAAGGAATATTTCACTTTTATTGTTTCATTTTAAGCATTATTAAAATCACTGCTCCCGAAAAAACGTCAGTTTTTAAAACTTTTTTTTGTATTGATACATGTCCCCTGGGGCAGGACCCAGGTCCCCAAACACTTTTTATGACAATAACTTGCATATTAATCTTTAAAATTAGTACTTTAGATTTTTCACGTTCGTGTCCCATAGACTTTAATGGTGTTCGAACAAATTTTTTGCCTGTTCGCATGTTCTGCTGCGAACCGAACCGGGGAGTGTTCAGCTCATCCCTAGTAGTGGACTGCATGTCCAACGGAGCCCTGGATGCAGGTACGTAGTGTATAAGTGAGGAGCTTAAAACAAACTTGATGATTGAAATAACACTGTTCCAATACCATATCAAATTTTACATTTTAAAACTCCTTTTCTCACGATACTTAGTTCTCTTTGTATTAGAACCAAGCTCTGTGATTCAATCTGTAATGTCTCTTGCAATAAAGTAGTATTTTGTTTTGTATCACCATGGTGACTTAGTAATATGTTTGATGCTAGTTTTGTGTTTCTTCACATGTCTTTTTATTTTCTGACAAAGGTTGGTGACAGAATTGTCAGTATATGTGGGACCTCAACTGAAGGAATGACTCATTCACAAGCTGTCAGCCTCCTAAAAAATGCTTCAGGCACAATCGAGCTACAGGTAATAGTGTGCAGCTTTGTATAATTCCATTCATGCAAGTCATTTTAATCCATTGTCAAAATACCTACTATCTCTTGGGTCACAATAGGGCCAAGTAAACGTTTCATTTCAAACTTTGGTTATACTAAAAGACTTCAGGAACTTGCTTTAAATTTTTGATGTTAAAAGTTCAAGTGTCTCACAAAGAATTTGTTATGATTTATTTCCCTTTTTCTAAGCTGGTTCAGACAGCGTTTATAATTTTCAAGTATGTTAATGCTTTGTACCTTTTAGAATGGCGTTAATCGATTTTGTTTATACATTTTTAGGTAGTAGCTGGTGGTGATGTAAGCGTAGTTACTGGTCAACAGCAAGAACACACAGGATCTGCTGTCAACTATTCAGGGCTTACTTCAAGCAGCATATTGCAAGATGATTTGGGGTATGTGCATTTAATAGAAATCTAATAAGAGGCACAGGAGGTGCAGTTGTTACCAGTCCCAAAGGGTTGGGTGTGTCTCACAGCTTGAGCTATGATCCATGTTTCCTGCCATTACTTGAGCTTCATTGACCCACTCAGGAGTGCTGTATGTAATGAATCTTGTGAAAACCTATAAGATCTAAAATTTCATTAAGAAGATTATAGGTGGTTTCTCAGCTTATTCCTCTTGTATTTTGTAGATTAAGGCCTCCTTCATGCAGTCGGTTACCTGCAGACACTGGATTCCAGTGGCAATAATTGGTTGGATTCTTGCGGCAGGTATGACAAGTGTGTGCAAATAGCAGCCACAGCTCAGCCTATTTAAAGTAATGACAAGCTGACGCCAGCCGTCGTTGTTCACCTGAAACAGCACACCAAGCGTTTAACAATTAGGCTGCATTCACACCTAAGCGACAGCCGCGTTCGCGTGTAGCGGCAGATTTGCCGCGAGTACAAATGTTTCAATTTTTTTTTTTTTTTCCTAAAGTATTCCCATTGCTGTATATGGGAAAACGCGCCTGTCGCGTGAAAAAAAGGGTCCGGGACTTTTTTTCAGGCGACAGGCGTTGCGCGTCTATGAGATGTGAACCATCTCCATAGACGGCAATGGGAATTCTCCCCTCTAGCGGCAGAAGCGTCCCGCGTCGGGCGTTTTGTCGCTTAGGTGTGAATGCAGTCTTAGGGTCGACTCTCCGAGCCTGGACACCTCTGATTGCGGTTAGATTGGACATCCATCTGTAACTTCTTGGTATGCAACCATTAGCGAACAGTCTGCAATTAATAAGCAGCTGCCGCTATTTGCCTACACTTTTCATTCCAGTGGCAAAAATCCACTGATTCTTGGCATTGGAATCCAGTGTCTGCGAGTATTTGCCCATATGAAGGAGCCTAAAAATCATATTTTAAACACAAAAACTAGAATACATTTTAATTTGGATTGTTATACCTGGCTGTGTTATGCCGCGTACACACCATCACTTTATGTGATGAAAAAAAACGACACTTTCTGTGAAGTAAAAAATGACGTTTTTGAAACTTCAATTTTCAAAGACGAAGTTGCCTACACACCATCGTTTTCTCACAATGATCTTGCAAAGTGAGGTTACGTTCCACCACGTTTTACCATTGAAGCTTGCTTCAGAAGTAGCTTCTGGGCATACGTGGATGAAAAAACGTCTTAGAAAACGACGTTTTTTGCTACACACGGTCAATTTCTGTGAAGTAAAAAGTGCACTTTTGAAAAACGACACATAAAATTGAAGCATGCTTAAATTTTTTTTGGTCGTTTTTTACAAGACATAAAACGACGTTTTCCCCCACACACAGTCAATTAAAGTGACGTTTTTAAAAACGTCATTTTTTTTCATCACATAAAGTGATGGTGTGTACGCGGCATTACAAATAATAAAATCTCTGTGTTTATAGTAGTAGCAATGTTGAAATCTAAGAGACCCCCTAAAGATGTACTTACATATGCAATGTATTGACTGTTTTGGCTGAAGTCCTCCTTTCCTGAACTTGCTGCTGCAAAGAGGCAAGGTAGGGAGGAAAAACACATACTGTGAAATGATCTGTTTTTTGGTAACATTATGTAATTGTCTCAAGACACCAGGTCTGCAACCATTAGCTGTACTCACACATGTCATCTTAGATGGTGGATCAAAAATGTATGTAGACTAGATCTTTTACATTTTTATTTTGAAAATACTGTTGCCCACTGAGCAGGTGGATGACAGGTCCGTATTCTCTCCACTTATGCAAAGCAGGCACAGACACAGTCCATTCCTCTATGGTCAGTCGGATGGAAACGGACAGGCGGTCATCTGATCCAATCCACCCCGCCAGACAGACAGATCCCCATCCTTTTTAGCATATAGGATCGGATGTTGGCGAGTGTCAACAGAAACATGTCCATTGACATCCACCACTCCATAGAGGGCAATAAATGGTCCAATAAGATCCGCCTAAAAACTTACAGGCAGACCTGATTGGTCTGCCCATGTGAAACACTCCATCTATTCCTACATTCCTCTCCCCCTCCCAACCACTCCAATCTTTCCCCTTCCCTCCTCTTCAATTCTGTTGCTTTTATTTTTTTTCATCCTACTCTTTTTTTTTGTGCCTTTCCTTTATTATTTTCACTTACACTCATCTATCTTCAGTTAATACATTTTTCAAGAGAAACACATCTAGGCTTCGACAGCCCTGGCCAAAAGTTTTGAGAATGACACAAATATTCATTTTCACAAAGTCTGCCGTCTCCGTTTTTATGATGGCAATCTGCATATACTCCAGAATGTTATGAAGAGTGATCAGATGAGTGGCAATTATATGCAAAGTCCCTCTTTGCCATGAAAATTAACTTAATCTCATAAAAAAGAATTTCCACTGCATTTCAGCCCTGCCAGAAAAGGACCAGCGAACATCATGTCAGTAAACCTCTCATTAACACAGGTGTCAGTGTTGACGAGGACAAGGCTGGAAATCACTCTGTAATAATGACTTTGTTCGAATAACAGACTGGAAGCTTCAAAAGGAGGGTGGTGCTTGAAGTCATTGTTCTTTCTCTGTTAACCATGGTTACCTGCAAGGAAACACATGCAATCATCATTGCTTTGCACAAAAAGGGATTCACAGGATATTTCTGCTATTAAGATTGCACCTAAATCAACAATTTATCGGATCATGAAGAACTTCAAGGAGAGAGGTTCAATTGTTGTGAAGAAGGCTCCAGGGCGAGCAAGAAAGGCCAGAAAGTTCCGGAACCGTCTCCTACAGTTCATCCAGCTGTGGGATCAGGGCACCAGCAGTGCAGAGCTTGCTCAGGAGTGACAGCAGGCAGGTGTAAGTGCATCTGCATGCACACTGCGGCAAAGGTTTTGTAGGGTGGCTTGGTATCAAGAAGGGCAGCAAAGAAGCCACTTCTCTCCAGAAAAAACATCAGGGACAGACTGATATTCTGCAAAAGGTACAGGGATTGGACTGCTGAGGACTGGGGTAAAGTCACTTTCTCTGATGAGTCCCCTTTCCAATTGTTTGGAGCATCCATAAAAAAAACTTTGCCTGGAGAAGAAAAGATGAGCACTACCATTAGTCCTGTGTCATGCCAACAGTAAAGCATCCTGGGAACATTCATGTGTGGGTTTGCTTCTCAGCCAAGGGAGTGGGCTTACACAGCCATTAATAAAGAATGGTACAAAAACATCCTCCGAGAGCAACTTCTCCCAACCATCCAAGAACAGTTTGGTGACGAACATTACCTTTTCCAGCAATGACGGAGCACATTGCCTTAAGGCAAAAGTGATAACTAAGTAGCTTGGGGAACAAAACATCCAAATTTTGGGTCCTTGGCCAGGAAACTCCCCAGACCTTAATCCTATTGAGAACTCCACACATTCTGTCAAACTCCAAGCATTAATTATGCAAAAATGGGCTGCCTGATGTTAATTGACTGCATTCCAGGGTCAATTGCAGAGGTCTTGAAAAAGAAGGGTCAACACTGCAAATGAAGTCACTTTTTGCCAAAAAATAATAATAATTATTGTCAATAAAAGCCTTTGGCACTTATGGACTGCTTGCAATTCTAGTTCAGTATACCATAAGATCTGACAAAAAGATTTAAAAACACTGAAGCAGCAGTCTTTGTGAAAATGTATATTTGTGTCATTCTCAAAACTTTTGGCCAGGGCTGTATATCAATTCACAATCCCACTAGATGATATGCTGTGACAGTGCCCTCCAACATCTGTTTTGTGCTTTACAGTAAATACCTATTATCCCTATTAAAGCACAGCTACATAAGCTTAACACCTAGGACAGTGTTCCTACCTTTTGAAGAGCTATGCTTACTTTATCCAGACTCCTACAGCTTACATTTGTATTAATCTCATGACATTGTTATGAAGACCCATGGGCCATGTTTTAATTTTAGATTTTCTTCTCAATAAAAACCAAGGTAAAAGAAACTACTGGTACAGTTAGACACATTTATTCACCATTCATTTTTATGAGCTTGAATGGGAGCAGATGTAGCTGCAAAAATTCTAACTTCAGGTTTTATTTTCTTATTAGACCACCACAATACAAGACCATTGTTCTTGAGCGTGGACCTGATGGACTGGGCTTCAGTATTGTTGGAGGCTATGGCAGTCCACATGGAGACCTTCCCATCTATGTGAAAACTGTATTTTCTAAGGTAAAGATAACCTCTGTATACTCTTACATAAATGTGTATTTAACAATCATTTACTTAAGGAAAAACTCCAGGAATTCGACCACTTTTTAAAAATGAATGGTTTAAAATGGGTTAAAGGATAAGTTTACCTTTCAGAGCATGTTACACATTACCCCCCTGATTGGGGTGTAATATGCTCCAGATGCCCCGTCGATTCCCTCTCTTCCTGTGACAGCACCGACAAACATGAAAATAGTGTGGCCATGCGGGGCTCCACCCACACAGCCACGTTATTCATTCACGGCAATCTATAGGTGACAGCTTGTAGTTCTCAATGAACTACGAGGACACTGATGAGCCCGACTGCAAAAATATGTGCACTTATTATTTTTTTCCTAAAAGGTGAACTTAGCCTTTAAGTCCAACAAAGTGTATGCCACCTCATGGACTTAACGTGATTGTAAAGTCTCGTTGTTTTCCCTATAAAAATAACAAACATGTTATATTTATCTGCTCTGTGCAGTGGTTTTGCACAGAACATCCTGGATCCTCCTCTTCTCGAGTCCATCTTCTGTGCTCCTGGCCCCTCCTTCCTGTTCAGTGCCCCTACAGCAAGCAGCTTGCTATGGGGGCACCTGAGTCACAGCTCTGTGTGTCCATTTAGACATGGAGCCCCACCCCCTCTTTCCCCTGATTGGCTAGCTGACTTTGATTGACAGCAGCGACAGCTGATGGAGCTGCTGCTGTGTCTCAGCCAATCAGGAGGGAGAATCTCAGATGGCTGAGACACTCCTGGACATCGCTGGACAGAGAGGGACCTCAGGTAAGTATGAGGGGGGCTGCTGCACACAAAAGGCTTTTTAGCTTATTGCGTAGAATGCATTAGGATTAAAAACCTTCTGCCTTTACAATCACTTTAACTCTTTTATTTACAGTTTACATTTTTACTGAGCCCTAGGAGTACAGCGATCACTATACTTCAAGTGCTCCAACACCGGACCTTTGAGATTTTAAGATGACCTCCCTCTTGCCCAATAATGGAGCATTTTGTTAAATGTTAACCCATTCACAAAATACTAAAGCCCTGTACACACGGGCCAGAATCTCGTCAGGAAAAAACCCTTGTTTTTCCTGACGAGATTCTTGGCAAGAATCTCTTGCCGCCCGAGTGTACAGACTCTCCTTTCAAAAGAACCGCGGTTCTCTTGAAAGGCAAGAACGCGGTGACGTCATCGCATACGACGGGCATGCATTCGTCACATTCTATGCCGTCGCCGCCATTCTGCTGCACCCTACCTATGCCTAGGAAGCTACCGCGCATGCGTCAGTCATTTCGAGCATGCGCAGGTTTCCACGGCGACAGGTTAGTATACACACTCTCGGGTTTCTCAGCAGGAAAACTGCAGAGAATCTCATGACGAGAAAATAGAGAACATGTTCTCTATTTTTCTCATCTAGATTCTGGTCAGTTTTCTTGTCTTGAAACCTGAAAGCCTCGTACACACGCTCGGTATACTCGGCAAGAAATCTATGCCAGCAGTTTTCTTGCTGGTTCTTGCCGAGTAAACCGAGCGTGTGTACGAGGCTTAAGACTGGAGCAGCCAGAATCCTAACTGAATAAGCTAAAGATAGAAGCTGATTGGGTACTATGCAAAGCTGCTCCATATTTTGTCTGCTCTCCAAAAAAGTATTTTGCGAATCAGTGGCGTATTATCCATGGGTGCAGGATGTTCACTGCACGTGGGCCCGATGGGGAGGGGTCCACTGTGTTCTGACTCACACTGCACCCATGGATGATCTATCCCTGGTTGAAAGACTGTGGGTGATCAGTGTGTTGGTGGGGGCAGTAACAGGCACCAATCTCCCTGTATAGCTTTCAATGAAGCAGCTGACAGTCATGGAAGGGAGAGGGAGAGCCCTCTTGCAGATCAGATCAGCTGCTTCAGTGAAACCTGACTGTCCCCCTGTGCCCTTCTTCAGCCCCCTGTGGCTAAAATAGTGCAGCTGCTGACTTAAAAAAAAAAGGACACTTACCTGTCCAGGGCGCCCACGATGTTCTCACCCGAAGGCGACCCATCCCTCGGCTCCAAGTGGAGGCGCCGGCATCTTCAGTAAGGGAATCAGGCAGTGAAGCCTTGCAGCTTCACAGCCTGGTTCCCTACTGTGCATATGCAAGTCGCGCTGAGCATTCTGACTGGTCCTTGCTGTCTTCTGGGACCTGTGTGTCTTCCAGAAGACAGCGGGGGAGGACGGAGGAGGGGCTGGACATGGCATAGATTGCCATGGATTCTACGGCGATCTTTTGCCAGGAGTGGAAGCAAATACCTGGATTAGACAGGTATCTGCTCCCCTCTCCCCCCTGAAAAGTGCCAAATGTGACACCGGAGGGGGGGAGGAAACAGATAAGCGGAAGTTCAATTTTTGTGTGGAACTCTGCTTTAAAGGGGAGATGTCAGTGGTCTTTTTGCAACCCGCCTGATATCTCACCAAAGCCCCCCAACAAGACTAAAAAAAAATTGCAATGAATATAAAAAAATGTACTCCACGCTATTCTCCTGCATATACTACCCACTGCACTCCACACTCCTCTCCTGTACATACTACATGCTGCAATACACTAGGCACTCCTCTCCTGCGCATACTACCCTCCGCCATACACTCCGGACTCCTCTCCTGCACATACTACCCACTGCCATACACTCCAAACTCTTTTCCCTTCACTTACTACCCACTGCTATACACTACACACTCCTCTCCTGCACATACTACCCACCACCATACACTCCGCACTCCTTTCCTGCACATACTACCCACTGCTATACATTCCGCACTTCTCTTTTGCACAAAATACCCACTGTTGTACACTTCACACTGTGAAACTCCACATTTGTTTCTTTATCGATTTCTAGAGCCCACTTTTGATCTTGCACACAGGCCCACTGATTTCATGATACTCCCCTGCTGTGGATGGACAGTGGAAGTAAGGAGCAAGGCGAGTGGTTGCAGTGTAAAAAAAAAAAAAGCAGCACTCCTATTAGTCCGGTGGGATTATAGCCATACTATTGGCACACAGTAAACAAGTATGTTGTAAATACAAGGGATAAGTCCATGAGGTGGCATATACCTCATTGAACTTGATCTATTGTAAACCAGCACAAAAGTGAATTCCTGGAGCTCTACTTTAAAGCTGGTTTCACTCTATCACTGCATCCATCTCACAGCAGGGGTCTGGTGCGTCATGGTTCACCATTTCAGGTCTGATTTCAGCCCGAATTTTGGGCTGATTCCAGAACTGAAACGGCCCAAAAGACGCACTGGACCTGCTGTGGAGATATGTGAAGCTGAGCTGGTCAAAATCTCCTGCTATTGCGAATTGGATGCGGTGTGAAACTACTTGCCCTCCTGCTGTGGGCAGCAGTTCTGCCTGCTGGCTTGCTCTGCACGAGGACCATGAGCTGGTGGGAGGAACCACTGTGTGCAGCAAGGAGAGTAGGTATTTGACCAGAAGGATCAGATACCTGTAGTGACCTGGGAACAGTGAAGAGGCTATGTTTTTTAAGACACAGTCCACATCAAAAATAAGTATAGATGAGTTTCTTTAGGAGGGGCTTATCTTCTATTAAAAATGTCCTGTGATGACAGGGTCACTTGAATGTTTATCCATCACCAAGTGCTTTTGATCATTTTTTTCACCTCTGGGCATTCCATGCTTTTGTTATCCCACATGGGAAACAAAATGTTTGTTTTGTATCTGCTTTGCCAGGGTAATTTCTATAAGATGTCCAGACTTCTTACTGAATATCATTGCTAGTGCAGCATCCCCTATATTTCAACTGTAAATATGCTGTGCTTGCCACTTTTAGCCACAGAAATGCAGCAAGGGTATGATCTGCAGCCCCAACATTTATATATTCATACTTTACATAACCAATTTCCTTCCCATCTTAAAGAGAAGCTCCAGTCTCCCCCCCCCAAAAAAAATAAGTCTGCAGCTACAAATACTCCAGCGATGTCCTCACCCAAGCCGATTCTTCAATTGGCTTCAAGTGTAAGTGCCGGCATCTTAGGAAATGAAAAACAGCCTTGCTTCTGCGCATGCGTCAACCACAATACACTTTGTGAATGATCCTGCAGTCTTCTGGGGCCTATGATGTATCCCAGAAGGCTGCAAGGGAAGGAGAGGGGAAGGTCTTCTGCACAGATCACCACGGCAATCTGACCAGAAGTAGTAGCTGGTACATGTCAAAACCAGGCATCGGCACCCCACCTAAAAAGTGGAAAATGTGGCAGGGGGGTGGGGACCTCTCCTTTTGGGGGAAGTTCCGCTTTAAGGCTCCATTCACACCTGAGCAGATGCTCTCTTTTTTTTTGTTGTTTTTTTTTAGCGTTTTTTGGAACTGCACCATTTATTTGAATGGTCCTCCCTCTGTTCCAAAAGCTCTCCAAAATAAGCTTATGTACCAAATCTTGGCAAAGAGCTAGGAGCGTTTGCAGTCGCAATGTTTGCTGCGATTGTAGCGCGATTTTTTTTATATCTATACAAAAATGTTTTGCATTTCATTTCTATTTTAAACTGAATGGCTTGTTTACAAGATGATCATTTACAATCACTATAACTTCCCCCAAAACTTCTAAAAACAGATTACCGGCAGTTACTAGGGCACATTGATTAATTACTTCTAACACTATATAACTAATGAAACCCTTTTGGCCTTCTCTGCAGGATTCTCATATGATATACTATTACATGGTAAACAACCTGAAATTATATATTGCAGGGAGCAGCAGCAGAAGATGGTCGCTTGAATAGAGGAGATCAGATCATTGCAGTGAATGGGCAGAGTCTGGAAGGTGTTACTCATGAAGAAGCTGTTGCTATTCTAAAGAGAACAAAAGGAACGGTTACTCTTACAGTGCTTTCTTGACATTTTGACTTCTAAATAGCACCTTTTTTTAAGGTCCCATCCTAATGAGAGTCAATGAGACCAGCTGTTTCCCCTGTGAAAGTACATAAACCAGTAGTATAGGTCAGCTGTGTGTCAGGTAGGATCTTCTCATGTCTGGAGGAATATTTACTGAGCTGCTGTCATTTATTCACACTACTTTATATTGAAGAGGCAAAGAAAAGCATGTTTATCTACATCAGGAGTGCATTCTTCCTGGTGATTATTTTAGTCAGTATTTACAAGGTATATTAACTCAGTGTTATAGATATACTATAGCTTGTACAAATCAGTAAAAAACACAGAATGTTGCTACTGAAGCGATCAAAGACTATCAACATTTTCACCATAGAAAATACATTTAGGTCATTTTTAATGTTCTTGTTTTTCTTTATGTGTAATTATGTCTTTGTATGACTGCTTTGCTGCTACATAGATCAAGAACTGATGAATGTTTTACATTATTTTTGTTTTTCCTATTGTTGACAAGTTCTACACTGGATATGTATTTAAGCCGACATGTTGATTCTTACCTGATCTTAAAGCGGGAGTTCACCCATTTCTAAAAAATTTTTTTTTCTTTCCCTAGATTCCTGCTCGTTCGGTCTAGGGGAATCGGCTATTTGTATTAAAATAGGTGCAGTACTTACCCGTTTTCGAGCTGCATCTTCTTCCGTCGCTTCCGGGTATGGTCTTCGGGAGCGGGCGTTCCTTCTTGATTGACAGTCTTCCGAGAGGCTTCCGACGGTCGCATCCATCGCGTCACTCGTAGCCGAAAGAAGCCGAACGTCGGTGCGGCTCTATACTGCGCCTGCGCACCGACGTTCGGCTTCTTTCGGAAAATCGTGACGCGATGGATGCGACCGTCGGAAGCCTCTCGGAAACCTGTCAATCAAGAAGGAACGCCCATTCCCGAAGCCCATACCCGGAAGCGACGGAGAGGATGCGTCTCGTAAACGGGTAAGTACTGCACCTATTTTTAAATAAATAGCCGATTCCCCTAGTAATAACGAGCAGGAATCTAAGGGGGAAAAGTGCCCTCTAAGGGTGAACCCCCGCTTTAAGAATTATAAGACCCTGTAGGGTGCCTGCCAATATCAATCTCTCCACAACCTAGAGCTTCACAACCACTCCAGCTTTTAGAAATGTTGCTGCTCATTGCATCTCACAGTAAAATGTGGAGCAGTATTTAAAGGAAACTTATCATTACAGACATATGGAAGCAGCCATTGGTGATCTCTTTTTGAAAATTCTAGTTGTCTGGCTGTTTTCAGTACTTTCTGAGTCACTGACCCAGAAGAAAAATGCAGATTAGGCAAGTCAGAGAAAGTTAAAAGTCTATAGCGGGAGAGAGGTCAAGACTTTGTGTGCTATATGTCCACATCCTAACAAATCATGTACAACTATGAACTGAATATGTAGTCATGGACTTTGTGCGGACAAATAGAAGATAAAACAACTTTATTATGCACAACTAAAAATCTATTAAACCACATTAAAATGACTCTCCACATAGGGGTTCACAACATGCAAAGATTCAGATTCTGATTATAGTTCACATGTGGACTTGACCCATTTTGGGAATTTGTCTTCAAGAGCACACGTGACAGAATCAGTACACTGGAACTCATTCATAATTTGTATTAGTCAATAGAGTAGACTTAAATTCATAGCATGTGTATGTTGCCCATAGAGGTGCAAATGAGTAAGCTAAGGTGAAGCAGTGCCTCTCGGATGGAGAATTCAGGTATATTCAGTAAAAAGCCACTGGTCTTGTACACATAATCTTCGAATAAAAGGACCAACTTCCCAATGGGGAGCCATCCAGACCGAATGTGATTAAGTCACCATAAAGACAGCATGGTAAAAGTAGTCAAGGCCCATATATTCTAAAGAGGGGTCTCTTGATAAGTATCTTAGAAACAAACTCTGTTTACATCAATCCAGCATGTTCATAGTTGTAAAAGTTAAAAGTCCTTATCGTCATACCTGTTTGTCAGTGACTCCGAAAATGTAATCAGGAGGGTTGATATATTAGCCAGGCAAGTCAAATTTGGGAAAGGAGAGGTTAGAAAGGGCAGATAATTTTTTTCTTTTTGGTATGCTTCCTTTAAAAAGAACATATTAAATTAAACCACTATTGAGAGATATTAGGAGGCTGCCAGTGCGGACCTTTCCTTCTAAAAAAAACTGGTTGCTAGTCAGGTTTTGAGTCACTGACCCAGGACTTCGATCTGCCTACTTTTCTGCCTCAATAAATCATAAAGTAATGAAGACAGTGGTTCAGGTACAGTAAGTACAGTCTGGATTTTTAGATGGAAACAAGCAATGGCAGCCTCCATATCTATAATGACAGATTTACTTTTTTAGGTTATTTAAGCCCTCATTGCATTGTAGGATGTGCTAAGTATATTCCCCAGCACTTTCCCAAAGTTGAAATCTGCATACTGCGGGCTCCATTGTGTTTGACCAATACATTTTAAACCTACTTGTATTACATGATGGCTTAGTCCTCACATTTTAAGTTGGCGGTGGGGGGGACGGATGTTCTGTGAGAAGACAGGCATTATATATATTTTTTACCTCCTTGAGGCTGTGTTAGGCAGAATACACAGCTTTGAAAAGGGGATAGAGAATATGCAAAGCCACGGAAAGAAAAAAATATTTTTTTACTGGCTTTTATATACTACATTTTATGATATGAACACTAGGAGAGCGCAACACTACCTGCATAGAGTAAGTAACATAACAGAGCATTCCTCTACATACATCAATATTGGCTGGCCTTTGTATAGTGGTCTCAGTTATTATGTAGCCCCTCACTTTTATCACTGTGTTTCTGTTACATTGTATCATCCTTGGTGGGAGGCAAACCCACTAATTATGCCCATACTATCGCTGCCTGTAAAATCTTGACAATATTGACCCTTATTGTTTGAGGGTGTTTAATATTATATCTATGCAACCCCTTTGCATATCATATGTATTTTACAGTTAGTTACAGAGGGAGATGTGTTACTCATTGTATATTGATTAACTGTCACTGCACAGTTTCAATAAGAGATCCACCACATAACTGGGAATGTAGAGGCTAAATGTGTACATATTGTGCACTTCTGTGTTCAGTTTTTTTTTTATCTACTGTATGTGTTTTGTATGAACTATCTCAAGTCACGTCTTACTCTAACATTGGCTGAATGCCTAGTTTGGCACAAGATTGGAAAGACAGTAGTGTGTCAAGTTCATGTATAACGTTGTGAACCCTCTTCCACCTAAAACATATATCAGAATTATGATAGTTTTGTGTTTTTTTGTTTTTGTTTTTTTCCTTTCATCAAGTTTTGATTCCAAAGAAAATGTTATATGCACTTTCTCCTGAGAGAACCTTCAGTATTAGAATAACTGTAGTCCGTAAGCTGGATTTCAACACCTACAGAAAAGAAATTCTACGGCTATCAACGCTCGGCAGAACTGTGACTTGTGATGTTGGAATGTCAGTGTCATTTGCGAACAGTGTCAAATTTCTCTAGGGAACAATCCTGTGCTTTGTTTTTACTGTGATGGAGAATGTGAAGGATTTATAGAAATCTTATAGGAAGTACAGGAACAGAATTGTAATACATTGAATGTTTCAGATTGTGGGTTTTTCTGTTATGTTTATCACTTTTAAATGCCCTAAAAAAAGGAACAAAAGTTTATTTAGCTGGAGAAACTCTGAATTTCTGAGAAGGAAGTGAATAATAAAATACAATACTCCTCTATTAGTTTGCTTTACCAAGGTCCTTCTGCTGGTAATGGCAAGCCTCTGTTCCCAGCTGCTGATAAAATGGAAGACATTTTTGTCAGCAACACTTCCTTTCCATTTCACTTTATTCTACCTGGTACAGGCATTGCTATAGTCTGGAAAACAAAGGCTTGAAAAATATATTCAGACCAATATGGAACTATCAATTCCGCGTGGGGAATTTCTTATGGTTCTGTCTCTTCCTAATTAGATTTATTTCCATTGTCTTTCATTTATATGTAGTTTGTCAAGCTGCATAAATATTTCTAAAATGCAACATTATATTCCTTTTATATACATAAAGAACAACAATTTTAAGGTTGAACAATAAGCCAATTGTTTTATAAATGCCTATCAGTATAATAAACAGATAAAGTAAGCTGTGAACATAACTACTGAAAATTTTGAAGTGTTGATGAGGTTATGTGCCTTAACGGGAAAGTTTGTTTTCATTTTCAGATATATCAAAATAGTGAATGTGTTTGGCACTCAATGCCTGTTGACATTCTGGGGTTGATTTGCTAAAACTGGAGAGTGCAAATTCTCTTGCTGTGCTCAGCTTTGCATGGTGGCCAGTCCGCTTCCTAACTTCAGCTTGTTCAATTAAGTTTTGACAAAAAAACTGGAAGGAAGCTGCTTTTTATGTAGAGCTGCACCAGATTTTGCACACGCCAGTTCTAGTAAATCAACCCCTCTGAGTCTGTAACATACTACTACTTGCTGCCCTCTTGGATCAATAAATATCAATGCATGAGTGGTATTGTTGTGGTAAAGGACAGGAACATAGTGGTTGCTTGCAAGCATAATCACAGCTCCAGTCAGCTGAACAAATCAAAGCCACTGTAGTTTAGACCTTTAATGCAATAGCATTGTGAATATGTGCAAAAAAGTCCAATGCTTATCTCATTACGTGCATTAGGACTCTAAAAGTTACATGCATTGCATTTGCAGATTTTGCTGTCCTGTTTTGTTTTTTGTAAATGGTCATATGTAGTAATATTACTCTTTTTCATGTCCTGTTTATACTGCAAAGCAATCTGAGCTGAATCGCAATCATTTTCTACATTTTTACTAAAATGTTTTGCACCAATTATTGTTGCAATTCTGTGTTGCGTTTATGAACAGTTAAAACCCAACTCCAGGCATAGTGGCTTTCACATTGACAGTGGCTCCAGCCTTAACAGGAACATACACAAGGGTTACAAGTTACTGAAGCTCCATACTCCGTAAGGCTCCTTTCACACTGGGGCGGGAGGTGCGGTGGCGGTTTTTTAGCAGCGCTTTACCATCGGAATTGCAGCTTTATTTGGCCGCTAGCGGTTCGGTTTTACTTCCGCTAGTGGCCCGAAAAGGGGTTAATACCGCCCGCATTGTGGCGCATTGCCGGTTGTATAGCCGCGGTTTCTCATTGCTTTTAATGGGAAGGAGTGGTAAACGCACCGATCCTTCACCGCTCCAAAGATGCGGCTAGCAGGACTTTTGGAGCCGTCCTGCTAGCGCACCGCTTCCTATTTTAAATGCCCTCGGGGCTTTCACACTGGAGAAACAGCCGTCGCTGTTTCAGGTCGCTGATTTTAACGCAATAGCGCCTGCAAACCGCCCCAGTGTGAAAGGGGTCTAAGTGAATAGAAGAAAAGTATAGAATTTTTTTTTTTTTAATCACTTACCTTGGTGGATGCTGCATCAGCCCCATGTCGGTTCTAACACTGAGAACCAAGCAATCAAACACCTCTGATTGCTCGGTTCTCATAGCTCCCTGAGCAAAGAGCTGGTGACTGTCGGTCACCACTCTTTGCTTTGCCCCGTGCTCACTGGAGCGCTGGGCTGTGGAGGGGGGGGGGAGCGACAGGCTCAGCCTCTCAGCGGCTCGCTGAGAGGCTGAGGCAAATGTTGGTCCAGGCATGTGGGCGGATCCCGACCATATGGTCGTGATCTTTCCTGAGCCTGGACCAGCTCTGTGATGTCTGTCGACAGCAGGCTTCAACCTGCAGTCTGCTGAAAATGGGTCACAGGAGTGCAGATTGCTCTGCACTCTTGTGATCCACAGGAGAATTTCGGCCAAATGAACTTTGGCTATGTTTCGCCTTTAAAAACTGAAGTCATGCAAAATATTACGTTTTAAAGAATGTAAAACCCATTTGGCCTGAAGTCGGGCTTTAAATTGTCTCCAACCTCTTTCTGTGTTCAGCGCCAGTAGTTTTGTTCATTCTGCCTATTTCCTGTGAGCCCAGCCCAAGCGCCACCCAGACCTTTCAACTTTAATTTGCAGGTTTTATTCTGTTGGAATAACCTTGCTTTCAGAAGGCAATATAACCGAAGCCAGTTTCACTTACACTAACAATTGTATTAAACCATATTGATGATTTGCAAGTACTGATAGTCTTAGTGCTCCATAATGTATGTTGTAAATATGGAGATTTTGCCACATGTTCAAATAGCCCTACATGCTAGGCTACTTTCTCTCCCTGAGACTAAACCAAGCATATTTAACTACTGCAGTATTCAGAATAGTTTTTTTTTTTTTTTTGTATAATGTGTTGATACCTGCTTTAACCTAAAGCTTAGTTTAAAAATAAAAATACATACAGTTTTAGTCATATCACCTACCTGTAAAGAAGGATGCCTGTCCTCTTCCTGGCTCTGAACTTCCGGTGCTGCAGTGTTTAACTTGTGGTCTTCAGGCAAAACAGCAATAAATATGATCAGACAGGGATACTCTCCCTCCTCCCTTCATTGAGAAAAGTTCTTTCATTGATTACACTGCCTGTACCAGGATCTTTAAATGGTGGAGATGATCCTGTGACTGATCATATTCCCCCACCATTCACAGATTGTGTTACAAGCAGTGTAAACAATAAAAAAAATATCAATGGAGGAAGGAGGGGTCGTCTGCCTGTTGAACCATCTGTACTGCTGTTTTGCCTGAGGACCCAATGCTGTTTACCATTGCAACACCAGAAGTTCAGAGACAGGAAGAAGACTGGCACCCCTAACAGAGGATTTCTCCAGGCCCAAGCATAATATGGCACATACCTCTTTACAGGTAAGTGATGTGACTAAAGCTGTAGGAAATGTATTTTCTTTTTTAGCTAAACTTCAGCTTTAAGCTTCATTTAATATTTAAGTGCACTCTTGAAATAACACAAGACTTATTTGAACCTTAATTTTTTGTCATGGTGTTTTCACAGTAGAACCCTCTAGCTTTTCAAGATCTTTCTGAAGGACTTTTAAGTGACCATGCCTCATTTCCTTATGATTGTACTTTTTTCTTTTGTTCTTTTCCTATGGAATTGTATTTCACTAAACTAGTTATTTTTGCACATTAGTGAAAGGCATCTCTGTAGAACACTCAACCACATAAGTATCTAACAATACTTAAGTTACGTAATATATACTTGTAGTATACTTTATATTTACATGTTTGTCAAGTATTCCTTTAATCTCTTTTTAACAGTGTTATCTGGATAACTTATATCCTGTACCTGAAATGTCTTTTGAATTATGGCATAAAACTTTAAAGTACTCTTTCAACTCCTGTTCTGTTTTGATTTGAAAAAAATGTATCTTCGGTCACGAAATTGTGACTCTTTTATACTCAATAGCATTAGGCTTGCGTGGTGTTGTCATTTTAAGCCTTTGTAGAGAAAGATATACATTGTACAGATATTTTCTTACTGTTGTCAAGTCAAAGATAACACTAAAGCCACTGTTCTCCTGAGTTAGAAACCAATAAATTTCTGCTTATATTAAAAATGTGCAGTTTATTTTTTGGGTTTTAGCACATGGGCATTTGAGCCCATTCAATGTAAATGCTGTTGAAAAAAAAAAAAAGGTTTTTAATAAACTAATTAGAGAGTACAAAAAAAAATATAACAAATATTGGGAATAGAGCAGTTTGTCACAAACATTTTTACAAACAACATTCTTTGTATAATTTTCAACAGTCATTTTACTTCTGCTGAAGCAGAAAAACAGGTGTTGTCCTGTTTTGATCTCTGGAACATAAACTTGATTTGCATATGTACACAAATTTTGATTTTAGAGCATTAAAGGACCTGGTGGAATTAATAGGGAGGATCAACTGGAGGATAAGAGTGATGGCACTGATCTGGATCAACAAATATCTGAAAATTTAAGTGGATCTAGCCAAAAAAATGCATAAAACACAGGGCGACTAACTACTGTGAATGCAACTATTAAAGTGTACCAAAGTCCCGATAATATGGAAATTAGTCTGGACTACTAGAATGGACTTTTGGCGGTACAAGTGATAAATGTAAAAAATCTATAAATATTTATTCATAAAAAAGTATATGAAAAAGGATATACATAATTTAGTGAAAACAATACATTATCAGCATATTATCTCAGTACATATTTTAAAGAATGTTACAGAGAAGCTTATACTTATGCAAATATACTCATGACATGAGATCATATAGCACAGTAGGGTGTATATAAGCTTTTAATCCTTGAAACTGAGTTTGATATGCGGAAAGGTAAGTCTTGCTTTTACTCTCGACATGTTTCGCGTACAGGACGCTTCATCAGGAGCATACACTTATGTGTATACACAACAAGGGGAATTAACTCCCCCTAGAATAATTCTTTGTCTCACTTTTCACGACCTCTTCCCTTTTTTTTTTTTTTTTTCCTTTTTGGTTTTGGCTATTTCACAATATAGGGGAACTGTTTTCTGTGCACTCCCCTTCTTAAATATTTTTTTTTCTCTCTCTTTTTTTTTCCACATTTAATTAGATACACAATAAGGGAAATTCGCTCCCTCTAGAACAAGTTTTCTTTGTTTCCTCACTTTTCATGATTTCCCTCTTCTTTTCTTTGTTTTTTGTATCTCTACCCATTTCCCCCCCCCCCCCCCCCTCTCCTTTTTTCTCCTCTCCACCATGGGTATTATGGCCTTGTCCCCAGATGTCTCCCATGGAAAATATAAAGGGAAAATTAGACATGGGAGTATAAGGGAAGGGAGAAACTCCAGTAGTAGTATTGGTAGAAGATGTATCATCTCCTCTTTCTTTTTTTTTTTCCTCTTCCTGGTATAAGGGGTATTTATTGAGACCATATATGTTGTTAGTCTGTATGTTGTTTTTATGTTATATTTATTGTATTGTCTTGGAAAAAAAAGTAATAAAATAATTTTGTATAGGAGCATAGAGGTAGGTTAAACAGGTCTCCGCACAGGTTTGTGGAACAGACCGTTAAGTATGAATATACAGCGTTGTTGCCTAAACAGCCTTTAGGGCATGTATTGGGTCCTTTAAAACACCCTTGTATATGACGGTAAAAAGCTTTGGCTGACGCACATATGGTTGAAAGGTGGTAATGGAAGGCAGGCAACCGGTTATCCCATCCAAAGTCCCTAAACCGTGTCCCTGGAACTGATGTATCTCCAAATGTCGGATCGGTTGGACATCAAAGGGGAAGAAATGACTGGGTAGAGAGTAGTGACCCCAGCACAACACAGGAGATAGTCCCTTATCTAGTGCCGTATTTATCTTGATGTCCAGGGGGTGAGCATTCAGTGTGTTGCACTAACACGTGCAAATATCTGAAAATAACAAGGAGAAGCCTTTCTATTACAAAAATAATTTAGAAAGAAATCCTAAATGTTTTCTCCCATTTCCAACAATAATTATACCTTTTTTCAAAAAAAAGGTAAGGAGATTGAAAGATTATGAGGTACGGTCTGACTGAAAATAAATTTGAGGCCCTAAGGGGGGGGGGGGGGAATCAGTATGTTACAATAAAACATTCAGACAAAGATGGCAACACATTGGTGATGAACAATGTGTTTAGTAATTCTCATGAATAAAAAATATTTCGAAATTTCAAGAATAATATTATGATGAGGCGTGGTAAAGGGGCAGCCTCACTGAAAATGCAAGCACTTATTAATGCCCATTTTAGGCCATACATTTTGGGACTGACATTCTATATTAACCCCTTCATGCCTAAGGGTAAAACAAATCTTAACTACTACAAGACAAATTGGGCTTTCATTTGGTGGTACTGTTCCGGTACCTAAATCTTGCAGATAAAAGGTTTTAAGAAAAAGACACTTTAATAACAGTTGATTGCCATAACCAATGTATCAATAGCCTTTGCAGGAGGATAAAAGCGTGGGACACCGCAAGTCACAGCTATGGTGGAAGCCTCCGCTGTGCCAGACAGAATGAATGGCTGGCTCCATCCCTGGAGCTCCTGTGGACGGGCAATGAGCCCGATGGATGCGAGTCAACCATTTCTTCCCATCTGTCAGAGGATTACCCCCCCCCCCCCCCCAGGTGAGACGGTATATATATATAAAATAATAAATCCAAAGCATGTACACCAATACAAACAAAAAGTGAATGTGGATTAAAAAACAATGGGACCAGCAGAATAAATGTATAAAAAAACACACCACACACAGATGTGTGGTACATACACCCAGAGACAAAAAAGGGGGTATACAGAAAAAAAATATCTAAAGTTATAGGAAACCCTTGTAATCGACAGTGTATATAGCTTACTGATCTGTTAACGAAATAACCTCAAATATGAGCCGTATTAAATTTATAGTTGTGCATTTGTCCTTAAAAAGCGAGCACTACCAAGTAATTCAAAACTAATGAAAAATAGAAAACAATGCTGTGTAAAGGAAAATATAAAAAAAAATGTATATACTGGGACCAGAAACTTAAAAATAATAATGATTAGTACAGGGCTCAAAATTTCAAGTCTTGAGCTACTAGCCAGGCCTCAAGAGTTACTCGCCACCAGTTGCCCCACCTAATTCATACACTGCCCTGCGCCTAATTGCACCCGTAAACACGCCCTCGTAGATTATCTCATGGAATGACAATGTTTTATGCAGAATCACGTTACAAAATTAAATATTACCAACAACAACTTTAACAAAATTGGACAGGGCACTGGGGGCAGACCAGAGGGACAGGGCACTGGGGGCAGACCAGAGGGACAGGGCACTAGAACTGGGTCTCTTCCCCATTCTCTTGCGGTCTCCTCTGCAACTCCCATCCATCCTCTCTCTCCCATTCATCTCATGTGTGTGCGGCTCCACGCTTGAATGTCCCCACTTCCCCCTTTTATTCAGGCTGGCAGAGAGGACAGGAGCTGCAGCACAGCGGGAGGGAGTACAATCCAGCGCTGAGATCCACACAACTGCACAGCCATTGACACCATAGCACAGTGCACACTGACAGCGCACAGCACACATTGAGACCAGTCTGTTCACTGTGCTCAGGCTAAACTGTTGGACACTTACATAGAGCACAAGGAGAAGAAAACTGCATAAACTAGAAGGCTGCCAGTCTCATGTCAGGGCAACTTTCAGTGAGCTCTGCACCGGATTGGTAATTTTTGCAATCCTCCACCTCACTCATTACTTTCTGCTTTCCAGCTACATTGGTCGGGGCCCAAGGGAGGGGGGCAGGCTCAGAGAGGTCATACTGTTAGGTCCCATGGCTTAATGAGAATTGTAAGGAGAGCACCTGTGTACTGCTCTGCCTGTGCGTGGCTCACCAGACTACTTTTCCCGAGCATGCACCTTTCCTCTTCGGCCGCCAATCTCATCAGGACTCTAAGTGTAGGCACAGATTGGAGGGAGATTGGTCATGCAGCCCTGTCATCACTCGCCCCCAGCTTAAATCCACTCGCCAAATGCTAGTAGTGTTGCTCACGAATATTCGCATTGCGAATATTCGACTCGAATATAGCATATTCGAGAAATCGCGCTATATTTCGAATTTCGCGGTGAATATTCGCAATTCCGAATATTCGCATTTTTTCAATTTGATTTTTAAAACAGATCACATCCTATCGACGTCTAAAAGCATTGCTGGTATGATTAGAGACCCTGGGCCGAGTAGCTAAGCTGAGGCGATCCTATTATGTTGCCAAATTGAAAAAAAAAAAATTGCGATTTTTCGCTATTGCGAATGCGAAAATGATTGCGAATTTTCGATAACTGTGGTAGGAGAACTCTGATTGTCTCTGATGCAAAAGGGGGGGGCTTTGTGTATGTGTATGTGTATGTTATGAATATTTGTATGTTTGATATTATTATTTTTTGTAAGAAGGAAAAAATTGCGCATACCTTAAAAAAGGGGAGAATACAGCAGCAACTCAAAAATGTTATACAACATAATTTAATACAAGACAGAAAATGGAGTCGCTCTACAAGAATAAAAAATATGTCTAGTGACAAGACATGTGGGCAAATTATAAAATAAGCAAGCGCAAATAACTTGTGAAATACACAGTGAAACAAATATATAAAGAAATATAGTCCCAATAATAGAAAAATAATCTTTCATAAAAATGTCTTTGATATGTGAAGTGAAAAAAAGTCCAAAGCATGCAGCATGAACGTGTTCAATCTTTAAGGTGTTTGATTGACAAACGGCTGTGACAGATGGATAGAGTAAAGAATCACCACCAATGCAAAACACTTTTTATTTTCTATTGTAAAATATCAAGAATATTCTGAGCCAATCAGAGTGCTCCTTCCGCATTTGCCAAATATTCGCAATTATTTTGTATTGTAAAATATCAAGAATATTCTGAGCCAATCAGAGTGCTCCTTCTGCATTTGCCGAATATTCGCAATTATTTTGTATTGTAAAATATCAAGAATATTCTGAGCCAATCAGAGTGCTCCTTCTGCATTTGCCGAATATTCGCAATTATTTTGTATTGTAAAATATCAAGAATATTCTGAGCCAATCAGAGTGCTCCTTCCGCATTTGCCGAATATTCGCAATTATTTTGTATTGTAAAATATCACGAATATTCTGAGCCAATCAGAGTGCTCCTACAGCATTTCTCGAAATTGCGCAATAAATATCGCATTCGCATGTTGCGATATTTCGATAAAATATCACGAATATTCTGAGCCAATCAGAGCGCTCCTCCAGCATTTCTCGAAATTGCGCAATAAATATCGCATTCGCATGTTGCGATATTTCGATAAAATATCACGAATATTCTGAGCCAATCAGAGTGCTCCTACCGCAGTTATCAAAAAATCGCAATTATTTTCGCATTCGCAATAGCGAAAAATCGCAATCATTTACTTTCGATAAAATATCACGAATATTCGAATTTAGCGAATATATCTCGAATATTCGAATATATATTCGAGATATATCGCGAAATCGAATATGGCATATTCTGCTCAACACTAAATGCTAGTAGGCGAGTGGAAATTTTGAGGGCCGATTAGTAGGTATATGATCTCATCATATAACAGTATGGGTATAAAGTGCCTCATTCAAACCCTGGGAAGCGAGTGAATTGAGCTTATAAATCCACATGGTCTCTCTATTACATAACAACATATACCTCTCGTTGTCTGTGAGAAACCCCTTGGGTATATGCTCAATGGCCAAAACTGTCAAAGCCTTGTAGTTCTTCGCATGAAAGGTGGAATAGTCGTGCTCATCTATTCTCTTTTTGATAGACCTACGATGTTCGCTCACTCTCGTGTGTAAGGTGCGTATTGTGGGCATTTGAGAACATATATGTCATATTGGGTCAAACATGTAATGAATTGTCTAATAGAAAAGACATTCCCAAAGCTGCCCGATGGTGAGGGTTGGCCATGTTGTATGGATTTGCATGTGAGGCATTTTTTTTCTACACTAAAAAACGCCCACCATATCATCAAAATTACTTCCAATGTCCATTCGATTTTTGGATGCATTTTTTTGGGTTTACTAGGTGTCACCAGGTTCTTCAAGGTACGGGCCCTTCTGAAGACCCCCTGGTTTACATCAGGGAGATGGGGCTGATTGAAGGATACGTTGATGTTTCCTCATTACACTGGCAATCATTCTATAGTTGTTGTTAAACCCTGTAATGACTCTTGCACCATTTTCAGGGGGAGCTCTTCTATTAGTCATATAAGAAACAAGACTCAAACGCCTCTAGAAAAAGGTCTTTAGGATACCCTTTTTCCATAAATTTGGCCATCAATATTTGGCTTTGGAGTATGTAGTCTTGATATTTGGAAGAATTCCTTCTTAACCTAAGAAATTACCCTTAGGTATATTATTTTTCCATGCCGGGTGGTGGCAACTCTTGTGATGCAAATAAGAGTTGCCACCAACCTGCTTGGAATGGTTCTTTGTGTGGTTATTGATGTATTGAGAAGCAATGGTTGCTTACAGCATCAATAAAACCTAAAACCACACTTTGGTAACAACTGCTCCACAGACAACATGCTCTACATCCAGGATGATGTCTGATTCTACTCCTGATACCTCACAGTCCACAGGTGAGGGCTCTACATTAACCATCACATTGGGCGATACAGACAGATCACCCTCTCATACAATATCAGCAGTGTGCCCTAGGGTTACGGATCCGACGGTTCTTGATGATCCTGGTTCACCGACTCCAAATGTGCCCTCCCTTTCCATTCCTATTGCCAAAAGATTTAGCCCTCTGTCCAGGATCATGGATTATCCAGAGGTCATCAACTTGGGTTCTTCCCATCATGAGGTCCCAGAATCTTTGGTCCAGGCTGCTGACCATAACTCTGATTGTTCTGTTTTTAGTGAAGTCCCCCACCACCCCCATTGAAGGAAAAAGAAACAATAAATACACAGCTAAATTTAAAATATTTATATATATTACCAGGAAATGAAAGCCCAATTTGTCCTTAAAAAAAAAACAGGATGTAATCCACCTGGATGCAAAAAGTAGTTGAGATGATGTGTTCAGTTTTACTAACACATCAAAGTTCCAAAATTGTGCTTAGGCATTAACATTTGCTTTACCCTCAGGCACAAAAGCATTTAACTGGTGCACCGAAAATGTTAGCTGATTGCATGCACTAGGGCTTCCATCCGCGGCTTACTTATGGATATGAAAGATAATATGAGAATAACTGTAGTCTGAAATTGTTATGTAAGTAGGTTTGGTAGTTATTAAAAGGATTGGTTCTGTTACAATTTGTGGAGCATATGTAATTGAAAGGCAAAAGGACTACATAGATAATTATTTCATGTTTTTAAAATCGGATCGGAGGAAAATCAGGCATTAATGGATAGTGGAGTCAGTTTACAGCCGCTCATAAAGCAGAGCAGGCTCCGCAGAAACTGAGTGGACATGGATGTGTCATCTACCTGCTCTGCTTCAATCAGCAGGGGCATCTGCTGTTCAGAACAGGTCCCTGCGCTCTGTTTCTTTTGCCCTCTCTATTGCTTGCTATAAAGGTGAAGCTAGCTAGAAATAGGAGGGGGTTATATATGTTCCTGCAACTTTTTTTGGTCACCTGAAAGTAACTGCATAAAACCCATGGTTAATGGCGCGTACACACGACCGTTTTTCATGACGAGAAAAATGGAATTTTTTTAATTGGTCGTGAAAAAACAGTTGTGTGTAGGCTCCAGAGCAAGTTTAGAACCTGCTCTATTTTTTCACATCGTTCTATTTCACGTCGTGTAAAGCGATCGCGTGTAGGCTTTAATGAGGGGGGGGAAACGCGCATGCTCAGAAGCAAGTTATGAGACGGGAGCGCTCGTTCTGGTAAAACTAGCGTTCGTAATGGAGATAGCACATTTGTCACGCTGTAACTGACTGAAAAGCACGAAGACTGAAAAAAATGTGCGAATCGTCTCTCACCAAACTTTTACTAACACGTGGTAACACGAAATCGCCAAAAGCAGACCAAAGGGTGGTGCCATTCGAATGGAACTTCCCCTTTATAGTCCCATCGTACATGTTGTACGTCACCGCGCTTTGCTCAAGCATTTTTTTTTCACGATCGTGTGTATGCAAGGCAGGCTTGACAAGAATCACGTTGAGAAAAACATATTTTTTTCCAATGACATGAATAACGGTCGTGTGTACGCGGCATAAGATGAAAATCATGTGTACACCAAGAACATTTTAATGGTGTCAGAAATCCTATTAATAAACAGTCATTAGACTTTTAAATATAGGGAGCAGCATTTATAGTCAAATCCCTACTTCACAATTGGATCAGGTCCTTCTAATGTTTATATATTTAACAATCTTTCCTGACATCCATGTATTAGAAAATGGTTGCAGTTTGATTAATATGGGGTTTTGTAGATCATATTACTGTTCAAACAAGTAGTACTCCTTGTTGCACCTTGGGTACCGTCTTGATTAATTTGTACTGTACAAAACTTAAACATTACTTTGTTTATGTAATGACAAATCTATGACATAAAATAATATATATTTAAAAATATATATATATATTCTCATTTCCAATTTAGCAGCCTGTGTTTTGAAGAGCTGGACTTGCTTGCTTATCCACAAGCATATGAAATTTGTTCTAAAAGATGTTATTTTATGAAAAAGAAATGTGCTTACAAGTACAATATAATAATCCTGCCACTCTGAGAATCTTTACTCCAGTTTTATTGTTTTCATTTTGTTACACATTACATTATAATAATGTATTTTAAGCAATAGTGTTCATTTGTGATGCTTGAGTAAAATTGGAAATATTTACAGACAGCACAGAGTAAAGCAAGAGAGTTTAAATGCCGCTTTAGCCCCCAACCTATAGTAAAAATATGTAATTTGTTTGACATTAAATACCAGTATTTTTAATTTTTTTTTACTATAGGCGATTCTCTTTCAGATAAAAGGGGTCCCGTGGGCGGATTTGCCATAGGATCACTTTTAGATCGTTCATGTGCTTACCTGACCAATTGGTGAAGCCTAGGAGTGATCCGACACTGGCGGTAGGTGGGTATGGGGAAGAGTGAGGCCAAGATAAAGCAAAAGTTTCCTTCTTTTTTTTTTTTTTGCTTTTTAAGGTAAATGAGATCTTTTTGACTCCAGATCTCTCACTAAAGAGGACCTGTCATTCTTATAGTCTATGTTCATATTCCTTGTAATAGGAATAAAAGTGATGAAAATAAAAATAAAGGGACAGTGTATAAAAATAAATAAATAAAGCGCCCATCTTTCCGTGTTTGCACGCAGAAGTGAACTCATACGTAAGTCACACAATCATATGTAAACGGTGTTCAAACCACATGTGAGGTATCAACATGAACGTTAGAGTGAGAGAAATAATTCTAGTGCAAGACCTAGTGTAACCTGTAAACATTTTTAAAGTGTCACCTATGGAGATTTTTAAGTACAATAGTTTGTTGCCATTCCTCGAATGTGCAAAATTTTAAAGCATGCCATGTTCGGTATCTGTTTACGCGGCATAACATCATCTTTTAGATTTTATAACAAAATTGGGTTATCCCTTTTTTTTTCACATTAAAATTCATTCAAAAGTATTTTTTCGAAAAAAATTGGGTTTGAAAGACTGCTGCGCAAATACTGTGTGGCATAAAATATTGCAACTATCTGCATTTTTATTCTCTAGGGTCTCTGCTACAAAAAAAACTATAATGTTTAGGGGTTCTTAGCAATTTGATAGCAAAAAACACTGATTTAAACTTTTAAACAAACCGTTCCAGAAAAGGCCTGGTTAGCAAGTGGTTAAAGGATATTACATAAGACTGATATCAAGACAAGTTCAGGTATTTATGCTTACAAAAGGGACAAATCCCTTAATTAGCCTTGGTGCCAGACCCTATTACTTCATAGTCTTACTATTGGCCAATGTGGCTGCTAACCGCAGATGGGCCAACAGGGAAGGAAGGTTAGGGGATAGGGATGGCAGGAAGGCAAGCATTACTTCTAGGTACTGTATATTATATCTTATTTTTCTGTCTTTTGTAGGTTTTTGTACTTTTTTTTTTTATTCTGATTACTGTACAAAATTTGTGGCCCAAAAGAACACATACTTTTTAAATGCAGTGCTCAATTCATTCCCATGCCATGCCTCCTCTTAGAAATGAGGTCAGGATTATGAATGGTGTGGATAAAAGCTCCACTTTCACAGGTACAGACCTAATATCCTCAATAAATACTGTATATCTACTGACGTTTCAAGAAATGATGCAACTAGGGATGCGCCGATACCAGTTTTTAAAGAATAAGCACAAGTACTGATACCTTTTATCAGGTACTAGCCAATAACAATTACCATTTTCCCTGTGCACTGCAGTGCATTTTGAGCCTCTACAAAGTGACATGGAAATAACTGTCACCAAATACCTTGTTGGCAAGCAAGATGTCTTCACAGGGTTGCCTGTGACATAATTTCTCTTATATGTGGATATAGTAAATTATTTAATGATTACATCTAGGGTTGCACCGATGCCGATATTAAGCATTTGCACAGGTACTCCCTGATGCAAATCCTCCGATACTTTTATGTGTGGTATGGTGAATTGAACAGGAATGCAGTGCTATTCCTGTCTGAATCACATGTGGTTTCCCACGCCGCTCCTGTGTGAATCCTGATTAAAGTCACTATAACAAGTCTGGGTTCACACAGGAGCGGTGCAAGAAACGACATGTGATTTAAACAGGAATCACACCGCTTTCCTGTTCAAATCACATGCGATTCTTTGTATGGGCACCAAACCACACATAAAAGTATCGGAGAATTTGCATGAGTGAGTAACCGTGCAAATGCTTACTATTGCCACCGGTGCAACCCTAGATGTAATCATTACATAATTTCTCTTATATCTGGATATAGTAAATTATGTCACAGGCAACCCTGTGAAGACATCTTGCTTGCCTTAAAACAGTTTGCCAACAAAGTATTTGGTGACAGTTATTTCCATGTCAGGTCTACTCTTCAGCACTGAGGTCAGGATTCTTAAAAGAGTGCAGATGTTCTCCTTTCCGTGCTTTTCAGCATCTAACTTCAAATTGAACTCTCCAGCTTTTCCTCTAGTCATGCACAATCGTACAGGCTTTTCCCCTGAAATTACCTATTTTAATTTTACTGCACATTGAACTTCTCACAGTGTGCACTAGAAGTTTCAGCAAGTCAGGTAGCGGCAGCCTCATTTCCAGGCTGGAGGATGTCCAACTTGACTATCCCTGGCCTGCCCCTTCCATGTATTTGAGTTCTTTCAATCATGGAGGCTCAGCCTTACAAGTGGACATTTGCATGCAGACTGATCTAGCCAATGTCCACTTGTAAGGCTGAGCCTCCATGATTGAAAGAACTCAAATACATGAAGGGGCAGCCTGTCTAGGAACACCCACTGCTTTAGACTGACATCCTCCCATCAAAGCATTTTGATATTTGTATAACCCCTCTTTAGAGCCAGCCCACTGCTTCCATCAGGGCTGAGGGCTCTTGATAGGACTGCTGGGGTAGAGTGCTGTAAAGTTTTCAGAAAGCTTTGTACAGCACCCTTGCAGTCCCTACCACCAGACATGATCTGCTTGCATTGCATAGAAATGCACACAAACCCAGTGATGATGTCACTGGGTCTAAAGTTATGTAATGAAAGCAGGTTTTATTTAAACATTTCCATAGCATGTTGGAGAGGTAGAATAGGATTAACCAGGGAAGGCAAAAGATAAGCAGGTTAAACTTCAGCTTTAAGAACAGATTGGGAGGTATATGTATATACCGTTATCACAGAAAATCGTTTAACTGTGATTTATTATATTCGGAAGTATATGAAAAAAGATGGTAAAGTAGATACTGTATGTCAGAGTGAACCATTGAGGGACACCTCCCCAGAGTGCGCTGCATGCTTAAAACTGCATTCTGGCCTGGATCTTGGCCAAAGTACAGAAAAGGAGATCCTGTACAGAGTTAGTTGGAACAAGTCCTGAATATTTGGTAAATTAAGAATGCATTTTATCCTTAGTTTATATGATGTTTTGTTTTCCTAATCAAACAGCACAGGACACCCAGTCATAACTAAAGGTTATAGGCAGCTACCTTATGGTAATTGAACACTGGCAAAAAAAAAAAATACATGGACATCCCGCTATAACTTTTCTCCCACTCCCAGCTAACCTCAGTTTAGGTGATGGCTGTTCTCTCTCCGGATACATTAAATGTCCCCTTTTTTTGCTGGGGTTTTGTTCTGCAAGATTTTTCTATCAAACTGTACCCGCTTATAACTACTGCAGTTTTCCTGTGTAACTTTCTGAATTTGTTGACCCCCAAGGCTGAGCCTTGGAGGATTGTACCTGATCCCTACCTTTCAGAAGAGGTGGGAATGGTCTGTTATGTCATTTCAGTGCTCACCTTAGCATTACGTGCATCACGTTGAGTCAGTCTCGGGGTGCTATACAGGTACAGAGCCATGGTCCATCAGTGGGGGGAGTTCTGTCTCTGAAGACCCCCTTGGATGTTTGTCCATTCAGGAGGGCAAAGCCATTGTGGGCTTGTCCCATTAATCCCATTACTGAAGAACTCTGCTCCTAGAAGTGGAGCTCAGCTCCTTTTAAAACTAGTCCCCCGTGCGCTGTAATGCATGACGTTGTGGATAGAACTGTCACTCAGTCTGGGTCCAGAAGCCTGCTTTAAGAAGGAGGCCTTTTTTCATACCTGCCCTTGACAATTACCTTCCCAATGCTTTAAGTGGTCGTGCTGTTTGTGTGTCTCAATGCAGAAGATCTTTATGTGGGGTGGAGGAGACCCAGCCTTATGCCCTGTACACACAAGCGGAATTTCCGTCTGAAAAATTGAGAACCTGCTCTCAAACTTTTGCTGGCAGAAATTCCAACAGCAAAAGTCTGATGGAGCATACACTCGGTCGGAATTTCCGATGAAAAGCTCACATCAGACTTTTGCTGGCGGAAATTCCGCTCGTGTGTATGGGGCATAATTCTACTACTACTGTAGAACCTCATAGGAGGCCACAGTTTACTTCCAACTGAAGCCAAAGATCTCAAAGCCATACAGTAGGTGCACGCGATATTGTGTCAATCTCGCTCCCTTTCTCGGCGAGATTGAGCACCTACGAGCCCCATCGCGGGAGCCAGCGCCGAGCTGGCCAGCCGCGATGGAGACAAAGCCGTCATAGAAGCGACGGGAGATCCGACTTGGATTCCCGCCAATTCTACACGTGTGCGGCGTTTGTTATGAATCCTGAAGGGGAAGTCCCCGCCGGATTTTAAATAAAAATTCGGCATGGGTTCCCCCCTCAGGAGCATACCGGGCCCTTAGGTCTGTTATGGGTTGTAAGGAGAGCACCCCCTACGCCGAAAAAACGGCGTAGGGGGGTCCCCCTACAATCCATACCAGACCCTTATCCAAAGCACGCTACCCGGCCGGTCAGGAAGGGAGTGGGGACGAGCGAGCGCCCCCCCCCTCCTGAGCCGTACCGGGCTGCATGCCCTCAACATGGGGGGGTTGGGTGCTCTGGGGCAGGGGGGCGCACTGCGGCCCCCCCACCCCAGAGCACCCTGTCCCCATGTTGATGAGGACAGGGCCCCTTCCCGACGGGTATGCGGGCGGGAGGCTTATCGGAATCTGGGAGCCCCCTTTAATAAGGGGGCCCCCAGATACCGGCCCCCCCACCCTAAGTGAATGAGTATGGGGTACATCGTACCCCTACCCATTCACCTGCAAGAAAAGTGGTAAAAACACAAATAAACCACACAGGGTATTAAAATATTTTATTAGTCTGCTCCGGAGGCCTCCCCTGTCTTCTTTAGCTCTTTTACCAGGGGAGGCTTCTTCTTCTGATTTCCGGGGGTCTTCTCCTGCTCTCCGGGGTCTTCACCGCTCTTCTGTGACGTCTTCTCCGCTCCGGGGGGTCTTCTCAGCTCTTCTGTGACGTCTTCTCCGCTCCGGGGGTCTTCTCAGCTCTTCTGTGACGTCTTCTCCGCTCCGGGGGTCTTCTCAGCTCTGGGGGGGTCTTCTTCTATATTCGCCGCTCTTGACTCGGCGCACCCCGGTTCTTCCTCCCGCTGTCCGGTTCCTTCTCCTTCAGGGCTGGCCGCCTATATAGCGGCGGTCAGTCCGCTCTTCTGTAACGTCATCTTCTTCTCTTCTCGTCTTCCGTCTTCTCCAGATGTTGACACGCCGGTCGGCTCTTCTCGCTGCAATGACGTGTGCCCGGCTTGCGTCGGATTTATATAGGCCTCACAGTCCCATCATGCTCTGGTACCTACCCATGTGATACCTACCCATGTGGTACCTACTGGAGCATGATGGGACTGTGAGGCCTATATAAATCCGACGCAAGCCGGGCACACGTCATTGCAGCGAGAAGAGCCGACCGGCGTGTCAACATCTGGAGAAGACGGAAGACGAGAAGAGAAGAAGATGACGTTACAGAAGAGCGGACTGACCGCCGCCAGTATAGCGGCGGCCAGCCCTGAAGGAGAAGGAACCGGACAGCGGGAGGAAGAACCGGGGTGCGCCGAGTCAAGAGCGGAGAGCGGCGAATATAGAAGAAGACCCCCCCAGAGCTGAGAAGACCCCCGGAGCGGAGAAGACGTCACAGAAGAGCTGAGAAGACCCCCGGAGCGGAGAAGACGTCACAGAAGAGCGGTGAAGACCCCGGAGAGCAGGAGAAGACCCCCGGAAATCGGAAAAAGAAGCCTCCCCTGGTAAAAGAGCTAAAGAAGACAGGGGAGGCCTCCGGAGCAGACTAATAAAATATTTTAATACCCTGTGTGGTTTATTTGTGTTTTTACCACTTTTCTTGCAGGTGAATGGGTAGGGGTACGATGTACCCCATACTCATTCACTTAGGGTGGGGGGCCGGTATCTGGGGGCCCCCTTATTAAAGGGGGCTCCCAGATTCCGATAAGCCTCCCGCCCGCATACCCCGACAACCAACGGCCAGGGTTGTCGGGAAGGGGCCCTGTCCTCATCAACATGGGGACAGGGTGCTCTGGGGTGGGGGGGCCGCAGTGCGCCCCCCTGCCCCAGAGCACCCAACCCCCCCATGTTGAGGGCATGCAGCCCGGTACGGCTCAGGAGGGGGGGGCCGCTCGCTCGTCCCCACTCCCTTCCTGACCGGCCGGGTAGCGTGCTTTGGATAAGGGTCTGGTATGGATTGTAGGGGGACCCCCCTACGCCGTTTTTTCGGCGTAGGGGGTGCTCTCCTTACAACCCATAACAGACCTAAGGGCCCGGTATGCTCCTGAGGGGGGAACCCATGCCGAATTTTTATTTAAAATCCGGCGGGGACTTCCCCTTCAGGATTCATAACAAACGCCGCACACGTGTAGAATTGGCGGGAATCCAAGTCGGATCTCCCGTCGCTTCTATGACGCGCTTGCTGGAATGTGCTGTCACTATTCCAGTGAGTGCAAGATGTCGGCGAGATCTCGGCACCATGTCGCCGAGAATCAGCGCGATGCTGTCGTGCTAAAAACACAATATCACAAACACCTACCTGCATGAATGTGTGCCCGCACTTTTGCAAGTGGAGACCTGTTTGTTAAATAATCCTGCTAGGTTCCTGGGTAGTTTATCTCATTTTTCATCCTGTAGGTTATGCTCTGCACCCTTAAATCAGGAAAATCCTTCAGCTGCCCCTCTTCACCCTTCTGGTATGACGGCACTCAATTGTGCATCTTCGCAGGTTTGTTTGGGTTCCCCACACCCTGAGACCTTTGATTCCTACTCTGGTAGGAGCCTGTCCTTAGGAATGGTATCCCACTTGAATTCACATTCCTTCATACAGAGGAGTACTTTTTCATTATAGATAGTTGTTTGATTCTCCTTGGCCCAATCCTCCAAGGATCTCTTGACCTACAAGGTCAATAGGGGTTAGTCCCTTTGGCACCTTTTCATAGTAAGTACCTTACTCTATAATTTCCTCCAAAGTCCTGGACCTTGCTCACAGCACAATTTTGGGTTGCCCCCAGAAAAGTAATACAGGAGAAATCTTGCAATGGGGATACTAGTTCTGGTGACAGCCAGGAATTCCCTTACTTCCCTCAGAGATAATTAGATAGCCTCCCTTTGCTTTGCCTCTCCAAGCTCAGCCTCCCTGCTATAATTAGCATATGGAATAGGTAGCAGTCCTGTGTAAACTGCAGGAATTTATGGACATTTTGTCTTTAGATTTTTAAAACGAAAAGCATAACCAAAAGGTAGATCCAATTGAAATACAATTATTATTACAATTTAATTGGTCTGAGGTTATCAGTGGTGTACCCCAAGGCTCAGTGTTGGGACCCTTACTTTTTAATATCTTTATAAAGGATATTAGGTCTGGGATCAAAAGTAAAATTTCTATCTTTGCAAATAACACCAGGCTATGCAGTGGAATAAAATCCTTACAGGATGTCTCCAATTTACAAGCCGGCCTCAATGTACGTTCCAATTGGGCGACTATGTGGCAGATGAGGTTTAATGTTGATAAATGTAAAGTTATGAACTTGTGGTATAAGAATATGCATGCATCATACATACTAGGGGGAGTACAACTGGGAGCTCCATAGTGGTGAAGGATCTGGGGGTTTTGGTAGATCATAAGCTGCATTGAGCTTATGACGACTATGCCTGCCCTCCACCTCAATAGAATCTCTACTATAGCTTATATGAATGAAATACAATCTATGAGGATGGGCAGGAGAATGAATAAAAACAATTATGAAGACCTGGTAATTATCTTTACTTTATAGCTGTTCATATTTTTCATCTCAATAACAAATTTCAGGTTCATACAATGAAAATGTGTAAAACAGTGTAGATAATGCATGATATAAAGAATTTAGACAGGAGAAAGCATGGCTTCCATCTAATTACTATGAGCTCATTGTGTCCTTTTGACATCTCCTTTAAATGTATTTATACCATGCCACTGTAATTATCAATTAAAACAAGCTTCAGCCTGGAAATACCAGAAAAATAATATATAAATATATAAAAACTGCTTGAGAGAAGTCCACGATCCCAGCTGATTCATTTTAGAGATTAGTGGGAGAGTTCAGAGGATTTCAGCAGCATTTTTTAAAGCAAAAAGCCCAGTGGAAAAAAAATAAACTTCAATAGCTTTGAAATACTTTTGGAAAGAGATCAGCGTTTCTTGGAGCTGAAGTAAAGACAACAATCTGGAATCTCTTTTTGCCATTAGGGTAAAGTAATTGTTTAAAATACATCTACATTTTAAAAGTTAAATCGTCTTTGTTTCAAAATTACACCGAACAGCCTAGAAGGCAATGAGCTACAGTAGATGGCCAAATCGCTGCAAATATTTAATTTCCGTCTTGCGCCAAGATTTCAGCTTGAATTTTTTTTTATATCCTTTAACTGGTGTTTAGTTGCTAAATAAAATACATAGGCAACACCTCCCTGCCAAAAAGCGGAAAAGCAATAAATTATCCTTACGGGAATGTAAAGTGATTTTGTACATATATCGTTTACTACTTTACTCAGGACTAGAAAATAGAATTACAATATATACTTTAAATACATATAATATTTAGCATATGAATGTTTTGTGTTCCTATATCTAAGAATAGGGGGAAAATATTGCACTAGTCCAAAAACTAAACCAAAAGGTACACAAAACAGGTGAAAATACAAACCAAATAAGAGCAGCTGCACTAAACGTGACCAAAATTCAAATACAACTATAATTAAAAATGCAGCGCTGAAATAAGGGAGACCAAATCGCACAAACTGAGATGTGCCTCAATGTGCAAAAAAGTGAGAAATAAATGAATAAGTCCACATAAAGTCCATTGAAAGACCATGGAATGTGATAATCAAATCAGACGTGTAACAATAAGGGTCATCTCATAAGCCTTCTTGCAAAGGAGTAAGGGAGGATACTCTTACCGGAACCTGTGGATCTACTTGTTAGGCAGATCGTTAGAGCGTGTGAAATCCCAATGGCAATTCGTATCAACTGGTATGAAGACTCTGGATAAACCACACAAATCGCAGATGGCAACTCGTTTAAAGGAAATCCTTGATCAGGTGGCGGACTTCTTCCAATTAGGTGTCAGCATTAGAAATTTTACTGATTGGCTAGATTTTAGTTATGTTTGGAGTGTTTATTATAAATGTAAGGCAATTTGTGGGAGCAGGTTGATGCCCCAGTTGAAGTACTTGTGTACAAAACGCGTCAGTCTTGGTACACCACTCCACTTATTTACCTTTTTTAAACATATTTTGTATTGTGATCACTTTTAAGTCTTGTTGGTTTTTCAATGAACCCACATTTACCTGCACTATTGTAGCACCTCCTCTTAAAAATGACTAAACTCAATCAGGTGTAACTAATCAGCTTCTCAATGGCACACAAAGCCATTGCATTTGACTTTGAACTGTGATCAGCTGTGGTCATTTTGATTAGCTCAGCATGAAAATAACTTTTCTGGAGCATTTTAGTCTCTGGTAGAGAAACTAAAGCAAACAATCAACTATGTGTGGGTGGCAAGGCATTGTCAAAAGATCTCCGGGGATAAAGTTGTGAACAGGCAAAAGTCATGAGATGGATACTGTAACGGTCAGGGGTTAACACCGTTTACGATATTCCATTCCACCAACCCCACGACAGCTTATCGACACTCCACAATCCAGCAACGAACATGGCCAATACAGATTCCCCAGAAACGAGACACAGCTCTGTTCTCTGGTTTAACGAATAGATTTTTAATGGAAAAATCAGGCTTCTTATATACATCACAAAGAATACTTGCAGTAATCAAATGGACAATGACACACTCCACCCACAACATCATACAATAGTTCCTAACGAGCCGCCCTCAATACACATCTTTTAAGATAGTCAACTTCTTATACAATACACATTCCTTTAGTCAGACATTCTGACTCCAATTCTAATTAACTACAGCTGGCAAGTCAGACATCTCACAATCCACATCTATCATCAATAGAACTTCACACAATACAGTGTTAATTAGCATCACACAATGAAAAGGTCTTTAGAAGCCTGGCTAAGGTTAGTTTACATGACAGTAGCAGACTTAATTACCACCTTAACAGTCTGTGTTCCCACATGAATGAATCACTCTATTGACCGGTTGGGTTTAGAATCAACAACCTGTAATATTTCAAGATATCCTGCAATACATTGTGAATTATCATTACTGTCCCATCTCATGTAATCCGAGATATAATTTCTCAGTCATCCTATGCCCCTAGTGGACATAGGATGACCCTAGACACAAGAGTCATTGGTGAAGCTGAAACAGGAGTACCCCACACCCTGCAAGAGCCTCTGGGTCCCACGGGCCCTCCCGTTACAGATAAAAAAAAATATTTTATTTTTTTAACTTTGTCAAGGCCTAGAAGCACTGTGAAGTCTATTATTAAGAAGTGGAAGATATCTGGTACAACACATACTAGAACAGGACGTCACTCCAAACTGGATGTAAGAGGCAGGAGGAAACTGGTCAGAGAGGCTACCTAGAGGTCAACATTTCCAAAACCATTGCATGCGACAACAGTATCGCACATTCTCTACAAATTTAGCTTGTATTGGAGAGTTGCAAGAAACAAACTACTAATCAAGAAAGGCCACATTCAGTCACAACAGAGCTTTGCCAAAACGCATTTTGAAAATTAAGGCCACGTGAAAAAATGTGTTATGGTCAGATGAGACTAAAATGTTATTATTTGGCCTCAACATCAAACGATATGTGTGGCGGAAATTTAATACAGCTCACCACTCGGGATGGGTTAACGGTTCGGCCCGTTCGCCGAACATCCAAAATTTGCAGGGTGCTCCCCCGGGTTTCGCCCAGACAAACACCCTGCAATGCACTGAGCACTGCACAGTGCATTCTGCACCCTGGTTGGGCAAAGCTTTGACCAATCAGGGCAGAGTGTATGCTGGTTGGTAAGGAGTGGGGCCCCAGAAGCTGGCCTCGGCGACCTTAACAACCGATGAGTCATCAGCTATCAATGGGTTTCCATGCTAACAGCTGAACAATAAAAAAGATGTGCCTGTCAAAAAATAAAGAAAAAAAAGCCCCCCCCCCTTAGTCCATATCAGGCCCTTCAGTCTGCATGCTTGGATAAGAGTCTGGTATGGATTTTGGGGGGGACCCCATGCCTTACATTGAAAAGCACAATTTTTTTTATTTTTTAATAAAGGATTTATCAAAAACTGTCTCTTAGGCCCCATACACACGATAGAATCCATCCGCTGAAAAATCCCAGCGAATGGGTTTCAGCGGATAGATCCTATGGTGTGTACACTCCAGCGGATCTGTTTCCGCGGATATTTATCCCCTGGGATGGATTTCCAGCGGATAAATATTTGATGACATGCTATCAAATCTATCCGCTGGAATCCATCCCAACGGATGGATCCGCTAGTCTGTACAGACTCACCGGATCCATCCGTCCGAAGGGATCCCCCGCATGCGTCGTAATGATTCGATGCATGCGTGGAATTCCTTATATGACAGCGTCGCGCACGTCGCCGCGTCATAATCGCGGCGACGGCGCGACACGTTATCGCCAGAGGATTTCGGCGTGGATTTCGATTCGATGGTGAGTACACTCCATTCTGATAAGCCCTCCGCCGGCAGGCCCAAAACCACAGCTCAGGGTTGTCGGGAAGAGACCCTTGTCCCCTTTAACATGGGGACAAGGTGCTTTGGGGTGGGGGGCTGAGCTCCCATGCCCCAAAGCACCCACCCCCCCATGTTGAGGGCATGTGGCCTGGTATGGTTCAGGAGGGGGGATGCTCTCCTGGATAATGGTCTGGTATGAATTTTAGGAGGACCCCACATTGTTTTTTTTTGGCATGGGGTTCCTTAAATCCATAGCAGTCCCACAATTGATCCAGAGGAAGTAAAAAAAAAAAAACAATAAAGCATGATACAATTTGCTCCAGCAGGGGAAAAATTCCTTCCTGATCACCCGAGAGGCAATCGGATATAACCTGGATCAACTTTACCTATAAATAATAATATCCAGTTACATTATGTGTATCTAGAAAATAATCCAGGCCTTTCTTAAAACAATCTACTGAGCTGGCCAGAACCACCTCTGGAGGGAGTCCATTTCACATTTTTACTTTTTTCTGTGAAGAAACCTTTCTGTATTTGGAGATGAATTCTCTTTTCCTCTAGACATAAAGAGTACCCCCCCCCCCCTGTCCTCTGTGAAGACCTCAAAGTGGATAACTCAATGTTAAGTTCATTATATGGACGTTCATGTTGATCACATTCCCCCTTAATCTCCTCTTAAGAGAGAATCAATTCAGTTCCTCTAATCCTCCCTCATAGCTGAGCTCATCCATGCCTCTTATCAGTTTGGTTGCCCTTCTCTAGTTCCCCTGATATCCTTTTTTGAGAACTGGTGCCCAAAACTGAAATGCATATTCCAGATGAGGTCTTACTAATTATTTGTACTGGGGCAAAATGATTACATTGTGAACACAGGAGGACAGCATTTTCAAAGCATTCTCTGATTGGATGAGGTGGAGAGGTGGGAGGTGAAGTCATACTCTACACCTCATCCAGTGTTTGCATTCTGGGTATCTACAGGTAAGCCTTATTATAGGCTTACCTGTAGCATAAATTGGTTGTAAAGGGTTTACAACCACTTAAAACTCTGATTTAAAAAAATCTATTCAATTATTTATTCTTAACTCCAAAATGTTCCATCCATTGCTTTCAGTCTCCTCCAAATCTCCACTTCCTGCTGTGATCCAACTTTCTTTAGAAGGTGGCTACATTTATCATCCATGATCCCCCTGTATGTAGGAACATATTCCACCATCTCTTGCTTGCTATTTAGATGGACTATGGGATTTGTAGTGTTCATAAAGCAGTGCAGGTGACCACAACTAGCATGCACTGCTTGTTTCAAATAATGGAAGCAAGGCAGAAAAGGAGAGGTTCTGGAGCTCACGGAGGATATTATTATGAGGCAGAAAAATACAATAAACAAAAATAGGAATAGATTACAGGCCATTATGTAGTAGATATGTATGTATTATTTTGAGAATAAGGATATCATTTAGTGTCACTGTAAGTGACCCTTTTGCTTTGACCTGCATAGGCAGAGTAAAGAATCTCTTAATACTATATTGTTTACATATTTGTATCAAGTACACTTTCACTATCTCTTTTTCTCATTGGAGCCACAAGGATTCCAAAGTTATATCATAAAAAAAAAATAAAAGCAAAATAATAAACTCTGCCAAAACTATACGGTCCATCTTGGAAAGTGTTTGCAGGACATTTGCCAGTCTTTGCATCCAATAGAAAATTGATTCCTTACATTATTTGAGTTCATTCCCTGGAATGCACTGACTTCATTCCACTTCATCACCTTGCTGCATAGAGACTGAGTGTTTGCCATTTGGCAGCCAAGGCTGGATAACATCATAGAAACTGAGCCTGCTCATATCAAAACAGATTTTGTTGCTCGGTGTATAGCATTAGGGGATTCAGGACAGAAGTGAAAAAAGAACTGGCCTTGCTTTGGATTCATCACAATTTGGCCAGTTTGGATACTCTAACAGTTCGCAAATGTATAATTTAATTTGAAAAAAAAACTTGTCTTTATAAAGCAATTTTGCTGACAGTAAATGAGGAGACAGGGGGCTAGAATATCATTTACACATATTAAGAGGTTTTGAAATTTTACTTTTAAATGCAGATGCTGTATAGTTTTATAGGGAGCTGCTCTTTTCTATGGTGTCTGTATTTGTAAATAGCAGTTCCTTGTAATTATCAGAGAGTTAGTTGGTTACAGATAGGAACTTTCTGCTTAGGAGTGAACGTGTACTTCCTGTCCCTGCTAGCTGGGTCAGAAATCCCAGACTGTGCATCACATAAGTAAAAATGGATCATCTGACAATTCCATCCTAGAGCATCCAACTACCTAAAATAGTGTAACTTGTAACTTATCCTTAAAGAGGAAGTAAACCCCGGCCAATTTTTTCTCTTTTCGATTTATTATTTTACACAAGGGCATCGCAATGCATACTATATATATCAACGAGGCCCGCAAATACCTTTTTTCTCCTGTTCTCTCTATTTCTGGGTATTAAAAGCGCCATTCTTTGTCCTGTTTAGTGATTCCTTATCTGACATCACTTCCGCCGTTACTGATTTCCTGTTCGAAATCTCGCGCATGCGCCGTAGCACTGTAACCAAGCCTCGATGTCGATTGTCGTTACAGTGGCAACCAAGATACACGGTAATGAATGCACTATTCTTTCACTCCCCTTTGTGACGTCTTGTTCAGTCACACGGGGGAGTATCAGGAACAGGAGAAGGAGTATAACAACGCAAGACTTTTCCTCTGTGCCGGACAGAGGGGAAGTTCACTTAGAGTCAGTTCCGGAAACCATGAAAAGGAAAACCTGACAAACTTTAGATGCCGGTTTTGAGGGGGCAAAAGTGCGCAAGTGCTGTGACATCATCAAAATGAAAAATACGATTTTACAGCTAAATACAGCGGTGAGTATACTTTCACAGGCAGCGATCAGCTGCCTGTCTTGTGGGCTAATTTTTTAATAATGTTGTCTGAGGGTTTACAACCACTTTAAGTTTGAAGTACCTTTAAGCCATATATGTGTATATCTTTGATGTAGAGAAAAAACAAGATGCGCTACACATAATATAAAAATGCATGAATGTATCCAAGACCGAATAAAATTAATCATCCGTGAATAATATGAGGAATATAAATGAACAACAAATTATCAAAGAAAAGTCCTTAATAAAAGCAAAAAAGTCCTTTCACCAGTGAATATGAAAAGAAAAAGTCCATATTGGTAAGTGACAATCCAATAAGAAGAGACCTCCACCAAACGAGTAATGAATCTGCTTACCAGATTCCCGGTGGTCTCTTAGTTAAAAGAAGACCCCAGGTAGCATGAAGATTTTAAACTCTGCAGAGTAAAGGCTTGTATGGACAATCCAGATAACGATCTCGGTTGCACTCCCGTGTTAGAGGATACGATAACCATACGATACGATAACCATACCACATAAAAAACATAGGAGGCCACAATAGTGTAAATCCGTAAAAAATTGATTTATTTAAAAATTAAGACAAAAACACACTTACAGATTAGCAGTGTTAGACAGGCTTATCAAGTTGAGGCTCCGGCCGGAAGCAGACCAGACAGCCCATCAATGGTGTGGAAAAATGCAGTCAACGGGGGGTGATACCGATGTAGATGCACGTTCCGCCCGACCTGGTTTCGCGACAAATCGCTTCCTCTGGGGCACTAATATATCTTTGATGTAGTCTAGGCTGTCTAGCATCTTGGAACTACCTTTTCAACCTGAATTGCAAGTTTTGTTTCCGATTGAATTTTTTTAACCCAACTATCTATTAAATTTGGTGGCCTGTCCATGCCTACAGTTTGAACCCATTAGGGGTAGACTGGTACAGGTTATCAACTAATTATGTTGGAGACATATGACTTAAGTAAATGACAATTTGTATTGTTAATTAATAACTTGCAATAAAAATGTATTGTTAAAAAAAGAAAGAAATCCCAGACTGTGATATTCTTATATAGCCGTACAAAAGAGCCAGTTCCTACGGTTAAGTGCACTTTCAGTGCAATTTCAAGTGCACCTTGCACTTGTAGTTTGCACTTGTAGTGGAAAGTGGATTTGCCTTTCGTAAATAACCCCCATGGTCCTTTCACAAGAGACTCACTTCCCAAGACGGTACACTCCCTCATTCCTCTGTGCTCATTACCCTGTGTTCTTCCTTGCAAATGCCAGGGACAAAACGAAAGGGGTCGCAATCCTATACTGGCTAAACATAAAAGAGACCCTTCTAAAGTCCCCATGTCACAACTAGATGCGGCTCGCCTAGCCCCTAATATGGCTCTCACAGCCAAAGCAGAAAAGAGCATTCGCTGGAGCAGGGAACAATTATTTTTTCACCAACGAGACAAAATAGGCTCATTATTAGCCTCTCCCCTCGAACACGGTCATACTCATTCCCAAAAATTAGAACAACAGGAGGCGCCCTAACAGTTAATCCTCTAAACATAATGTACTCTTTCCACGCATTTTACGAGAAACTATATAGTTCAGATACCACAGGGGACCCATTGTGCATCTCCCAGTTCCTGGACAATCTTCCAATCCCTACTCTGGAACACAGACACAGGGATAGGCTAGAAGCTCCCATCATTACTAAAGAAGTAATGAAAGTTATTAAAAGCTTGAAAAAGGGATCAGCCCCAGGCCCAGACGGTCTCTCTGAACCATATTATAAGGTGTTTGATAGCATCTTAGCACCTCACCTCGCTAGGTTTTTCAATTACAAAAGGAAGGGAGGAACCGTTCGATTGACATTTAAAGCAGAAGTAAACCCTTCAATTTGATAGTTACAAAAAACAGTTAACATTCCCGGCATGCCGGAAGTGCTAGCTGTCACATTTGCTTGTGCTCTCAGCCAAACTGTCAAACCATCCAATGGCTGGTTTTATAACGGATCACATGTACAGCATCATGGCAGCTGCAGATTAAACAGAGGCTAAGATGTCCGCTTCCATGGCTGAAAACGATAGGAGGGTTTACTTCCACTTTAAACTCAACCTACATCTCGATAATCCTTAAGCCAGATAAGGATCCAGGAGAAGTAGGTAATTATAGGCCAATTTCCCTCATAAACAATGATATGAAGATTCTGATCATGATCCTTGTGAATCATATGGCCTCTTTCATTTGTTTTCACATCCACAAAGACCAAGTGGGGTTTATGCCTGGTAGACATAAATGTGGGCTGTTCGCTAATGATCTACTTCTCTTCATTACTTATCCACTCACGTCTCTACCTAATGTTTGCAAACTCCTGGATTATTTCTCTAGAGTTTTTTGCCTACAATAAAATCTTGCTAAATCCCAAGCTTTGAATATTTCTCTCCAGACTTCAACTGATGAACAGCTGAAAGATTCATTCAAATTTGAATGCAGCAATTTGACAATCCGTACCTATGCATATATCTCAAACCCAAGATAGAACAGCTTTATGCAGCTAACTATCCGCCGGTTTCCAGAAGCTGAAATCCGACCTCAGAACCTGGGCCCGATATGAACTGTCCTGGTTGGGAAGAGTCAACTCTTTTAAAATGACTCCCTTACCTCTTCCAATCCCTCCTGATTACAATCAAAAGGGCACATATTAGATCCTTTCAGGGTAAGATTATCAAATTATCTGGGGAAAGACTGGGTACCGCTTCTCTCAACGAACGCTGTTTAATCTTAGATCCCAGGGAGGTCTAGGACTCACTAATCTGCTATGGTATTATCAAGCAGCAAGATTAGAGCAGCTATCAACTGTTTATTCCAGGTTCGAGAAACTTGACTGGGTTAAAATAGAGTCAGACAGTCCCCCCTTATACATTAGGCTATCTACTTTTGTGCCCCCTGAAAAACCGACCCCCGGTTATGTCCCCTTCTCTATCCCACTCCTTATCTCTATGGGACAAACTTAAAAGTCTTTCCTCTTTGATCTCTGTCCTCCAACCCCTATCTCACATATTTCATAACCCAAAGGTTCAACCCAGGTTTAGACATGAGGGATTTTAAATAGTGGTTGTACCGCATTGGAATTTTTTTCACCTCATTTGGGCCTATCTCGCTCAACCATTGCATTAAAAAACCTGGAACTACCAGACTCAGAACAATTTAGATTCCATTAAATCTCACACTTTCTGCAAACTTTATGGACATGCAAACCCGACCCCCCAAACTTCACACCGTATGAGCAATGGTGTTGCCAAACCATGGAGCAGAGGGGGGATATCTCTATAATCTATGTGTCACTGGCTGCAATCTCTAATAAACCTACACATATGATAGCATGGGAAAACGACCTTCGGGAACAGTGGGGCTTTAAGGTCTGGAATAGTGCTTCCTTCAGATCCTTCAAAAGGAATATACAATACCTCTTTAATAGAAGCAAATCTGAAGGTAATTACAAGGTTGTACCCAACCCCGAAAAGGCTGGCAATTATCTTCCCTTCCTCCTTCCTTTTATGCTTTAGAGGCTGTCACATGTTAGGTTCAATGATCCACATTTGGTGGGAGTGCCCACAAATTTGAGACTATTGTAATACAATCTTTTACCTAATCCAAGTCACAAGTCACAAGTTGTTTGATTCCCAAATCTCCTTCAGTGACCCTTTTTAAATTTTCACATACCAAAAATCCCAAAATACAGCCAAAAGCTCATATTCTTAATCCATTTGGGGGCTAAGATATCTATAGCTAAAGCCTGGAAACAACACAAAATCTAAATTTTTAGCCACCAAGAGGAAAATCTCCAGGATAATATCACAAGAGAAAATGGTAAACACCTTGCAGGACTCAGTAAAACAATTCGAAGTGACATGGGAACCATTGGCGCAACACATGGGTTGCTCCATGATTTCAGGAACCACCCAAAACTGAGGGGGGGGTGGTACAGGGGGATTGGCTATTCTAAATCAACTCTTCTCTCTTCTTCTTTCGGATTCTCCTCTTTATCTCAGTTTTTAGTCCTAAAAATGACTATGATGTGCAACTGAAGACCGAGGGCTCTGAGTTTTACCACCTTATTGTTGATTTCCAGTTCAAGTATGACATTTATATAACAAGTTACAATAGTTCCAGGTTTACAATTGCTTCACTGTTTTCAGAGAATGAGATACGAGGGCTAAGATTTACACTTAATTCTTCGTAATTAGAGGGTTCTCGGACCCCTTAGCCCTCGAACCCCCTGATAGTAGTCTATTGAACTATTCTCAGTATAGAACATTTTGCAGTAAACCTTAGGGAAGTGGTTTCTCTCCCTTTTCAGTGCTGCAACCGCTTGGTTATTGTTTTCAGTTTGCATTTGTGCCCAGTCAGTACATTACTTTCTAGGAAGGTGATACTTAAAGTGGTTGTAGTTGCCTATTGCCCCTAGATCACAGTTAGTTCCCATTAGGGGTGCTGGGGGTGGAGGGTAATCCTGCTAATTCACAAATGGATTATACCCATTGTAATGCCCTGTACACACGATCGGTTCGTCTGATTAAAACGAACCAATGGATTTTTTCATCAGATATCCGATGAAGCTGACTTTCATCAGTCTTGCCTACACACCATCGGTTAAAAATCTGATTGTGTCCAACGCGGTGACGTAAAACACAACGACGTGCTGAGAAAAATTAAGTTCAATGCTCAATGCTTCCATCGGTCCATCGGTCCGTTTCAGACGAACCGATCGTGTGTACAGGGCATAAGTGTTGACTGGTTCTGATTGTCTCATCACTGTTTTAATTATTCTTCTTTTATGTAATGTACCTCGATTTTTGCCTGAAAAGGTTATTGTCATTTATTTTTTCTGATGTGATAATTTCTTCTGTCAAAAACTCATTTAAACTTTTTGAAAGTAAAAAAGGCTTTTCCAAGCATAGCCTTTCTAGGTATTTTGATACCCACCATGGTAGGTATTTGAAAGTGATCTCTTTTATGGCTATAGATCAGTATACTCCCCATTCATTGGAGAGGTGGCCACATTAGGAGGGAAATCTCCAAACTCCAAAAACCCAGACTAAATGGATCCTTTGGCTTAAATCCTATAGGCTCCATGGCTTAAATATTGATTGGAATATACATGTGTTTATAAAAACAGCTGAGTATGTTTTAATTTTTTTTGCACTTTTTTATTCAGTTTTTGTCTTTTTTAGTGTATCATTATTTTATATTTTTGATTAAATGTTTATTTACTGAATGCTTTATATTTACTGTCAGATTTTTTAGTGATATTTTTATATTCTGTGTAAGGTTGGTTCTAACCGCTCTGCTATCAATGTTTCCATCCACTAGAGGGCACTGTGAGCTTTACCCATTATGGGTCTATATTAGTAGTGTCATATGAAGAAAATGTTTTATTTCAATATTTTCCCTATACCAGCGAAAGTTTCTTCCCTAGGCTGGTGATTTTGTATTCTAGCTAGTCCAGTGTGATTATACAGACTGCTTTTCTTTATTGATGGTCAGTCTTCTAAAGCCAGGAAGTTGTTGCAGCACCCTACTTCCTGCAGGTGGAACGCAGATATGTAATTTCCTGATTGTCACTGGTGTTCTCAACTTCCAGTTTTCGTAACGCCATCGATTGTTTTCTAAATCCATTTCTAAATCCATTGTTTTCTAAATCCATTTCTGGCTTGCAGTGTGTATATATATATATATATGTATATATATATATATATATATATATATATATATATATATATATATATATATATATATATATATATATATACAGCAACTCTTGTATACCTGGCCACGCCTCCTGATGACACCTGGTTACGACGAAACTCGTGGGAGGAGTTGGGTCACATGACGTTGCCAAGCTCGACAGTTGGCCATCACATCGGATGGAAACATTGATCAATTTTTTTTTGATTGAAATGCACTTTTTACTGCGTTTGTGAGTATTCTGGCCTTTGCTGTACTCATAATAATTGCACTTGCCAGTATGACTACGCAATTACGTTTTTTATACCTATTTACATGTCCTGATGAGATGAGAGTCTGCCTAAGGAGGATGCTATTGGTGTTCATGCAATCTATCTCCCCATGTGTATGGTGAAATCCAAGTGGAAGATTTTCAAAAGTGTTTGACTGCTTTTGACTAAGCAGTCCACTTAATGTGGTAAGAGTCAGTGTGAACTTTTCCCTCTTGGTAAATAATCCTTTCCAACAATTTCCTTTGTGTGGACCTACACCTATTGGACAGTTTTTTGGAGATCTCATACTTTCTCAACATTGGGACTTTTTATACATTTTTATCTCTGCACTTTGTGATTTATGTTATTTTGTCTTTTTGCCAGGAGATTTGTGTCAGAAGCTGTGTTGTTATAATTAATGTTATCTTTCACTAGCATGGATATGTTTGGGGTTTTAATTCTTGTATAGGAAGAAAAAGTTGGACCACATGATCTTCCATGTAGGAGGTGCTGCTGCTGTTACTATTACTTTAAAGTGGTTGTAAAGGCAGAAGGTTTATTTTTATCTTAATGCATTCCCTCATGCTGCACATTTAAGGAGTGGGGCGGTGCATGTCTCAAAGCAGTCCTAAGTGGGCGAAATCAAACCCTCTTGGCCTACACTCAGTGTGCACTGATGCCTGATCCCCGTGGCTACAGAAGATAACTATGACAGTGTTCTGTGATTGGATGCAGTATATGTGCTTGAGGGAGTTGAAAAGCATTGAATGGGGAATTGAACAAGATGTGTGCTGGTAGGAAAGAGAAAGCTGCATTGATGGGCACTGGTGAGGCTGCATTGATGGGCACTGGTGAGGCTGCATTGATAGGCACTGGTGAGGCTGCATTGATAGGCACTGGTGAGGCTGCATTGATGGGCACTGATCAGGCTACATTGATGGGCACTGTTTTTGTAACTTGATTTTGCATAAAACATTTAGCAGTGTCATTTCATGGGATAATTGATAAGGGTGTGTTTAGGGGCAGAATTAGGGGCAGAGCAGAATAGGTGTTGGGTAGGGCAACTGGTGGCGAGTAACCCTTAGGCCGCGTACACACGATCAGTCAAAACCGATGAAAACGGACTGAAGGTCCGTTTCATCGGTCCAAACCAATCGCGTGTGGGCGCCATCGGTCAGTTATCCTTCGGTCAAAAAAAATAGAACTTGCTTTAAAATTTGACCGATGGACGCCTGACAGATGGGTCAAAACCGATCGTTAGTATGCAAAGGCATCGGTCAAAAGGCCGCGCATGCTCAGAATCAAGTCGACGCATGCTTGGAAGCATTGAACTTCGTTTTTTAGCACGTTGTGTGTTTTACGTCACCGCGTTCTGACACAATCGTTTTTTTAACCAATGTTGTGTAGGCACATCAGACCATCAGTCAGCTTCATCGGTTAACCGATGAAACGGTCCTTTAGTCCGTTCTCATCAGATGGACTGATCATGTGTACAGGGCTTCAAGGCCTGGCTAGTAGCTCAGGACTTGAAATTTTGAGCCCTGTATATATTATACTTTGCTTAAATTACTGGTTTGTTTCCCAGGAAGAGAATTCCCTCTCCTCACAGAGGCACTGTCCCGAGTAAAGGCACTGCCAAAGTTATTATAATGCTCTTTTCCACATAGGTTTTGTTTCTTAGTTTAACACCATAGGCTGTTTGGAAAGGGACAGTTTCCGCACCTCAATCAAAAGAAGGGCTAGACTTTATAATCTCTACTGCAAAGTACAGCAACAATTGGCAATAGGACCATAATGATTGCATCATCGTGGGAATGTGCCTCTTACCTACTGCCATCTCAGGATAATGCAAGCTATATTTTGATGAAGAAGTCCATATAGGCAGATTCATATGTATTGTTAATGAAGAAATATGTCCAAACAATTTATAATGGCATAAATGTTTTAATATTCAAGCATAACCTAGTAATAATAAAATCTGAGATTTTGATTCGGATAGGACTTATATGCAAATAAACTGATCTAAACCAACCGCCTAGGATTTGTTGTCGGCGTCTGCCCTGCTTTAACCGCTTGCCGACCAGCCGCCGTCATTATACTGCGGAAAGTTGGCTTGTTCCCGCAAACAGCTGTAGGTGTACATCGGCTCGTGAACTCAAATTGGGGGGAGAAGCGTGCACGCTCTCATTGGCCAGCGGCAGAGCCAATTAGCGGTGGGGCAGACTCGATGTCCACCGGCCACCCGCGATCATTCGCAGTGACAGAACGGGGATCTTGTGTAAACAAGGCAGATCTTCGTTCTGACAGGGGAGATTACACAGATTCTGTCTTTCTGCTATACATGAAGATGGATATGTGTGTTTCCCCACTCACACAGTCCCCCATACAGTTGGAAAACACAAACAGAGAACATATTTAACCCCTTGATCGTCCCTGATGTAATTTTGCCCCTGTACAAATCATTAGTAAAACCCTATGGGTTAGTCCCTATGACACTCTTTCATAGTAAGTACCTTACTCTATAGTTTCGTCCGAAGTCCTGGATCTTGCTCACAGCGCAATTTTGGGTTGCCCCCATAAAAGTAATAAAGGGGATACTAGTTCTGGTGACCCTGGTGACAGCCAGGAATTCCCTCACTTCCCTCAGAGCTAATTAGCCTCCCTTAGCTTTTCCTCCCCAAGCTCAGCCTCCCTGCTATAAGTAGCATATGGAATAGGTAGCAGTGCTGTGTAAACTGCAGGAATTTATGGACATTTTGTCCACCAAAAGATAGCACTATTTGTGGAAAAAAAAGGATACATTTTGCTTGGGTACAGCATTGCACGGCTGCGCAATTGTCAGTTAAAGCGCGCAGTGCCGTATCGCAAAAAATGGCCTGATCAGGAAGTGGGTATATCCTTCCGGGGCTGAAGTGGTTAAAGTAGAGTATACCTGTCATGAGAAAGAATAATGAGCTCACAGAGTACATTTTAGTATGAACATTAGCACTCTTCTGACATACCACTGACAGATGAGGATGATGAGTGAGGCTAGCAAGTGACAATGACAACTTACACTAACTACTGTGTTTAACCTCCCTGGAGGTATGATTATGTCAGATTTTTGAATCTCAAAGCAGTACATTGTTTTGCATAAAAACAAGAGTCTAGTAGACATCATAAATTATAATATAATAAATAACTATAAATAATTCTAACAAATAATAATATAATAATAATAAAATGAATTTCTCCATAAATCACCATCGCTCAATTCTGAAAGTGTTCTAATTTACTAGCGCTGTTTTCTAGCTGGTCTAAAACCGTTTTTTATGTAAAGGGACACTTTTTGGATGCCATGGACAATCTCAAGTTTCCAGGCAGAAAGAACAGTATATATAATATAAAACTGCAGGCAGGGCACTAGACAAAGCACTAGGGACAAAAGGGACGTGAAATGATTTCATACAGTAATGTAATGTACAGTAATGTAAACCCGGCGGCAGACTTTTTGAGTCTCCTGCCGGGCTCCGCCCCCATGCCGCTCACAGGGAACGGAGCCTGGCACACAAAGCATCGGGCAGATGATCTGGCGGGGGACACAGCGGGGGGACATTGCAGGATCCTAAGGACAAGGTAAGTAACCCGGACCAGGATTCTGCAATGCAATCTAGAGTGTGGCTTGGGGATACCGCTAATGGTACTGAAATTTAACCCTGAGCCACACTCTGAAATACCGCCAGAAGGGTTAATATTCCAGACATAAAAAATCTACAACATTAAGAATTAAGTCAGCAAGACAACTGTAAAGGTTACTTGCAGTGTGACCTAGGTTTGCAGGGTACCAGCAAAATGGAAGGCACTCCTTCCTGACCTTGCAGATGAAGATTGGGAGATGGTCTCCAAAACCTTAATGTGAGATGTTATTAGCACAGCCGATAAACGTATACTTTTTAAATGTATTCACCACTTGCACTATACTCCTGCTGAACTGAATCGTATGGGATGGACGGAGCAAGCCTCCTGTCCTAGGTGTGAAGAAGTCTTAGCTAACGCTCTGCGCATGTTTTGGTCCTGTCCAAGCCTGTCCCAGTTTTGGGCTGAATTGTTTGACATGTTAACAGACCACTTTGATCTACAAGCTCCCAAAATGACGGAAGTTTGTTTACTTGAAGTTATAGTTAATTGCTTTCCACTTACATGTACGCGTATTATCTTTCGTTTGATATTTTTCTATACAAAAAAGGCTATACTGCTGCATTGGAAGGATCCAACTCCACCCACCCTGTCATATGTCTGCCGTTTAATAAACCAGGCGCTGCCTTTGTATTTACGTATTTACAAGGGGTGCGTCTGCTCTAAAAAAGTCATGCAAAATATGGTAACCATGACTGGATAACATGGCTTCTCAAGTGGTGGATTTGGTCTCCTCTCAATTGTCTCTTCAATGGGTCTGCTGTAAACCGCTTATTTGAATTTGTGAGTGAGCATTTTTTATGTGTGTGTGTAAGTGTATGTATGGGGTAGTAAGTGGTAGCGTGTGCAGCTGTTTTGTTGCCTTAGTTAATTTTATTTATTGTTTTTTCTTTCTCTGGCTGCTATGACTGGCGTAGGTTTGTTGTACAAATTACTTGGACTACTTTTTTAACAAACACTCTGAAATCTTGAAGGTAGACACAGCTAGGCAATGATCATTTTCAGATAAATGCCAACATTGGTAGCCTACATATTTGTATCATGCCAGAGGGACTTTAACGTAAACCTCTGTCCATTTAGGGCAAGGTAACAGGTCTTCCTCGCAGCCTACCTTCTCTGCTAGCGACACTTGCACATACTCTCTAGTTTTAGAACTGGAGAAAGAGGGACTCACCAGCAAGGAAAACATGCAGCGTGGGTAAAAAAGTGGGCATGGCTATATTGCAATTAATATTAGCTATGGCTTAAAGAGACATAGTTAAATAAAGTCGGAACATACACTGCACACATATAATAAAGTCCTTTTATTTACAAATTACTTTTATACCGAGCAACATGAACTTGAAACATAGGGCCATATTCTCAAAGAATTACGCCGGCGTATCAGCAGATACGCCAACGTAAGTCCGATTCTAAGGCCGTCCTATGTTTAAGTGTATTCTCAAACTGAGATACAGTTAAACATGCCTAAGGTACGACGGCCAGCACCGTTGTATATTAGGCTGCAATATCTACGCTGACCGCTATGTGGCTTTTCCTTTGCGGTCAGCGTAGAATATGCAAATGACTAGTCACGCCGATTCACGAACGTACGCTTGCCCGTCGTAGTGTTTTTACGTTGTTTCCGTAAGCGATACGCGGCGTAAAGATAAACATGCCCCCTAGGTGGCGTACTCAATGTTAAGTATGGCCGTCGTTCCCACGTCGCAATTTGAAAATTTAACGTCGTTTGCGTAAGTCGTCTGTGAATGGCGCTGGACGCCATTTACGTTACCGTCAAAACAAATGACATCCGTGCGACGTCATTTAGCGCAATGCACGTCGGGTAATTTACCCGACGGAGCATGCGCAGTATGATCGGCGCGGGAGCGCGCCTAATTTAAATGATCTACGCCCCCTACCAGGATCATTTGAATTAGGAGTGCTTCCGCGGGTGGACTTTACGCTACGCCGCCGCAAGTTTACAGGTAAGTGGTTTGGGAATCAGGCCCTTGCCCGTTAAACTTGCGGCGGAGTAACGTAAATGAGATACGTTACGCCGCCGGATATGTACGAGAATCTGGCCCATAGTATTTAATTTATACAATGTAATGCTATGCTATGCTGTGCAGTGTTCAGGAGTATGGTACTGAAAACATAGCATATACAATGCACAGGTCAGGTATAGGTAACATACATCGATGTGTACAAACTGTGGCAGTCAAAATTATTTAATATAATACACCTTACATTGCTGGTTAGTGGGAGGGAAAAATAGTCTTACATTGGTGGACTGAAGAAGTAAAAAAAATACCTTGTATTTTCGACTATTAGCACTTTTCAAGCTCCATAATAGACCTGAACCCAGCTCTACCGCCTATAGAGGCACTGTCCTGCCTTTTGCCATACACACACACACACACAGAAGAGCTCCAGCCAACTGCAGAGGTGCCTTGAAGGCATAGCCAAAAGGGGGTGAGCAGGAGTTGGAAACTGGCAAGTAATCAGTCAGTGTAGCAGAGGTTAATTCCCAGGAGAGTCCTGTGTCATCTGTGGGGATATACCTACATTCCATGTGCTCCCTTGCGGCTCTATTCAATTTCAGGACCTCTGAATAAAAAAAAAACTCTGTAGCTGCAGCCACTGTAGAGAAATTCATGCATGTTTGTAGCCAAAGCTTCTCAGTTTACCTTTTGCTTTTCTCTGGGTAGTTTAACAAATTTTTAGCTACTCGTTCCAGCATTGAGATGGTAGCCCAGTAGCCTTTTAAGCTCTAATGCATAGTATAGTATACACAGATTATATGCATAGAAAGAGGGGGAGAGCAAAATGCTGAGACCCAACCTAAATATCTTCACTACTTCTATTTTGAATTTCTAAGGATGAATTACTACACAGTGGCTGCAACTGCAGAGGTCAGTGAGGGATAAGGATGAGCCAAACATACCCGCGTTCGGTTCGCACCAGAACGTTCGAACAGACCGCGGGTTCGCGCGAACATTTAGAACCCCATTGAAGTCTATGGGACTCGAACGTTCGAATTCAAAAACGATCATTTTAAAGACCAATATTCAATTTAATGTTGGAAAACGTCTTTCAGAATCCGGGGTCTTGCCCCAGAGAACATGTATCAATGGAAAAAAAAGTTTTAAAAACTATCGTTTTTTCTGGAGCAGCGATTTTAATGATGCTTAAAGTGGGAAAAAAATGAAAAATTCCTTTAAATATCATACCTGCTGGGTGTCTATAGTAGTGGCACTACTATAAATGTCCCTGCACAACATGAGATTACTAGAAGAAAAAAGAACTTTAATACTGCTTGCGGCTTTAATGTAATGTTTGGTCCCTGCAATATGGATACACATCATTGAAAAAAATAGCATGAGTTTCCCCGCCACCACTCCCCCCAGGTCATTTCAAGACCCAGTGCCAATCCTGACCTCCTTGGGCCCTAAGCAAAATGACATGGCACATTAAAAATTAGAAGCGGGGGGCGCTGACGACAGTGACATGCGACATGTGACATGTGACAGCTAATGCGTTTAGGTGCTATCAAACAGCAAACGTGCAGTTACACCAACTGCGTTTAGGTGCTATTAAACAGCAAACATGCAGTAACAGCTAATGTGTTTAGGTGCTATCAAACAGCAAAGGTGCAGTTACACCAACTGCATTTAGGTGCTATCAAACAGCAAATGTGCAGTTACACCAACTGCGTTTAGGTGCTATTAAACAGCAAACGTGCAGTAACAGCTAATGCGTTTAGGTGCTGTCAAACGGCAAAGGTGCAGTTACACCAACTGCGTTTAGGTGCTATTAAACAGCAAACGTGCAGTAACAGCTAATGCGTTTAGGTGCTATTAAACAGCACATGTGCAGTAACAGCTAATGCGTTTAGGTGCTATTAAACAACACACGTGCAGTTACAGCAAATGCGTTTAGGTGCTATTAAACAGCACACGCGCAGTTACAGCAAATGCGTTTTAGGTGCTATTAAACAGCACACGTGCAGTTACAGCAAATGCGTTTAGGTGCTATTAAACAGCACACGCGCAGTTACAGCAAATGCGTTTAGGTGCTATTAAACAGCACAAGCGCAGTTACAGTAAATGCGTTTAGGGGCTATTAAACAGCACACGCGCAGTTACAGCAAATGCGTTTAGGTGCTATTAAACAGCACATGCGCAGTAAGAGCAACTGCGTTTATGTGCAATTAAATAGCCCACGTGCATTAACAGTGACTGCGTTTATGTGCAAATAAATAGCACACGTGCAGTAACAGCTAATGCGTGTATGTGCAATTAAATAGCACACGTCCACTAACACTGAGTACCATGTTTAGGTGTAAACTAAACACTATGCAGGCAATACAACACGTTAGAGCACTGCATCAAGCACAATCTACTGCCTAGCAATAGGAATAGCTGATCTAGCTAAACTATACAGTGTATAAATATATGTACAACTCCTAGGGATGTATATATATTCTCTACACACTGTAAATTTAACTAAACTGACTAGCCTTCCTGCTCTATCTATCTATCTATCTATCTATCTATCTATCTATCTATCTATCTATCTATCTATCTATCTATCTATCTATCTATCTATCTATCTGGTAGAAAAGACACTGTGTCTCTATCTATCGCTCTCTCTCTGTCTGACTGATCTTCTCTTTAACAAAGCCGCAACACACTACACGAGGCCGCCTTGCAGGCTGCCTTTTATAGTGTGGGGCGTGTACTAAACCCCCTGAGCCATAATTGGCCAAAGCCACCCTGGCTTTGGCCAATTATTGTACTTCGTTTTTTTAGCGTTGTGATTGGCCAAGCATGCAGGGTCATGGTGCATGCTTGACCAATCATCAGCGTGCAACGCCGCAGTGAATTATGGGTGGACGAGCGTCACTCGAATTTGGCGCGAACGACCCGCTTTGTTCGAAATTCGTCGAACGTACGAACAGACGATGTTCGAGTCGAACATACGGTCGTATTGAACGCGGAGCACATCCCTAGTGAGGGATTATTTTAAAGTGCATTTACTGCTTGTAATTAAAAGCTGGTTACACATTATACAATTTTTTTATTGTTCAATTCCCTTTAGATTTACCTTCAACTATGCAGTACAGGGGTCTGCCTGATTGCATACAATTTGAAAGGTTTAACCTCATATGATATGATTTTGGTAAATCTAAAGAACATTTGTACCATAAAATTGTATAATGTGTAGCCAGCTTTACACTTTAACAGCTATGACATCCTGCAGAAGAGGGTGGCCAAAAACAACATTGGTTTGACCAGCGCATGGTTATTAAAGGCATGGGAAAGCTTTTTTTCAAGGACTTCTGGTCATACTAATAATAACTAAATAAAATCTTTGGGAATTTTCTTTAATTATCATTAATTTACCAAAGGCAAACAATCACAGTATTTAGGTATCGGTAATAGTTTACTAAAGCTAAATTAAATAAAGATCTGTTTTCCATACAGCTGGATGTATTGGCTGAACTTATTTTATGAGGATTGTCTTATAGCAGCTGTGTCAATAATAAAAGAAAAGCTTAGAAGAATGAAAGGGGGTTTTATTTGTACTAGCCATTAATAGTAAATGGATAAAAAAAAATTATGCACTGTACACATAGAGACCCTTTTTGTAAAATAAAATTAATAGAAAATATTCTTTCTTGTACTTCTGTTTTGGGATATATATATAGTATATACAGTACAGACCAAAAGTTTGGACACACCTTCTCATTAAAAGAGTTTTCTTTATTTTCATGACTATGAAAATTGTAGATTCACATTGAAGGCATCAAAACTATGAATTAACACATGTGGAATTATACATAACAAATAAGTGTGAAACAACTGAAAATATATTTCATATTCTAGGTTCTTCAAAGTAGCCACCTTTTGCAGCAGACACATCTCTAGAACTGTTAAGAGGAGACTGTGTGAATCAGGCCTTCATGGTAGAATATCTGCTAGGAAACCACTGCTAAAGAAAGGCAACAAGCAGAAGAGACTTGTTTGGGCTAAAGAACACAAGGAATGGACATTAGACCAGTGGAAATCTGTGCTTTGGTCTGATGAGTCCAAACTTGAGATCTTTGGTTCCAACCCCTGTGTCTTTGTGCGACGCAGAAAAGGTGAACGGATGAACTCTACATGCCTGGTTCCCACCGTGAAGCATGGAGGAGGAGGTGTGATGGTGTTTATTTTATTTTCATTCTATTTATTCACCATATTCTCATGAGGAAGTATGACCAGAGATTTCACTCTTTATGAATAATACTGAATAGACATTTAGGCACCCCAGTATTTAGTTATACAGGTGCACATTTGGTCCCTGGTATCTATTCACATGGATGGTGAGGGATTATCACTTAATTAAGCTTAGTACACAGCACGGTTAACCCTTTGCAGGTCCCCGTAGCTATTGTGTCCCGGTTAGGCAGCACTATTACCCCCACTTACCCTTTTTACCTTCTAACTACTGTGGGGCCCCTTCCCATTTGCTACCAAACGTTTTCAGTTCCAGTGGGTTGGTCCTTTGTCCTTGGGCCCTAGATTTCTCCAGCTCTTCACACGGATTACTAGAGCTACCCTGCCCTTTACTGTGAGGGAGCAGTGTTTGGTGAGCGGTTCGGGCAGAGCAAAAGTTCAGCTCGAACTTCGGCTGTTTCGCCCGTTCGGCGATCACCCGAATTGACAGGGTGTGCGACAGTTTGTTTGGCTTGCCGCACACAGTGAATTCTAAGCCCTGATTGGCTGAAGCTATGAAGGTTTTGCCCAATCATGTCACAGAGCACTGTCAGAGCCATGATTGGAGAAAGTCATGATGACTTAGCCCAATCATAGCTCATTGCTCATAGACCCACCTCACACTATAAAAGGTTCCTTCCCAGAGGAGCTATTTGCAGTGTGATGTTGGAGTGAATATAGAACATGGCTCTGTTTATTGGTACTAGTGATTTAGTGTGTTATCGTGTTCTATTGTGATTCTATTGTGAGTGTAGAGTATCGGTGTAGTGTGAATATAGTGATAGTGGAGCGTTAGAGTAGTGCGTCAGTGCAGTTTTACTCAGGGGTCAAGTCCTGGGGAAAAAAGTGTGGGAACTCCCACCCAAGATCCACTCCCCCACCAAAAAAAAAAAAATGATATGCTCATATGCATAATTACTAAACCGCATGTTTTTTTTATTTTTTTCGATCTACTGTACCTTAGTAATCCTTTATGTTACTGGCCGCTTCCTGTATATGGATTCATTGGGTAGTGTATTCGGATATATTCCGTCACTTCCTCAATGCCGCAATGTCTCCTGGGAGTCTCCTGGGAGCTTTTGTCATTGTTCCCAGGAGACATTGTGGAGGTCTGCCGCGAGTTATCGTGGGATTTAGAAAGAAGCAATGTCTCCTGGGAACAATGACAAAAGCTCCCAGGAGACATTGCGGCATCGAGGAAGTGACGGAATACCCACACACTACCTGATGAATCCATATACAGGAAGCGGCCAGTAACATAAAGGATTACTAAGGTTCGCCTGCCCCTGACAGTGAGTCAAGCTGGGCATCGCCCGCTTAGTGAAGGATTGGCTCCGGCGGCTCGGCTGCTCTAGTCCTGCAAAGGGAACTGAGTTCCTGCTGTGAAAAAAGTGCAGGAACTCCATTCCCACGCGTTCCCGCAGGACTTGAGCCCTGGTTTTACTATTGTGTCAGTGTAGTGTGTCAGGGCAGTTTTACTGTAGTGTCAGTGTAGTGCCTCCGTGCAGTTTTACTGCAATATATTGAAGCGTGTCAGTGCAGTTTTAATGCAGTATATTGTAGTGCACCAATGCAGTTTTATTGCAGCATATTGTAGTTTGTCAGTGGAGTGTGTCTGTGTAGTTTTTAACATAACATTTAGTGCAGTATAACACCTGTTTTTTTGGGTTGCTGTGTGTTATTTTTTTTTTTATTTGTTGTCCCATGCCTGCCCCCTTTTTTGAAATTGTGGGCCACAGTTTTTCTGACTGCGGCACTGTTGTTCCTCCTTATTTATTTTTTATAGTTTTGACATTTCTGTCAGCAGCAATCCTCAAGTTAAAGTGCATCAAACACCTCTTTTCATTGAGTAAAGTGCATCCCTGTCTCTATTACATTTGGGTAATAAGCCTCCCATCATGTCTGGGAGGCTAACAAGGAGAGGCAGACGTTCCCATGCCACTATGAGGGAGCCAGCAGCGTCTGTGTATACAGGCAAAGGTGGACATGGTCCGTCCATAGGCAGGCCACCTTTGTCTCTGTTTGGTGATGTTGCCCATGCTATCCAGCCACAGCATGCAGGGAAGGTGGTGCACTGGCTTGCTAAGCCATTCTCATTCTCCTCCTTATCCTCTATGACCCTTTAAACTGGCACTAGTATGCAGCCCACTGCAGCTGCCAGAGTAGCTTATTCTGCCTCCTTGTCCACAGATATTCCTGCCATAGTCCCAACATTATGCATGGGGGAGTCAGCTGAGTTATTTGAACACAGCGTCAGCCACTTGCACCTTGGTGATGCACAGGCATTACTTGAATCTGATGTTGGTTCAAACGTAGGAATAGGAGCCTACAGAGAGGGCAGAACACTGATAAACAGCAAATTGGCAGTCACGTTCCCCCAGCCGCAGTGTATTGCCAAGTTGGCCTCCAGCGATGATGAGGATGAAGGGGGCGATAATGATGAGGTCATTGAAGCGACTTGGGTGCCAGATAGGAAAGTAAGAGTGAGGCACAACCCTCCAGGGGCAGCCATCATGGAAGAGTAGAGAGCAGCCACACTATTCCATTAGATTGTGGAGCTGTTATCTCCCGGCCCACTTTCCACAACTCCACCGCTCAGCTGTCTGGGCCTTTTTTAGCACATGTGCAGCGATCACACTGTTGCAATTTACAGACTTTGCCTCAAGCAGGTCAAGTGTGGAAAAAACACCAACAATTTGTGTACCACAAACTTGATAAGGCATTTAACTTCCCACCACTCCCTTTGGCAAGAGCATCTGAAAGCCACACAAAAGGGATGCAATTCTTCTCCTCCATACTCCTCACCTTTCATGTTTACCCCCGCTATATCTTATGACCTCTTTAGCAACATCTGCTGACAAGGATGATGGTATAGCAAAGTGTGTCACAGGTCTTTGCAGCATGTAATATAATACTCTACAGCACACCTCCAGCTGTGGAGTATAGCAGGCAAATGTCCCTGCCCCAGCTTCTGCAGCAAATAAAAAAAAAACAGTCCCTGCCACCCACATGGCCAGCATCTAAATTCCAGCTTGTCCAAGATGTTAGCTTTACAACTCCTGCATTTTTGTCTGATGGATTCTGCCCCTTCTGTGAATTTGCAGAATGTGCTGTACCACAATGGCAGGTTCCCAGTTGCTATTTCTTTGCACGTAAGGCCATTCCAGCTCTGTACCATTACGTGGAAGGCAATGTTGTAGCATCGTTAGACAAGGCTGTCAGTAGCGAGGTCAACTTTACTGCTGACATGTGGTCCAGCAAGAATGGTCAGGGATGCTATATTTCGTTCACAGCACACTGGACTGAGTGAGTGAGTGAATATCTTGTATAGCGCTACAAATGCGAACTGAATCGCCTCAAGGCGCATAGTATCCATTGTCTTCCTTATCCTTCAGAAGAGGTGGGTCTTGAGTTTTTTTCTGAAGGCCCAATGATTTTCTTCGATTCGGATGTTAGTTGGTAGCGCGTTACACAGCCGGGGTCCTTGGAGAACTCTGCTTGCAACTAGGAAAGATGTAGGACAGGGCTCAGTGCTGGGGCTTGTTTTACCTCCAAGTGCTCCATACAGCTAGTGGTGATGATGCAAGATTTGTCAGATCCACCTCCTCCACCTCCTCCATGCTGCCTCTGCTGAATTGTCCTATGAACCACCAGTACCCCGTAAGTGTTCAAGGGGCTATTCAACGAGTCAGGCTAATAGATGCCATGCAGTATTCAGCTGGTCTGGGACAGGAGCCACACTGGAGCAGAGATTCTTTCAGCTCTTGGCCCACACCCACTTGAGCCAGGAATGATGGTGTGCGATAATGGTGCTAACCTCCTGTCTGCCCTTTGAAAGGAAAAGTTGAGACATGTGCCATGCTTTCCTGACAGGGGGGTCTGCACTGATTATCAGTGCAGCCCCCCGAGGATGCCCACCTAGGACCACCAGAAATGCTCACCTATGACCACCAGGTATGCAAATAAGCGCCCAATAGGAATTGCACTGTTTCCCTCAGTGATGCCTGCCAGTGCCCCCTGAATAGTGCTGCCTAACAGTGCCATCTATCAGTGCCCAGTGCCACTCATTAGTGCCGCCTATGAGTGCCCATCAGTGCCACCTATCAGTGCCCATCCGTGTTGCATATCAGTGCCCATCAGTGTTGCATATCAGTACCACCTATCAGTGCCCAACAGTGCTGCATATAAGTGCCTCATCCTAAGCGCCCATCAGTGACACCTCATCAGTGCCAATCAGTACTGCCGTATCAGTGCCTGTCAGTGCAGCCTCATCAGTGCCCATTAGTGAAAGAGAACGTATGTATTTACAAAGTTTTTTAACAGAAACTAAGAAAAACTTTTTATTTTCAAAATATTCGGTCCTTTTTTATTTGTAGTGCAACAAAAAAAAAAACAGTGGTGTTCCAATACTTAAAGAAAGCTCTATTTGTGGGAAAAAATATTAACATTTTGTTTGGGTACAGTGTCGCATGACCGTGCAATTGTCATTCACAATGTGATAGCGCTGAAATTTGGTCTGGGCAGGAAGGTGTATAAGTGCCCTGTATTGAAGTGGTTAAACAGGTACCCAGGGTAAAATCTTCTGAAACAGGCCAGACAATTCTGTAGCCATTACAGGTGGTTCGGCTGGCTGAAATTAAGCGGGAATTACACCTGCCCGTAAACCGCCTGATTTATGACATGCCTACTAGGTGAAACTCAACTTTTGCAATGCTGCAGCAGCTGCATATGCAGCAGAGGGCCATCAATGAGTACATGTGTGAGTATGGCACAAAGACAGGCTCAGGGCGGCTCAGCTTTTTTCCCCCCATGCCAATGGCTGTTGATAAATAATGCATGCACTGTACTGTCACCATTTTAGGAAGCAACAAGGATGGTGAGCTGTGACTAATGCATGCATCAGTGACACAATCACTGTTGTGTTCCTGCTGGAGCAGACTCTGCAGGGTATTATAGACAGGGCAGTCTGGGCAGAGCAGCGGGAGAAAGAGGAGGACTTCCTTTCCTCTCAAGGTTCGCTTTATGCAGACACCATTTTTGCGATGCCACAGAACACACAAGAGGGAGGAGGAGGATTCTGGCAGTTTTTGGGCATTGAAGCAAGGAAGACATACTTCAAACCTTAAGAGATGGTTTTCTATCCCCAGAACCCTTGGGAGTAGTACATGGCTGGGAGGAGGCAGTTCCAGATACTGTAATCCTTAGTGATCATGAGGACTCTGCTTCCCATGCCTCTGCAAACATGCGGTGCATGGGCTCCTTTATTCTTCAAAGCCTGCGCAATGACCCAACTATTTGTGGAATCAAAAAGAAGGATCATTATTGGTTGGCAACCCTCCTTGACCACCGTTACAAGGGGAAAGTCTTGGAACTCATACTGTCCCCACAGAGGGAGTAGAGTATGACATATCTTGAGGACACCTTAAAGAGGAGTTTATGTAATACCCTTTCAGACTCTGGTAGGTTACAGTCTCATGGAAAAGTTAGTTTTGAGGCTTCTGTTGGTCAAAGGAGGAGCGGTGGAGAAGGAGGCTGTCTCAGTGAGGCATTTCAATTTTTTTTAGTCCTCTGCGCCCAGGGCTGTCAGCTTTTACATCCTATTGACAGTGTCTGCATCATATGGTTAGACACTATCTAGGGACGAAAAAAAATAGAGAGCTCGCCAGTCATCGATCCACTGAGTTACTGGGTCATGAGAATAGAACTTGCCCAGTATGCAATTGAGCTGCTGGGCTGCTCTGCATCCAGCCTGCTTTCTGAACGGGCATTCAGTGCTTGCAGAGGTTTAGTGACAGATAAAAAAGCGTGTCTGTCCACAAACTTCGTTGACCAGCTGACATTTATCCAAATTAATTATTCCTGGATTAGCAGCAGCTATCAAGCCCCTGATGCCAATGCTACCATTAAGTGTTTTTGGGATGTGGAATCTCTGCAAGACTGTCTGGCTTTTTGGGTGTTGATTTTATCTGGAAGAAATTATTTGGTATATGTTTAATAGGCACAATTAACACCCAAGGAACACTTGTTCCTCACCTGTTTGACAGGTGATTATAATTTTGATTTTTTTTTTACAGCAAGGCCAATTCTTGTTTTCATCAAGAGTCCCTTTATAGGGTTATGGTGTGAAGGCACCACCAACACCCAAAGCCCAATCTTTCCACACCTGTTAATTTTATCCAAGCTCTGCAAAACAGAATTTATCCCAAAAATCTCTAGCTCTGTACCATTACGTGGAAGGCAATGTTGTGGCATCGTTGGACAAGGCTGTCAGTAGCGAGGTCAACTTTACTGCTGACATGTGGTCCAGCAAGAATGGTCAGGGATGCTATATTTCGTTCACAGCACACTGGACTGAGTGAGTGAGTGAATATCTTGTATAGCGCTACAATTGGGAACTGAATCGCCTCAAGGCGCTTAGTATCCATTGTCTTCCTTATCCTTCAGAAGAGGTGGGTCTTGAGTTTTTTTCTGAAGGCCCAATGATTTTCTTCGATTCGGATGTTAGTTGGTAGCGCGTTACACAGCCGGGGTCCTTGGAGAACTCTGCTTGCAACTAGGAAAGATGTAGGACAGGGCTCAGTGCTGGGGCTTGTTTTACCTCCAAGTGCTCCATACAGCTAGTGGTGATGATGCAAGATTTGTCAGATCCACCTCCTCCACCTCCTCCATGCTGCCTCTGCTGAATTGTCCTATGAACCACCAGTACCCCCTAAGTGTTCAAGGGGCTATTCAACAAGTCAGGCTATTATGATTATCAGTGCAGCCCCCTGAGGATGCCCACCTAGGACCACCAGAAATGCTCACCCATGACCACCAGGTATGCAAATAAGCGCCCAATAGGAATTGCACTGTTCCCATCAGTGATGCCTGCCAGTGCCCCCTGAATAGTGCTGCCTAACAGTGCCATCTATCAGTGCCCAGTGCCACTCATTAGTGCCGCCTATCAGTGCCCATCATTGCCACCTATCAGTGCCCATCAGTGTTGCATATCAGTGCCCATCAGTGTTGCATATCAGTACCACCTATCAGTGCCCAACAGTGCTGCATATAAGTGCCTCATCCTAAGCGCCCATCAGTGACACCTCATCAGTGCCAATCAGTACTGCCGTATCAGTGCCTGTCAGTGCAGCCTCATCAGTGCCCATTAGTGAAAGAGAACTTATGTATTTACAAAGTTTTATAACAGAAACTAAGAAAAACTTTTTATTTTCAAAATATTCGGTCCTTTTTTATTTGTAGCGCAAAATAGAAAAACAGTGGTGTTCCAATACTTAAAGAAAGCTCTATTTGTGGGAAAAAATATTAACATTTTGTTTGGGTACAGTGTCGCATGACCGTGCAATTGTCATTCACAATGTGATAGCGCTGAAATTTGGTCTGGGCAGGAAGGTGTATAAGTGCCCTGTATTGAAGTGGTTAAACAGGTACCCAGGGTAAAATCTTCTGAAACAGGCCAGACAATTCTGTAGCCATTACAGGTGGTTCGGCTGGCTGAAATTAAGTGGGAATTACACCTGCCCGTAAACCGCCTGATTTATGACATGCCTACTAGGTGAAACTCAACTTTTGCAATGCTGCAGCAGCTGCATATGCAGCAGAGGGCCATCAATGAGTACATGTGTGAGTATGGCACAAAGACAGGCTCAGGGCAGCTCAGATTTTTTTCCCCCCATGCCAATGGCTGTTGATACATAATGCATGCACTGTACTGTCACCATTTTAGGAAGCAACAAGGATGGTGAGCTGTGACTAATGCATGCATCAGTGACACAATCACTGTTGTGTTCCTGCTGGAGCAGACTCTGCAGGGTATTATAGACAGGGCAGTCTAGGCAGAGCAGCCGGAGAAAGAGGAGGACTTCCTTTCCTCTCAAGGATCGCTTTATGCAGACACCATTTTTGCGATGCCACAGAACACACAAGAGGGAGGAGGAGGATTCTGGCAGTTTTTGGGCATTGAAGCAAGGAAGACATACTTCAAACCTTAAGAGATGGTTTTCTATCCCCAGAACCCTTGGGAGTAGTACATGGCTGGGAGGAGGCAGTTCCAGATACTGTAATCCTTAGTGATTATGAGGACTCTGCTTCCCATGCCTCTGCAGACATGCGGTGCATGGGCTCCCTTTATCTTCAAAGCCTGCGCAATGACCCAACCATTTGTGGAATCAAGAAGAAGGATCATTATTGGTTGGCAACCCTCCTTGACCACCGTTACAAGGGGAAAGTCTTGGAACTCATACTGTCCCCACAGAGGGAGTAGAGTATGAAATATCTTGAGGACACCTTAAAGAGGAGTTTATGTAATACCCTTTCAGACTCTGGTAGGTTACAGTCTCATGGAAAAGTTAGTTTTGAGCTTTTACATCCTATTGACAGTGTCTGCATCATATGGTTAGAGACTATCTAGGGACGAAAAAAGAGCTCGCCAGTCATCGATCCACTGAGTTACTGGGTCATGAGAATAGACCACTGCCCAAAACTTGCCCAGTATACAATTGAGCTGCTGGGCTGCTCTGTATCCAGCCTGCTTTCTGAACGGGCATTCAGTGCTTGCAGAGGTTTAGTGACAGATAAAAAAGCGTGTCTGTCCACAAACTTCGTTGACCAGTTGACATTTATCCAAATTAATTATTCCTGGATTAGCAGCAGCTATCAAGCCCCTGATGCCAATGCTACCCATTAAGTGTTTTTGGGATGTGGAATCTCTGCAAGACTGTCTGGATTTGTGGGTGTTGATTTTATCTGGAAGAAATTATTTGGTATATGTTTAATAGGCACAATTAACACACAAGGAACACTTGTTCCTCACCTGTTTGACAGGTGATTATAATTTTGATTTTTTTTTTTTTACAGCAAGGCCAATTCTTGTTTTCATCAAGAGTCCCTTTATAGGGTTATGGTGTGAAGGCACCACGAACATCCAAAGCCCAATCTTTCCACACCTGTTACTTTTATCCAAGCTCTGCAAAACAAAATTTATCCCAAAAATCTCTACTCTTGTTCCGAGTGCACTAAATTGTGGCCTCATCATACAGACTGGCTTCCCAAGTCATTGTTTACAAAATAAAGGAAGCTTGCATGGAAAATTACATATTTTTTTTCCTGTTGATACCTGTTTATCTAAAGCCTTCTGTCCTTCACAACCTTGCAAATTACACAGATCAGATGGTATTTCACAGCCTCCAGAAGGCAGTGGGTGGGAATCTGATTTAATAAAGTGTGTAAAAGAAAGATAGATCTGGAATGCCTATAGCATTAGTCTCTTTGTTCAGAAGACACTGGTTTTAGTTGACTAATTAGGGTTTACACATTTTTTTTTGAGATTCCTATCTTGGTGTATTTAAACCAGAACTTCTCAATTAGGGTGCCATTAGAGTGAGACTCAGTTTGCCCTGAATCAGTGCCATGAGTTTCCATGGTGTGGGTAGGCCAGGACACATGACACCATTTGTTACTAGGGTAATGGCGGCTGGTTTACCCACACCATGGCAATGCATGGGCTCTGATCCAGGGCAGGAGGCATTGAGGGCTGCTTCTAGCATTCAGGAGAGGACAGCAGTGTTGCTCCACCAGAACTGCTCAACCTCCTGCCCTCTGACACTGCAGGAGTAAAAAGGGTAGGGCTCTGGTGTGAGAAGAGGGCTGTGTGATGGGAGGATTCCGACTTCATAACAAGATGATGGAGAAATCTGATATGATCCGACATATATGGAAAGACTCTGACACGATGAGGGGACCTCTGATGTGATGGGGAGCTTTTGATGTGAAGTTAATTTCATTGAGGCAGTTGTTCATTGTCCGAGACTCAGGTTTCCAATTGATAAGTAACATTTATGTTTTTTTTACATTTTAGATTGGGGTATCTTGGGAATTTGCATACTTTTAAAAAGGGTGTTGTGACTGAAAAAAAGGTTGAGAAATGCTGCCTTAGACATCTAAATTTAGGATTTAGATCTCTTTATATGGCCTGGGAAATGTCTCAGCTTGTGTTATACAGTAAATTTGTAGTTTATTTGTGAAGCTTCTCAGTTGCCAAAGGGCACTGCAATTAACAGTCAAACAATACATTTTATTACTCTAGAAACAAAGACACCCAATTTTAAATCTTCTTAGTCTGTATTTACTCTTACACTTGCTTGTTCTTTTTTGTTCATATCAGCTTCCCCACACATAATCCACTTTCTTGCACAGCACAATTTACTTTTCAAAGCATCCTATCAATTATTTTCTAAGGACAGCTGTACATGCGAGGAAGATACACTGAAAAAAATAGATTAACAGGATAAGACAAAATGTTAAAATGCACCCAAAGAAACCAATTCTATGTTGCTTATGAAGCAAATATATAACTGTGTTGGAAGTGCAGTCATTTCCCAATGTATCATTAAAGAAGAAGTACAGCCAAAGCTTGTGTGGCTGTGGGCTTGTGTGGCTCATGTGGCTGTACTTCTCCTGTGGATCACAGGAATGCAAGTCTGCACTCCAGTGACCTGTTTTCAGCAGAGCTGAAGTCCACTCTTTGCTGACATCACAGAGCCGGTCCAGGCTGGAGCAAGATCGTGACAATATGGTCGGGATCCACCCACAACCCTGAACCGGCACCTGACTCAGCCTCTACACGAGCTGGTTAGAGCCTGAGCCAGCCGCTCCTACACCCTTTACAGCCCAGCGCTCCAGTGAGCATGAGGGGGCAGACTGGAGAGCCGGTGACTGATAGTCACCGTCTTTCTGCTCAGGAAGCTCTAAGAACTGACAGCGGGGGAAAGATGCAGCATGATTAATTAATTCTTGAAAAGAAAATGCTTAACTTATCTTTTACAAGGAAAACTAAACCCAAGAACAAAAATACAAGTTATTGAAACTTACAGTTGTGGCTACATTAGTTTTCCCTTTTTTCCATGCTAAGACTATTTTTAGGAAATAAAGAATATATATGTTTACCTTCCAGTGTCGTGGACACTTACTGTGAGCTGCAAAGAAGAATATCTCCTTTTCTAGCTATATTTTGTAAACTACTAGTTTCCCTGCCCCCATGTAATGTAGAAGAGGATGAGTTCTCTCCTAAAACTTTCCCAGCTACTTCACAGTCCCTGGCTGATGAAGAGTCTCCTCTGGTACTCCTTCAGAACTCTATCCCTTTACATCTGCCTCCGCCAACAAGAGTGGTTGGCCCTCTGGCAACTTCTTCTCCCTTGCCTCCCAGCAGCAATCAACCTCCCCTCAGGCTGAGCCCCTTTACACGTAGTTAGGCCTCAGGCTTCAGGGCTACACCTTGGCTGCTGCTCCACACACACTCACTCCCAGGCCGCAGCCTGGGTGGAAAAGATCCTGATCACCTCTCTCTCCAAATAGTGTATCACAGCAGCCTCAGTGGCCAAGGAAACTCCTGCTGAGAAAAGCATATTCACCCATAACCTGAATTCACTGTAATCCATAATACCACCTGTTGACAAAATAGAGAAATTACAGTTAAACCCAAGTTTAGGAGAAACCCATTTGATCAAAGACTACAAATTAGCCAGGCTAGTTACCACCTAGCACAACTAAATTTACTAGCAGCCCTGTTTAGGACAAGAGTGCTACACTGAAAAAAAGTATTTATAATTATTTTTTATATATCTATACACAAATGTTTTGCCTTTTAAACCGAATGGGTTGTTTTACAAGGTGAATATTTTCAATCACATTAATTTATAGAATGGCTGCTATAATCAGAGTCTGCGTAATTGATTTTCTTCAAATCATTAGAATAATTATTGAACATTTTAAAAGATGCTAATATCAGGCACTTTCTATCATGTTAAAGGGTTAACATCAGCTTCATAGATCAGGAAAGGGACCATTCTGCAGGGTTTTGTGCCAACTTAGACACATGTGAGAAGGTTTTGTTTACTTGGCACTCGTGGCAAGCCTTTTATGTATTAAGAAAGCATAGCGCAGTAAAGTAAACATCATACATTGCTAAAATCCAGACTTGATGATGTACTTTTTTTTATAATGCTACAAGACAACCAAAAGCATGAATACAGACTGTGGTGTCCTGGGAAACATAGATACCACGTTTGTTGTTGGATATGATATTGCTTATGTGTTCTTGATTGGAATTCTTCTTATCTCCAAACATTAGTAGTAGCCATAATACAAAAAAAAAGGGTAATTATCAAAGAATGTTTTCTTGCTTTTTAGGGGAGCAGATGAACTGTGTCATCTTACATCTTACAAACAGGATGTCTAGTATTTAATTAATATAGCTATAGAGTTGCTTTATATATGTGTCTTTTTTTGCTAAAGAAAATCTGTGAAAAAATGTTTTCATGTGTTTCCGACCGAGGATATGTGTTCAGATCAATCTTTACTTGTGGCATGCTTGTTTAGTGTCAGTGATTTAGAAAGCATCAAAGCTGCTTGATCATCAGGGCAAATAAGAACCATTATTTTCAATATGAGACTGTGATTTTCTCTCATGACAGGTTTCCATTACATCTCAGTTGAATGCCCCTACTTTTTACATTTTTTATGGTCCTGTACCTTCCCAAGGTGCTGTTTCTTGATCCTGCTCTAATGTCACCCCTGAGAATGGTTAACAAAAATCCACACACCTTGGAGAACCTGCAAAACGTGTAGAGAGCTGCATCAAATATTACGAGAGAAAAGTAAAAATGGGAGTTTTAAGGTGCAAAATTACTCAAATTGAAAACAAAGTCAAATTTACAAAATGTTATTAGCTGCATCAAACAGTCTTTAGAGAATAACCACAAGTGTTCCTCCTAAAAAGTTCAGGCGCTGTATGGAGCACCAACATATGGCAATCTGTGAAATAAATGTTAGCCCTCTGCAGCTAGAGGGGAAGCAAAACACCAGGGATGTGCAAAAGAGCAAACAACAAAAGGATTCCTCTTAATCCAGCGCTGGGGGGGGGGGGGGATTTTGATGGCTCCAAACCACTTGAGGAATATCTCAAAGAAGTCATAAAATCTAGCACGCCACCCACTACACCAGCTGCATCCATCCAGCGGTCTGGAGTCCAATGTCTGGTCTATTGGGGGCCTCTCCACACCACTGACCCTTACGTGTTCCACCAGTGGTCTGTCATCTCTTTCAATGGGTTGATGCGACATCTGGCACCTATACACCTTTTGGTTGCCCCCAGCAACGGCCTTGATATGTCCAAGTCAGCCTGCCGAGGTTTGGGTGAGATTGAAGTTCAATATCAACCATGATGTTTAACCACTTCCCGCCCGGTCAATGGACAATTGATGTCCGGGAAGTGGTTGTGAAATCCTGACTGGATGTCTATTAACGTCCTGCAGGGGGCGCACAGTGCGGCGATCGGTGATGCGGGGTGTCAGTCTGACACACTGCATCTCTGATCTCGGTAAAGAGCCTCCGCCGTTCAATCACGGTTGATCACGATGTAAACAGGAAGAGTCGTTGATTGTTTATCAGTGCAGCCCCCCCTCGGATGCCCACACTGGACCACCAGGGAAGCCCACACTGGACCACCAGGGAAGGGCAGAAAAAAAAGGGCAATAAAAAAAAAAGTGCCGTAAAAAAATAAAAAAAGGGCAGTAAAAAAATTAAAAAATAGATGCCAATCAGTGCCCACAAATGGGCACTGACTGGCAACATGGACCCCTCAGTGTCCATCAGTGCCACCCCTCAGTGTCCATCAGTGCCACCCCATAGTGTCCATCAGTGCCACCCCTCAGTGCCCATCCATGCCCAGTACCCACCTATCAGTGCCCATCTGTGCCACCCATAAGTACCCATCAGTGCCACCCATAAGTGCAGCCCATGAGTGCCCATCAGTGCCGCCTATGAGTGCCCAGTGCCGCCTATGAGTGCCCATCAGTGCCGCCTATGAGTGCCCATCAGTATCACCTGAGTGCCCATCAGTGCCGCCTATAAGTGCCCATCAGTGCCACATACCAGCGCTGCCTTTCAGTGCCCATCAGTGCCGCCTATCAGTGCCCATCAGTGCCGCCTCACCGGTGCCCATCAGTGCCGCCTCACCGGTGCCCTTCAGTGCCACCTCATCGGTGCCCATCAGTGCCACCTCATCGGTGCCCATAATCAAAGTAGAAAACATACTTATTTACCCAAAAAATTAACAGAAAAAAATAAAAACGTATTTTTTTTCTAAATTTTGTGTCTTTTTTTAGTTGTTGCGCAAAAAAAAAAAATCACAGAGGTGATCAAATACCACCAAAATAAATCTCTATTTGTGGGAACAAAATGATAAAAAAATTGTTTGGGTACAATGTAGCATGACCGTGCAATTGTCATTTAAAGTGCGACAGCGCTGAAAGCTGAAAATCGGCTTGGGCAGGAAGGTGCGTAAGTGCCTGGTATGGAAGTGGTTAACAAACATTGTTGATTGTCTGTCAGCCATGTTTTAACCCTTTCCATTCTTGGAATACTTTGATTTTACAAAAAGGGCCCTTTCACACGGGCGGACCGTATGTCCGCTTTTTCATCCATCCGTGTACGGATGAAAAAGGGACATACATTGGTCTCTATGAGATCGCGGGTGTCAGCGGATGAACATCCGCTGACACCCGATCTCGCCCGGTTCCGCAATCCTCCGATTCTACAGACGGAGGAAAACCCTATTTTTCCTTTCATCTGCAGATCGGATCGGGTGAACACGGACAGGCGGTCCATGTTCATCCGTTCCCCCCATAGGGGAGAGCGGAGAAAAGACAGGGTGGTCCCTGCACAGTGTGCGGGGACCGCCCTGTCATCCGCCGGCTCAGCGGGGATCAACATTGCTGATCCGCCCCGTGTGAAAGGGCCCTAACTCTTTTTACACAAACCGCGGCATAGACATTTTTATGACTTCTTTGAAGTATGCATCAAATAGTTTGTAGCCATCAGTGCTAGATTAAGAGGAATCCTTTTGTTGTTTGTTCTTTAGAGAATAACCAGAACGTCTGTTAAAGCAGAGCTCCACCCACTTTATAAACTTTATCTCAATCTATGTATCACGGGGTATATTTTCTTCAATGGGCATTCATTTTTTTATCCTGTTAGCTTACCATGATTGTAGGCTTTTCGATATGACTTCCGGCTTCTACCACCCGCGGATATTTCCGTCATATCCTGCGACACACTGTCTCCTGGGAGCTTTGTGTCATAATTCCCAGGAGTCAGTGTGGCTTGCCGCCACCGCTCATAATCGCCAGATTTGAAAACCGGATGTTCGTTGTCATCACAACAGGGGCGGGTACTTCAGACAACGCCGTCCGTTGTGATGGCAACCTGATATGTTTCCTGCACTGTGAGCTGTGCATACTGCGCATGTGCGAGACCGGGCAATACATGCTGGTTATTCAGCAGCACCGATTCCCGGAAGATTATGCTTGTGGGCTTCACATGCCCACAAGCAAGATGTGGAAATGAGAAAGATGGGAATTGTATAGGAATAATGCTTGTCATTATTCTATATTATGATGTAAATATTAGTTGATGTGTCGTTGGAACTCCGTTTTAAGTGAGATCTACACTTTTTGAGGTCAAGTAGGTAAATAGATGCAATATTCGATTATCCTGAAATAATCTTTCCCGGCTTTTACAAAACATGTTTAAAGTGGTTGTAAACTTTAGACATGAAATAAGAACAAAGAATTTCCTTGTACAGTGTGTGCTTGTCTCAATCCAGAGTACTAAGTGTCATTTCTGTCTGCTGCACCCATCCTCTGCTATCAGCATGAGTCACTTCTGACAAGTCTTCCTGACACCAAGAGAAAAATGGTGTCATCTGAGACCAGTCATTTCACTTGGTATATGTAAGGGTATACAATCACTTTAATTGCTTCCTGCCCACCGTATAGTAAAATTATGGACAGGTGGGAGCACTCTCGTTCTGTGGGAAGTTATATGACATCCTCCCATTTGCAGGCACACATGTGATAGGTGGTGTGCCGTTTCCCTGGAACACAGGGTATCACCGACCACGGTAAAGAACCTATGACGTAGGCTCTTTATTATGTGATCAGCTGTGTCTGATCACAGTGTAAACAGGAAATGCTGGTTATCGGTATTCATCTCCTCAAGCTGACAGCGTGTGAGAAGAGGAGAGCCTGTAAGCAGCATCCTTAGTTGGGACATCTGCACTGACAATCAGGGTACTGATCAGTGCAGCCCTAACAGTACCCACCATTGCTGGTGACCAGTGCCCACCAGTGCTGCCAATCAGTGCCTACCATTGCTGGCAATCAGTGCCCACCAGAGCTCTCTGTCAGTGCCCATCAGTGATGCCTGTCAGTGCCCATCAGTGGCACTTATCTGTGCCGCCTATCATTGCTGCCTATCACTGTCGCTTATCAGTGTCTATAAGTGCTGCCTATCAGTGCCACCTCTCAATGCCCATCTCTGCTGTAGATCAGTCTCTTCTATCAGTGTCCATCAGTGCCGCCTCATCAGTGCTTATCATGCAGCCTCATTAGTGCAGCCTATCGGTGCCCGTCAGTGCAGCCTCATCAGCGCACATCAGTAAGACCATTCACACCTGAGCGTTTTGTAGCCTGAAGCCAGAAGCTCCAAAACAGCCTGAAGCTCAAACAAGTTCTGGGACTTTTTTTTAGGCAGATTTGGGCGTTTTTCTGCTTTTTACATTGGTGACCTTTTGACCTGTACAAAATCGCGGTAAAAAACACTAAATTTTTTTTGCAACTTTCTGTCTGAAAACGCTATGCTCAGATGTGAATGGGGCCTGAAGGGGAAAAACATACTTTTTCTACCTTTTTGGTCTTTTTTTATTTGTTTAGCAAAGAACAGACAAACGAGGATTACAGCAATCCGCATGAGAACAAATCACTATATGCTTATGACCTCTTACTGTCATGGACTTGGTAGGCCACTAGGTGGCGCTAATCGCGCACCGGCGCGCAATAGCGGCAATAGCGCATTAGCGCGTACCGGAGCGCGCGTTCGCGGCACGTCGGCGTGCACGGGTGCGCGCAATAGCATCAGCGGCGGGCACGCGCAATAGCGGTAGCGGCGCGCGGGCACGTGCTGACGCCATTTTGGCGCCACTTAGGCTATTTAATGGGGCTCATCCCATAGCCTCTTGCTGCTCAGTCAACAGCGTTCCTGTTTACCCTACCTGATACCTGTTACCTGATTGGCTCCTGTTTCCTGTGACCTTGGCTTACCATTGACCCTGCTGTTCTCCGCCTGCCCTGACCTCCGGCTTGTCTGACTTCGCTTCCGTCTCCTCCTTCCAAACGGTCTGCTGCCCGCTTGTTACTGATCCGGCTTGAACTACGACTCTGCTTTGGCTTCCCCTCTGTACCTGATCCGCCCGCCTGTGTTTGACCCGGCCTGCCTGACTCTGCCAGCATCTGAACTACAGTACACCTCCCACCAGCTGCCTGTTCCAGCCATCTGCACCAAGCTCCTGTTGTCTGCTGTCTTACCCTCCAGCATCTCTGCAGTTCCTGCACAGCATCTTCGGAGTCTTCAGGAGACCACCGCAGACCTGCACAGCACCATACCTGGCGCTTGTGCGACTCTGAACTCTAGCGCTCCCTGTCTGCTCTACCAGGGGTTCCGGAGTCAGAGGAGCAAGAGTTGCCATTCCCTGCACGCCAGGCTCTGCTCTGTACCAGGTAGGTGACACTTACTATCTTATAAGTGTTTTTAATCCTATTGTGCCTGTAATATGTCTTTTAATCACTGCACTTAGAGGCACCTTTCTCTTTTCTTTATCACTCTTCTTATAGCCTAGGCCATCTTTATGTAGAGCAACAATTCTTTTTTTCAGTCCCCCAGAGAGTTCTTTGCCATGAGGTGCCATGTTGAACTTCCAGTGGGCAGCATTAGAGAGTGATAGCGATAGCACCAAATTTAACACACCTGCTCCCATTCACACCTGGGATCTTGTAACACTAACGGGCCACATGACACCGGTGAGGGAAAATGGCTAATTGGGCACAATTTGGACATTTTCAATTAGGGGTGTACTCACTTTTGACATTAATGGCTGTGTGTTGAGTTATTTTGAGGGGACAGCACATTTACACTGTTATACAAGCTGTACACTCACTACTATACATTTATTTATTGTAGGTACTTATATAGTGCCCTCAATTTATGCAGTGCTTTACATATATATTTGTAGCAAAGTGTCATTTCTTCAGTGTTGTCACATGAAAAGATATAATAAAATATTTACAAAAATGGGAGGGGTGCACTCACTTTTGTGACATACTCTATATAATGATTCTCTCTCATGTGGGGATAATTTATAAAGCAGTGAACGGGGCATTTACCAAACATTTACTGCAGGCGATTCTTCATAGTGAATTTTTTTTCAAAAACAGTGATTGATTCACCTGCAGTAAATGTTTGGTGAATGTCACATGCACTGCTTTATAAATATGCCCCATGGTGTTGCACAACTTGGTGCCACTGCCAATTCAAACTCTGAACAGCAGCTCAAAGACAGATGTGATCATAAGCAGTTTCCAAATAGTTTACCTCAGTGTACTCTAGCAAATCACACAAACTGATTTTGCAATTCTAAAGCTGGAAAGTTAAACAAATTATTTGTAGGTCTAAAAGTCAGAAGGTCACAAAGAAAATTGAGTTCCCAGGAAAGTTTCTAAAATTGCGTCAAACAAGCTAAATACTAAATAGCATTGGTATTGTGTATTGTGGAAATGGTTATTACGTTAGAGATCCTCCTGTGCTAATTATTTATGTGCTCTATCTCTAGCAGCTACCAATCAATCTGAAAAACAAAAACAAAATACATATACCATCTATAGAAAGCAAAGTGCAGTACTACAACGTTGTTTCATTTAAAGCTGTATATATATGGATTTTTTTGTAAATATACACCTATATATTGTGGTTGCCTCCACCTCTCCCCTTTACCCCACAAGTGTTTCCATCTACATATGGGGGAATAGGGTTCCTGGTGGTAGGTCCCCTTGCTTCTTGGTGAATTTGTCAAGGGTATTCCTGTTATATTTATATATTGTTGATTTATTTTTGTCTTTGTTTCTATTCTTTATGTTTGTATAGTTCTTTTGTCTATCTATGGTTGACACATACATCCCCTGATGAAGCCTAGAGGCGAAACATGTCAGGATAACGTATGATCACTCAACCTTCAGAAAACCTCCAGTGTAACCACTATTTTGGATTTATTCCACATTAAACGATCTTCTGTGATTTGCTACTCATTTTTAATTCTTTGTTTAATTAAAAATGAATCATATATACCTTTTACCTGCTGTTGTTGGGTTTCCACCACTATGTGATTAAGCACCGTTATAGTCCCATCCTTGCCCTTTTTTTTTTTTTTATATAAATACACCTATATATGTTTTTTCAGAGGGAGAAAGAGTGCCCGGGTTGCACAGATAAGGCTACAATATGCATACCTATGGAAGTGAATTGCAATCTTCCATTTGTAATCAATCTTGGTGGCAACGCCAAGCAGAGGGTAGATGGATTGCTCATGGGTTTCCCTGAGATAAGCAAATGTCATAAACCTTTACTCCCCCTCCTGCCTTCATAAGAATAAACATACACTGAGATAGTAAAACAATGAACAATCATTGGACTGTTGGATCATGCCTATGCACCTGACAGCCTTCGAATTTACAGGCTCACACCTACATTCTATATTATATATAAAGTGTTACCGCACACAAAACGAATACTTAATTTTCTTTTATGTATAGTTTGCTGTTATGTGCTCTTTACTTTGAAGTCTCACTTTTTGCTCTGCAGCAGGTAGTAAGACAAAACCTGCATATACCAGGGTAGCATTCTTTGAGCATTCTCTGCCCAGTTCTCATTTCATGGGCTACAGAACACTTCCCCCTCTCTTCATATCAAATAGATAATATCACTTATCAAAGTTGTTCAACAATGATATTTTCTGCTAGTAATAAATGACATCAAGATGACTACCTTTTTCTCATCATTTGTGATCAATTGCAATATCTTATATTACCAACTTCCTGATATATAATGATATAGAATACCTGAGCAAAAACATTGTAGCACAGTTTTCTTTTAATTTCACTATTATATACTGTACAAATGAAAGTCTACATGTAAAATGTATATACTATGTATATCAGTGATGCAGGGCAGACGTTGAGAGATACCTAAAGTCATATTAAACAAATGATTTATGCTAAAGGAATTCATGATATTTTCAAAGTTTATGTAGTAGTGGTTCTGTGTGTACAATATGCTTTGCAGTGAAGGGGGAGTATTGCACTGAAAGAATGTAAAGTGACATAAAGGAATAATAAAGGGTTATATATATATATATATATATATATATATATATATATATATATATATATATATATATATATATATATATATATTGTGGCAGCAGGCAGGTTAAGTTCCCTGGTTGCATCTTGGATGCAGTCTATATTTCCCCTAGGTTCAGGCTTTATGCCAATTCATACCTCTAGGGGGAGTGATGGGAGTCCTGCTGGAGGACTTGATGGGCCCAGCTGAATTAGGTGGGCTCATTAGGTCCTCTACAAAAGCTCCCAGCATGCACAGAGAGATGCTCCATCCTGGAACCAGATTTGTGTGATTAGTCTGGGGAGTGTGATCTCTGTGCAGTGAGACCAAGCCTGTGTGGCTAATGCTAAGAGATTTAGACAAACAGGGAGTCAGGGACTGGGGCAGCACAAGGCTGTACCCAGTTGTCAGTTAGGGACATCAACGTGTGTAGCGAGCAAGTCAAGTTGACCAGGATTTATTTTGTATTTCTTTTGTTTTCTGTCACATTTTTGTTTGTATATGGTTCAAATAAAACCGCACCTTTTGTTTTCCTCCTACCGCTGTCTGCTGTGCCTAGTATTTTTTTGTGTGCTGAACCCTTCCAAGGGGTCACACACACCCGCTGCCGGGCTAACCCCTCACAATATATATACTGTATATAAGCTTTACTTGAGGAAAACATCTAAATACACTGTTAAAATACATATATTTAGGACATTGCCTGGAAAGGCATGGAGTTGAATGCATTTGACTAGGTCTCCACTTGGTACATATCCATTTTTACTTCCTACTATTGCTTCCTACCTACTATTGTGTATTTTTCATGAGCTCTGTCACACTACTTCATCCACTGGTGTCTGATCAGACCATACTAGACACTAAAAAGATCCTTGATGCTATTTTTACCTGCAAAATAACCTTAACCTCTACGTTAGAGGAGGTCAAGGTAGATATCTCTTTGATCAGTCAAGGCCTGCATAAACACCAGGACAGGTGGTAGAGTCTGTCCAATCCATGTGGATGATAAAAACACGCCTCCAGGCGAGCGTGTTAGCAATTCCAACTTGTAGCTAGATGCAAGATAACCTCAACAGGATGCACTGCAGTAACCTAAAGCTTCTTGGTGTGCCTGAAGGAGCTGAAAGATTGGATATGCCCACCATCCTTGAATGCCTTCTGATTGACACCTATGGTCAAGGTCATTTCTCTCCTATCTTCATGGAATGACCCAATGACTGGTTTTATTGTGACAATGCTCAACTATAAAGACAGGAGGCCAGATTCACAAAAGAGATACGACGGCGTATTTTCACACGGAGCATGTGTAGAACGTTCGGCCCGGGAACGCGCCTAATTTAAATGGTGCCCGCCCCATTTTAATTAGGCGGGCTTGCGCCGAGCGGATTTACGTTACACCGCCACAAGTTTACAGGTAAGAGCTTTGTGAATCAGGCACTTACGCTGTAAACTTGCGGCGGTGTAACGTAAATGGGATACGTTACGCGCGCGCTGTGCAATGTAAATGTACCTGAATCTGGCCCAGGATTACTGTCCTACATTTCATGCATCTCATGACAGAGACATTAAACATTTCCATCTGCAGTACCTAAATAGTGGTGTTCTCTCACTTTTCAGACAAAATCCAAAAATACAAAGTTTCTGGAGGCCAAGAAACGCCTGAGTATTCTTCACATCAAAAAATACACCATAATGTAATCAGTCCACCTTTGAGTTGTGGATGAAATCTGCACACACTTCTTGACCAGTCTGGAGGCATGTTTGCCAGTTGCCTGGAGCAATGGGTACATCAGCTGTGATGTCTGCCGTCTTTATGAGTACCAATCTACTCCATATATTTACAGCCTTAATAATTTAAACCTCCAGCTATAATGATGCCTGACACTCTGGTGTCTTCCAACAACCTTGTTCTTTTTTTTCCATTTATCCCTTATTTGTTATGGTACTTGCGTCACATACCTGGTATCTAACTGAAATGTGGATCACAGACTGTATTTTACCATTTCCCCCTATTTAGGTTGCCCTTGTGTTATTAGTACCTCTTATTTAAAGCTCCACTACATGTTAAAAAGAGAGAAAGGGTACACACCGCTCCAAGATGATGCAAAATTTCAAACACTGCTGTAAAGAGTCGGGTGCCTGCCTAGGTCCGTGATCAAAGAATCCATGCAATAAGTAGACGAATGGTGGCACATCTGAAATGAAGAAATTATATTTTATTAGAAGTCCATGAGTTTAAAAATCATGACTCACAACTGATACACACTAAGGGCCAGATTCACAGTCAGCTTACGCCGACGTATCTTCTCATACGCCGCGTAAGTTCGAGAATGCGCCGTCGTATCTATGCGCATTATTCTCAAAGCAAGATACGCCTGAATTTCGTCTTGATCCGACCGACGTAAGTCTCCTACGCCGTCGTATCTTGGGTGCATATTTACGCTGACCGATAGGGGCGCTTCCGTTGATTTATGCGTCGAATATGTAAATGACCTAGATACGCCGATTCACGAACGTACTTGTGCCCGTCGCAGTAAGCTACGCCGTTTACGTAAGGCGTACAACCGGCGTATAGTTATCCCTCATAAAGCAGGGGTAAGTCATGTTAAGGTATGGGCGCGGGAACAGCGTCATATTTTATGTAAGTCGTACGTGAATGGGGCTGGGCGTAAGTTACGTTCACGTCGTTCCCATTGAGCCGTCGTTTCTTAGGGAGTATATGCGACGTGATTCTGAGCATGCGCGCGCATGCGCCGTTCGTTCGACCATTCATTTACATGGGGTCACGGTTAATTATAATACAACACGCCCACTACCTTCCAAATTTGAATTAGGCGGGCTTACACTGGCCCATTTACGCTATGCCGCCATAACTCTCTATGTTACGTCGGCGTAGCGCATATGAGATGCGCTACGCCCACTCAAACATACGCCGCTGACTGTGAATCTGGCCCTATATGTATATTATTGCAATGAGTAAGCACGTTTAGTGCGAAACGCATCTGCTGAGTACCCTGTATCAATTGTGTGTCATGTTTTTAAACTCATGGACCTCTAATAAAATATAATTTCTTCATTTCGGATGTGCTGCCATTCTTCTTCTTATCCACTACATGTTAACCTGTTCTTTTGCTTGAATTAGGTTTTTTTGGATACATTTTTAGTTTTACAGCAGCAAACACAAGACAAGATATGGGAGAAGTGCATAGTGTTCACGCATCTATCATAAATCGATATGAGCATGGTATGTTAGCATATATATCGAGAGAGTGTTTAGATATGTAGACCAATGATGACAACATCAGATTAAGAGAATACTGTATGACTCTATTGCAGAGCATTCTGAAAAGCCCTAAAATTACAAGTATCAACTGTACTAAACTATCTCAGAGGCCACATTTAATCTTACCTCAAGAACTGAAAGATTTAAGGAACTGACAGCTCGAGAGCTTACAGGTAAAATAAAACTAAAATAAAGGAAGTTATGATGTGAATACTAGAAAGTGATATGAAAAAGGTAAGAGCAGAGAAGAGAGTAAAGCCTCGTCGTACACACAATAAGAAAACCAGATGAAAAATTCTGCTTTCGACACGATCGTACGATAATCTGATCATTATTACACAGCTGTCGTCTGAAATTTTCAGAAGGGACGAACACAAAAAATGTTCTCATACGATACCAGATTGAGCGATTTTCGTTTAATCTGTACTTTTTTCTAGTGAAAATACAATACAAATACATTACAGCATTTCCAAATTTTTGTACTTTAGTAACCTATTTAGATTCAATATGGAGACCAGCATGCAAAAAAGAATGGACAATCATTCATCTGATAATCTCACTGTGTGTACTAGGCTTAAGGGGGAGATGTGACCTCCTCACACCATAGCCCCAACAATATACAATGGCTTTCAAGAGGACTGCATATCTCAAAACTCCTGTGAATTGCAAAATACAGTCCAGGAGGCCCAGTTAGAAGTATGTTTATCTAGCCTGTCATGTTCTGCTGCTAAAAGGTGCTCTAAGTCCATAATAGAATCCAGTTCCAGTGCCTATTCAATTATGGTTGGTATCTGTGGAGATTTACAATAACGAGGGATGACAACTCTAACCACAGTCAGAAAATAGTGAAGAAAATCTCTTTTGGCGGATTTAATAGATACATGTAGCAAATGATAATATTTGCCAGCAAACATGAAGAGATGGATAGGAATGATGATATACGTTTGGGTATCTACACCATTAAGTAAGGAACTAGCTACAGAGAGTTAAGCCTCATACACACTGAGGGCCAGATCCAGATAGCGAGTACGCCGGCGTATCTACTGATACGCCGGTTTACTTTCAAATTACCCGCGTCGTATCTTTAGTTTGAATCCTCAAACCAAGATACGACGGCTTCTGGGTTCGATCCGACAGGCGTACGGCTTCGTACGCCTTCGGATCATAGGTGCAATACTTCGGCGCCCGCTGGGTGGAGTTTGCGTCGTTTTCCGCGTCGGGTATGCAAATTAGCTTTTTCCGACGATCCACAAACGTACGCACGGCCGTCGCATTCTCTTACGTCGTCTCTAGTCGGCTTTTTCCGGCGTATAGTTAAAGCTGCTATTTTGCGGCGTATAGATAGACTTGCCATGTTAAGTATGGCCGTCGAAAATTTGATTTTTTTTTTTGCGTAAGTCGTCCGTGAATAGGGATGGACGTAAGTCACGCCTAAGTTCAAAAAATTACGTCGTTGCGACGTCATTTCGCGCAAGGCACGGCGGGAAATTTCGAAACGGAGCATGCACAGTTCAATCGGCGCGGGGACGCGCTTCATTTAAATGAATCACGCCCCCTAATCGCCGATTTGAATTCCGCCACCAGAAATACACTACGCCGCCGTAACTTACGGCGCAAAATCTTCCTGGATTCGACTTAAAGCCAGGTAAGATACGGCGGCGTAGCGTATCTCTGATACGCTGCGCCTATCCATTTCTATGTGGATCTTGCCCTATCAGTTTTCCGGCAGGTTTTTCTCTTTAGGTTTACCAAAACCATGTAGTGCAAGGGCATGCCTGATTGCATACAAATTGAAACTCTTGAGGTTAACCTCATATTAGATGGTTTTGGTAAACCTGAAGACAAAACCTGCAGGAAAACTGATAGTGTGTATGGGGCTTTAGTGTGAAAGGATGAATGCTTTTACACAGTCATCAGATTCAATGTGAGTAGCTAATTCCTTTTCCCATGTAGCTGTGTACGCAGGGAGATATAGATGTAAGAGGGAAGACAAAATAGAATACATTTGGGAGCCCTAGTGTGTCAGGGGAGAATCACATAGTAATAAATCTTCAAAGAATGGGGGATGGGATCCTAGCACTCGTCTGTCAGGCATTGACCGGAGAAATTAAATTGATTGTTGATTCCACAACTGTAATTGCGACCTGTACATGCAAAGAATAATGTCAAATAGGTTAGAGGTGAAACTGCCTGTAGGGAGTATTGTAGAAAATTGATGTTGTGTCGTTTTATTCCATGATCCAAGTAAGGATCTATGGACAGCAATAGGGAAAGATGGACTGTCACTACATATGCAGAGCTGTAGTATTTTAATCTTTTTTACTGAGCGGCAATTAGCAAGCCCAATGTTTTTCATGTAAAAAAAATAGAGGCAACAAAATGTGCCTTCTTTCCAAAAAAAAGGTCATGGGGGGGGGGGGGGGGGGGGTGCTTTTCCTTCAATCATGGCATTTTCATTTGATATGCTTTGCAATGGGAAGTTGGATTTTTCAGAATCACTGGTCTTTTTTGTTTTCCCATTTTCTAGTTAAAATAAAAAAAGTGGTTATTAAATACCACCAAAGAAAAGCTATCAAAAATGAATTTGGATGCAGAGTTGCATGAGCGAGTAATTGTCGAATTATCACAGCACTGAAAAATGAATAATTTTCTTGTAATGAAAGAATATAACAGGCTGGTACTCAAGTAGTTAAATCTTTTATATGGAATTTGAATAGGAATTAAAATGGTCTGTACTCAAACAAATCTCTCTCAACAGGAGGTATTGCCTTGACAGATTTCAGATTTTATTATATAGTGGCCCATCTGTCTCACATACAGTATATCATATTGATAAGTCTGAAAAGACACTCTTTCTTATTCAACTGTGCAAGTTACTAGGTTTGCAAGAAATGCAGACCCCCCCCCCCCCCCCCCCCCCCCCCCCCCCCATGTACTGTGATGTGAACCTAGCCTTGGTCAAATTAAATTCAACCACTCCTTACAGATTTACTCCCCTCTGGTAGAAGAAACAGCTGTCTGAACTCCTTTCAATGCCAGATTCTGAATTTTGGCGCATAAGGTGTTAACTTTTAGGCCATATACTGTGGTTGATTTACTGGAGAGTGCAAGATCTGACGCAGCTGTGCCTTGTAGCCAATCAGCTTCTAATTTCAACTTGTTCAATTAAGCTTTGACAAAAAAGCTGGAAGCTGATTGGTTTTTATGCACAGCTGCACCAGAATTTGCGCTCTCCAGTTTTAGTAAATCAACCCCACTGACTGAAGATGTAATCAAATTGTTTCAAAACTGAAATAAAGCCATGTACACACGATCGGAATTTTTGATGGAATTTTCCGTCGGAATTCCGATGAAGCTGACTTCCATCAGTCTTGCATACACACTGTCAGACTAAATTCCGACCGTCCAAAACGCGGTGACGTAAAACACTACGACAAGCCGAGAGAAATTAAGTTCAATGCTTCCGAGCATGCGTTGACTTAATTCTGAGCATGCATGGGTTTTTTCTCCGTCGGAGTTGCACACAGACGATAGGAATTTCCTATCGTTCTTTTTTCCATCGAAAAAAATAAATAAAACATGTTCTATTTCTAAACACAGACGGAAAAAAGTCTGATGGGGCCCACACACGATCGGAATTTACGATGAAAAAAGTCCATCTGATTTTTTTCATCGGAAATTCCGATCGTGTGTACGCGGCATCAGAGTTTTCCCCCTCTCTAAGCTCTTGTTGTATCACTGCCTCCATTTCCGGTGTATTTTAGATCGCAAATCCCATGGGGATAGAAGTAAGCTGTCTACCTTTCTTATAATGGAGAGATCATCTTTGGTTCAACATCAACTAAACCAATCTCTACTATTTATAAAGTGCTTCTTATCCCCCAGGCTACTACCATGGCACAATAACCTAAATGCAAATGGGATAATGATGTGGGAACCCTGGAAGATTAGGAGTGTCTGGTAGACATGTACAATCACAATATAATGTATATCCTACACAGATCTTACCTAACACCTGTAAAGCTCTCCAAATTTAAGCCCATTTATAGTCCTTTGTGCCCTATAGGTTTTAATTTTTAAAACACCTTTCATCTATTTTGGCTGTGTCCAGTTGTTCAAGGGTAATGCAACACGTTATAAAATTCCTTTTACGATAGAATCTCTTGAACCCTAAATGTTGCCTTCTAGGCCTACTGTCAGACCTAGAGCTGGCTACACTTACCACTATTTTCCTACAGATTAGAGGCAGAAGGCCATTGAAGTTATCTCCAAAAATGTACCTCTTGTGTTTTCTGCTCTGCTCTGCCTCTAGCAATCTTACCGCTGTATGTCAAAATGGCCAGTGGCAGAATGGCTAAGCAGCTGCCCATTGTCCCTATGGAATAGCTCCCTCTGTAGCTGGGGCAGAGAGATATTGCTCAGATTGCTAACGTTGTGTGTGGGGGTAGAGCGTGATAACATTTCTACCCTTTGGAGGTACCATTCCCAATGTGACAAATCTCGATTTTTTTTTTATCTTTACTGATGCATAAACCATCTTATGCCAGCCTTGCATGTTAACGGGACAGTTGTCATTTTATAATGATGTTTTTTCTGTTATTTTCTATACTACGGCTTGGTATCACATTTATGCCACGAGGCAGAGCAGTGTATTATATGGCATTTCTACAATATTGTTAAGGTTGTTTGTTGTAAAAATTTCCCTCACCCTCTACAGGGCCCCTGTTGGGCTGAGCTCCCTTAAAGCCAATAGTGGGTTAAACTAACATTGAGCCGGCCCCTCCAGAGAAGTCAAACCCACCTTTACAGTGCCCGCAGCTCCAGAAACAGGATGTGTGTGTGACTGAGTGGAATGACAGGAGCGGGAGATGGGAGGTAACAGCGGGCAAGCCTCATAGAGGCTGCGTTTCAGTGCCGCGGATCATAAATGGTTACAGGGTGGGCCAGAGCCCCCCCCCCCCCCGCCATGTGCAGTGAACAACTTGCACCTATGAATGATACCTCACTGAGCCACTGGCATGGGCCTATATTGAGGGAGGGGCCTGGAGCTGCAGCTCCAATAGCCCCTATGTTAATCTGGCCCTGCCCCTCTCCCTTTTTAATTCTATTTGCTTCTCCTATGCCCATCTTCCTTTTTTATTATTGTTATTAAATATATATGTTTGACATGTTAGCATGTTAGAAGGTTGAATAATAAACCCCTGCTATACTGAATAGCTAAGTGAATTACTTTTTTATTTAACAATCAGTCGCTCACCCCCCCCCCCCTAGTCTGCTTGTTGAACAATGAAAGAACATCACCCCTAAGGGTACCGCACTGCTCTCTTCTGCTGTCAGAAAGCTCCCAATGCTAGACTAACAGCACTGCACTAACAGCTGTTAAAGTCTTTTATTAGAAAATATATATATATATATATATAAAATAAATTATAAATATAAATAAAACTATACAAATACTGGCTTCTATTGAGGGAAAACAACTACAAGACACACTTCCACTGCTGTTAAGTCCATTAAAAAGCTAGACAGTGTTAAAGCAATAAAAGACCTCCCAGTAACCAGAAAAAAAGTGTAATGACCATAAACAAGAAATATAAATTCTAAGCCAATGAAACTATTTTTCAATCATTTGGGCTTGTCCAGTCAATAGACCCAGCTGTTTGACCCCTATTTCCTTTTTTTTCCTATAACAACATGTGCGAATAACTATAATAAATAAATAATAAAAGTTGCTAAAACTAGCATTTATTGGCTGAGGAAAGACACATAAGCGAAGAGACAAGAATGCTGCGAACCCCAAGATTGAATCGTGTAGAAAAAGGAATTTACCCCACGGGGCTTTGGACAGCAAAGGTATAAAAGTGTAACAAATGTAATATAATAAAACATGGTTTATTTTATGGTTGTCAATAACATACATTTTAAATGCAATAACAATTAAAAGAAAACCCTTTACGGATCTGGTGATACAATACATATTCCACAATATTGGACAAATGTATACAACATTGCTTTATGCTGTGTGATGTGCGTTCCCCGACGCGTTTCGACCTCTAAGTGGTCTCTTCAGGGGGATGGTTGATTCTACAAAAATATACATAACATAAATTTGCGATCAAAAAAGTATCAATATAAATCACATAAATTGACCCAAGAATAAGGTTTACCGTTGACGAATGAAGTGGGTTTTGTAATGACCAGAGGTCTGCAGAGCCGTTAAAAAAATCCGAAGGGAGCGCCACCCACAACCCCATGGGGGAGAGAGGGAAACCAAAACAGACCCCAGGGGGGTTGCAAGGAGCCGCACAGTGGACGCCCTCCGAGGATCAGGGGAGCCGGTGCCTGCAGAGTGCCCCCAATGGGTTAGCCCTGTGTAATTGAAGAGAATTAGAAATATTAAATCATAGCATATTGTGCTAAAGTGTAGGATTATCTGTGGGTAAGGCATGTATATAAAAAAGAGGGACTGGCAGCAGGTTTATAATCTTATCTGAGAAAAAAAAGAAAAAACATTTTTTCCTTTTTTCTTCTTTATTGAATTAGATCTACTCATTGATGACCCGAAGGGGTAACTAGTCAATGAATAATGGTCAGGAATTGATGTGTATATTAAGGTACTTAATATAAAAATAGTATAAGAGTGCTCCATTGGCAGACAAAAGTGATTAAGAGACTATTATTAGTCTGGTAAAGAGTGCGTGTCCATGGGTGGGGATGTGTGAGACACATTACAATGTGTATGTTATGTGGACCATCAAAGAATATGTGGATACATATGGTGATAGTAAAAATGTTGGAAATATATGAAAATAAAAATAAATAAATAAATAAATAAACAAGAAAACAAAAAGAAGGGGGGAGTGAAAGTTGAAAAATCAACATAGGAGTGTACTAATAAAAGGGTGCCGTTACCTGATAAGGGATTGAATGGATATGAGTAGGTAAATTGTGGGCTTGTAGAGCTTGTTGTTGAGTATACAGATCTAGGCTGCAGACAGTGCAGGGAAGACCCAGGCTTCCAATGTTGGAGGAGATAAAGGAATGAACTGCTGTCCATGCTCAGCTGCCTGGAATCAAGACTTGACTCACAGGCAGACTGTCTTTTATATGCTAGTGGGCGTGGCCATGAATGGGGGCTTAACACTGCTGTCCATGCTCAGCTGCCTGGAATCAAGACTTGACTCACAGGCAGACTATCTTTTTTATGCCAGTGGGCGTGGCCATGAGTGGGGGCTAACACAGCATTTATTAAGCACTAGCAAAATTGCTCAACTGATAGTTAACCGAAGTGAAGTAAAGCTAGGCAAGACCAAACAGATCTGCTGAATTTAGTGGAAACATACAATTTCATTGATTTTTATACATTATTTTGACTGTCCTTGAAATGCCACTACTATCAGGGTTGGTGATAACTGAACCATTTAAGGCGTCTATAGAGGAGAGCAGGAAAGGGAGCTGTTAGAAGTGGTGATTAGGGATGAAGGTGAATTTTTTTAAACTTGATTTTTCCCCAATATTTGCAGTAATGTGTTTAACCAAGATATCACTGAAACTGCCTTCTAATTTCACCAAGCGAGACTTACATTTTTGGCAAAACATATGCTTAAAGAGGAACTGCAGTCTACTCACATAATTTGTAATAAAAACATCTTTGTCATTCTAAAGCTTCCCTCCAACCACTTTGCATATTATTTTATATATACTGTGATTCTATACTTGCCAAATATGCTGCAGCAATCTCCCCCCACTGAGTCTAGCTGCAGCCATTTTAACTGTGGGCAGCTGACGCTGCTACCTGTTCACTTCCTGGATTTACACAGACACACAGAGGCACACCTCCAGCTCTTCAGCTCTCATTGGCCCTCGTATGACTTATCCCCCCTCTCTTCCTGTCAAGCACTCACAAGGGTGAGAGAAAGAGAGAGCTGTGCATGATGTCCATGATGTCCTAAGCCTAGGCTTTTTACCAGACAAGAAACAGGAAATGAGTGTATAAGGTATTTAATGTCAGAAAAAAACATGTTTTACTATCCAAAGTTAAAGCAGAAAAGGCAGAAGATTTACTAGTTGGAAAGATGAAAAAATGACTGAAGGCCCGCTTTAATGGTGATAAAATAACTCTTTGTTGGATAAATAGGATAAACAACTCCTTAAAATAGGCTTTCACCAGCTAAATGACCATTGCATGTTTAAATAGTGGCCCCAAAGCTGATTGACTGTTAGTGAATTAAATATTTTTAGGTGAAATTTATGTCATTTTTCCTGGAGTGTGCCAACAACACCTTTATTTTAGCTGTGACTCAGTTGAGAAACCTTACCTTTATTTTTTTACGTCATGAAGGACATGCATCATCTGTATAATCATGTACGGCAGCCTGGGTTGACATAATACGCCTGGATTACATTACCCTGTCAACATATAATCATTCACAGCCATAAACAAAAGACACTGCTCTATGTGACAAGATCAAGTTCTTTACCCGCTGTATTTTGTTACTTTTCTAATGGTGTTAATATTAACCTACTAGTTCTATCTTGATATATCCTTGCATAGGGAAAATGCAGATCTTTTGTGTCTTACAAATAGTTTCTCATGAAGTGCAATAAACAGTTTAAAAAACAAAAAAATAATTGATTATGCTTTCCCTTAATGTTTTCCAAGATTTGGAACGGAAATGTATCTTAGACGTTAGCGGAGTAAAAATTCCATTCTCACAGAAGAATGATGCCGCGTACACGCGACCATTTTTAATGGTCTAGAAAAAAACAACGTTTTTTTCAACCCGATAATTGTTAAACCGGCCTTGCCTACAAACGATTGTGAAAAAAAAATGCTCTAGCAAAGCGCGGTGACGTACAACACGTACGATGGCACTATAAAGGGGAAGTTCCATTCGGATGGCGCCACCCTTGGGGCTGCCTTTGCTGATTTTGTGTTAGTAAAAGTTTGGTGAGAGACGATTCGCGCTTTTCAGTCTGTTTCAGCGTGATGAATGTGCTATCTCCATTATGAACGCTAGTTTTACCAGAACGAGTGCTCCCATCTCATAACTTGCTTCTGAGCATGCTCGTTATTTTCACGTCGTTAAAGCCTACACACGACCATTTTTTACGACTTTAAAAACGACAACGTTAAAAAAGTAGCAAAAATTTAGAGCATGTTCTAAATTTTAAAATTCCCCCTTCCTGCTCATCGAGCCTTAAAGGGTGACTCCACTTTCGTGGGGAAATAAAATAGCAAATAAAAAAAAATAATATAGCGTGTACAATTGTGATACAAATCATATTGTAATTGAATGTTATTAAAAATTACCTTTCCTTTTTAATCTGCAGCCGCTGTATTTTGTTATAAATGCAATGTTGTTCTGTACGCAGAGTGTGTACTGAACACTCCCCAGAAACATAATTTCCTGCTTGTGTGATTGGCTCACAAATTTTCCCAGAAGTCTGCCTAAGATACAAGTTAGATTTCAGGCATTCCCTGCAACAAAAAATAAATACATTTTGGTGAGATATTTCCTTTAGGAACACATCTAAAGGGATGCAGACCCAGCAGCTTTCCTCATTGGTGCTCTGCAGCTGCACACCTGACTGATAATTATGAAACCACTCCCATTAGTCCTACTCCACACAGAGGCACAGACAAACACACACATGTTTCTTTAGAATAACAAAAGGTAGGAATCTGCAACAAAGGTTGTTATAATCCTTGCAGTATACATAGATCACCCAAGGGGGAATGTTTTTTTCTCAACAAAAGTGGAGTTATGGTTTAATGACACAGAAACATTTTTAATGGAGAGTACATATGCTTGAAGAGATGCATGCAGCAGTGTGGGCATGAACCCATGTACAAACTACGTGAGGGGAGGACTTAGTGATCCGGTTCCAGAAAAAATAAACCCCCAGCTGTGGCTTGATCAGGAAACAGCTAGATGGATCATGGTGATAATGAGTATGATGAGGAGCACTGCTTTCAGGAAGCAGAGTAATGTGGTAATTTCTGTATTATACCTTCTGCTAATGTGATTTATGTAATGGATTAAAACATCAAGATCTATAACAGGTTTGAATCATCAAAACAATTATCACTGGATGCATTCTTGCAAAGCCTGATGTCAAGTCTGCAAATTACTAACTGCATGCTGTGTTGCTGCACAGTAGGGGGGCAATTGTGGAGGTTATTATGTATACATCTTCTAGTGTTCTGCCTGGGTGATGTATTTTCCCTTATGCTTGGCTTTATGACTCTGCTAGTGCAACTTCTTGTTCCACTTGCTTAGGTTTCTGACACAGAAATGCCTACTTTTGTCTGGGATCCTATATGAGTTTTGTTGTTGGATGCTAGTCTCTCCATTCTCTGCAGGAGGGGACCACACTGACTTAATTTTAGTAAGTGTTTTCTTTTTTTTCAATTGGGCTTTGACCATTTTCATTGAATATTCTCCTTTTCTTCATGGTCCCTACTGACAAAAAGTTTTAAGCAATTTCTTGTCCATTTGCTCCTTGGGGGGCTTTAACCCTCAACCAATGCTCGTCTCCACACTAATTTTCCAAACTTTATCTGACTGGGCTAAAGTAAGAACCTGGGAAAAACTTAAACCCTCTAACTAAAGGTTAAAGGTTATAAAGGCTATAAAGCTATAAAAACTTAAAACCTCTAACTAAAAGTTAGAGGTTATAAAGGCTATAAAGATGTGAAAATATAACAAACACCGTAAAATGGGACTTTTGAGGCACAACAATTGTTTTTTTTAATACATATTAAAGTTTTTTTATTATTAGGCCTCATGCACACTGGATGTTAAAATAACATTATAAAAACGCCAGTAGCTTTGCAGTGAGTCCTCGTTTTTAAGCGTTTTTTTTTTGTGGTCAGAAAAACAGCTCTTGTACATGATTTTAGGGTGTTCAGACAACAGCCCATAAACTCCACTGCTGATAAAGGTCCAAAAACGTCCATGTTTGCATGAACACATAGGATAACACAGAGGGAAGTTTTTAAGGGGTGTTAAAAAAAACGCCCAAACTCTCAAAAACGTCCGTTTATGAGCTTCAGTGTGCATGGAGCCTTAAACACTTTTTAAAAAGTTGTCAATTGTTCACTTAATTGCTCACAATATTACACAAACAGATTTAAAATAATACACAGCAAAACCTAATCATATATTAACAGGACAGTGCATTTTTCAAGGTCAGATGATCCATTGCACAGTTATATAGCTCAACATGTTTCCTGGACATGACCCACTTCTTCAGGAGCCAAAAGTATAGCACATGTCCACAACATTCCAAACAAAACTAATATAGATTAGACCAAATTTTAAACATGACATTTATTAACCCAGAAGGTAGATCGGGTAAAGATAAAAGCCTGTCAGCGCGCCGTAGGAAGGCCTTTTTTTCCAGGTAAGTCTTTCATAATGTGCTAATATGCAAAGCATATTGGTCTGCTGTGGTACAATTAGAAATCCAGCCATTTTATAACCTAGAATCAATAATGGATCACATTTCATTACATTGAGTTACTTCCTAGGTCAATGTTGTTGTAAGACAATCCATGACCAGATTTTTACAGAAATACTACAAACTAATGTCTATCAAAAATGAACTAACAACAAGCAAAAATTCAGCTGTTGTCTTAGGAAAGGATTAAAAGTTTTAGCATCAGATATCTTAACCTGACGGATGTGAGTGTTCTCAGTCCAAACTTCTTTGGGAGAAAATTCAGCAGAGAAAAGCACACATTGACCTCTATCGAGATGGCATCATTCCAAATATGTGTCCAGTCTTCTGCATGAAGGTTTCCTTTATTTGAACAGAAAAAAATGATTAGCTTGAAAGATAAATTAAAGCTTAATAAAAGATGGAAAGATGTAATTCCATGATGAGCTCCAGTGCTCTGGTAAGTAGGCATTATTATACATTTTTAATAAACTATCCAACATGTTATCAAATCAGGGATCATGTGTATCATGTGCCCTACAAGCTATTATTTAAAGCTGCACTATTACAAAGGATTACAGTGGAGGATTAGGATTTTCTTTCAAACGGAAGGATACATATTGGAAAAAGACGTAATGTTGTTTAAGCAAGATTATACTATTTTCAATTGTATAACCATGATAAATATTTACGATTTTGGCAATTATTAAAAAAATTAACTGTCATTATTTGAGAAAAGAATGATGATTTTTTTTAAACCTGACTGATAATGTGCGCTAAAGGTTTTGTCGTTGCTGCATTCCAACACATGTAAGTGCAAAATACTGTTTAAACAAATCAAGTTATGTTTTACATTTTCCACACTGTCTGCTTTTCATTGGGAGTAGCAATTGCAACAAATCCCATAGGCCCAAGTGACTGGTCTGCAGTTGCTTCGTTCTGCTTGGTTCAGTACTTGCAATAAGTAGGTAGTCGACGGGCGCTGTGTTGCTTCTTCAGGCTAGTAGGAATTCATAAGAGAAAAAATGTTTCCCCTCTCTTGGGCTCCAAGCAACAGGCTTAACCACTGCGTATTTTGCCGCGAGTGTGTATCTTCTTTTTTTTTTTTTTAAGATTCTTCCCATTGCTGTCAATGGGCGAACGCCAATGTCGCCTGAAAAAAAGGGTCCGGGACTTTTTTTCAGGCGACAGGCATTCGGCGTCTATGAGATGTGAACCATCTCCATAGACAGCAATGGGAATTCTCCCCTCTAGCGGCAGAAGCGTCCGGCGTCGGGCGTTTTGTCGCATAGATGTGAATGGAGCCTTAAGGGCCAAGCCTCTTTCTGAGATTTGGTGTTTACAAGTTAAAAACAGTTTTGTTTGCTAGAAAATGACTTAGAACCCCCAAACATTATATATATTTTTTCTAACACCCTAGAGAATAAAATGGCGGTCGTTGCAATACTTTTTGTCACACCGTATTTGCGCAGCGGTCCTGACTGGCTTAGAGCCACAAGTGTTAGAGACCTCCCTTTATAGGAGGTCTCAGGAGCTGGTAAGGGGCCAATTTATTAGGTGGAGGTGATCTCTTTTCTATTGGCACTATTATTTTGGTGAAGTTATCCACTATAAGGGATCCTTTGGAAACCTTGTCACTATATAGGCTTGTTTTGCATATTATGCACATAGACTTTTCATCACATTTTCAAGCACAGTTTATTTTTGATTTATTTGTTGTGTTGTGTGTGTCTTACAAGATAATTGCTGCTTTATATGGTCACATTTATTTATGATATTAATCATACACTAGATGTGATAGAGCTGTATTACCTTTTTGAATTTGAACTCTTTTGCAACTCCCTATACTTTAAAAGCATTTAAAGTGACACTAAGGCTCCTTTCACACAGGACAAACTCCATTCCAATCAGCAGGGAATCCACTCACAGATCCCCTGGTGATCAGAGGAGAGAGGGTTGATGACAGGTCCATGTCCGCTTCGTTTATGCAGAGCCGACACGGACATGGCCCACTCTGCTTGGCGGTTGGGTGTTAAAGGACTCCGGAACGTGTAGCCGATCCGATCTGCCTACAGAGAGGAGACTGGATCCCCTTAGGTTTGTTTTTAGGAGACCGGATTGGAGGTAAATGAGTGTAAATGGATACAAGTCTGTTTACACCCACTGGTCCATAGGGATGAATGGACTGTCCGATTAGGTCCATCTAAATAAAACTGACCTGATTGGAACTATCATGTGAAAGGGGCCTATACACTGGTTTAAAAAAAAATCTATTTAAGTATGTATCAGTATGTATGTATCATAAACGTATTGCTTTCCGCCTCCTCCAAATAAATTTTTTTGATGCTACGATCCAACTTTTTTGGTAGAGGATGGCTACATTCTTTCTCCTTGGTTCCACTTTATGTAGGAACGTAGTCACATAGCAACACTCTCTTGCTCACTGTAGTGTGTATATAGCGGAGCAGATTACCACAACCAACTTGCACTGCGTATGCCAAACAAACGGAAGTGCAGGAAAAAAGGAGATATTCAGGAACTCATGGAGGACGTTACAAAGACGCAACAGTAAGAGACAATTTCAAGAAAAATTAATTACAGGGCCATTAAGTAGTGGATATCTATGGATTATTTTGGAGAGTGAGGCCCTGTACACACAATCGGATATCTGATGGAATCTAATCCGATGGATTTTTTTCGTTGGATATCCGATGTAGCTGACTTTCATCAGTCTTGCCTACACACCATCCGTCAAAAATCCAACGCGATGACGTAAAACAGTACGACGTGCTGAGAAAAATGAAGTTCAATGCTTCCGAGTAGGGATGAGCCGAACACCCCCCCGTTCGGTTCACACCAGAACCTTCGAACGGACCGACCGTTCGCGCAAACATTTAGAACCCTATTGACGTCTATGGGACTCGAACGTTCAAATTCAAAAGTGCTAATTGTAAAGCCTAATATACAAGTTATTGTCGTAAAACGTCTTTGAGAACCCGGGTCTTGCCCCAGGGAACATGTATCAATGGAAAAAAAGTTTTAAAAACGGTCGTTTTTTTCTGGAGCAGTGATTTTAATGATGCTTAAATAAAAAAATAAATGAAAAATTCCTTTAAATATTGTACCTGCTGGGTGTCTATAGTATGCCTGTGAAAAAGTGTTTGAGAACCCGGGTCTTGCCCCAGGGAACATGTATCAATGGAAAAAAAGTTTTAAAAACTGTCTTTTTTTCAGGAGCAGTGATTTTAATGATGCTTAATTAAAAAAAAATTAAAAAAAAAATTAAAATTCCTTTAAATATTGTACCTGCTGAGTGTCTATAGTATGCCTGTGAAGTGGCACATGTTTATAACTGTCCCTGCACAAAATGAGATTACTATAAGAAAAAAGTAATTTAAAACTGCTTGCGGCTTTAATGTAATGTCTGGTCCCTGCAATATGGATGACAATCATTGAGAAAAATAGCACAGACACAGACAGTACACACACCACGTAGCTTTAGGTGCACACTGCAGAGGACACGGGCAGTACACACTACGTAGCTTTAGGTGTAATCTGCAGAGGACACGGGCAGTACACACCACGTAGCTTTAGGTGCAAACTGCAGAGGACACGGGCAGTACACACCAAGTAGCTTTAGGTGCAAACTGCAGAGGACAAAGGCAGTACACACACTACGTAGCTTTAGGTGCAAACTGCAGAGGACAAAGGCAGTACACACACTCTGTAGCTTTAGGTGCAAACTGCAGAGGAAACAGGCAGTACACACACACTACGTAGCTTTAGGTGCAAACTGCAGAGGACACAGGCAGTACAAACCACCGCTACACACTACACAAGGCCGACCTGCAGGCGGCCTTTTATAGTGTGGGGCGTATACTAAACCCCCTGAGCCATAATTGCCCAAAGCCACCCTGGCTTTGGCCAATTATGGCTCTCCGTTTTTTGCAAACTGTGATTGGCCAAGCATGCGGGTCATAGTGCATGCTTGGCCAATCATCAGCCAGCAATGCACTGCGATGCTGCAGTGAATTATGGACTGTGAAACATAACTCGAATTTGGTGCGAATGGCCCAAAACATTGTAATTCGACGAACGATCGAACATACGATGTTCGAGTCGAACATGAGTTTGACTCGAATACGAAGCTCATCCCTACTTCCGAGCATGCGTCGACTTGATTCTGAGCATGCGTGGATTTTTGACCGATGGACTTCCACACAGACGATCGTTTTTTATCCACAGGAAAATTTTAAAACATGTTCTATTTTTTTTCACCGATGGAAAACAAACCGATGGGGCCCACACATGATCGGTTTGTCCGATGAAAACGGTCCATCGGTCTGTTTTCATCAGACAAACCAATTGTGTGTACAGGGCTTAAAGGTTTCATTTAGTGTCAGAGCCCCAGTATAAGAGTTTTTTGTTGTGCCCCTATTTGGGCTTTAGCTTTACTGCCAATTAAAAACAAGGTCCAGTAGGAAGGTACACAACTTCTGCAACATAGATATGTGTAAATCTTTTTTTCAATAAATATAAGATAATTTTCGATAAAATCTTTATTATTATGATATAAAATTCCCGAGGGGTTCACAAAATGTATTTCTTAGCTGTATCTACATAGAAAAATAGCACTGAAATTTCTGTTGGCATACATAAGAGACAAAATAAATACGAAAGAAGCAACAATGAGTAGTTATCTATGAAGTGGGGAAGGAACATTTGGAAGGATTATGTGAAACAGTATCTATTCCAGATGTTATATACATGTCATTAAAAGTCAAAGCTACTGACATGTAAATAACCAGGTGGAAAAAATGTGACTGAAATGTTAATTATCCAAAGTCCTTGACAAGGATGAATGTCATTACATAAATACTGTGTGGGGAACAATCTATTATACATATGCCTATGAACAATTATTCTGTAAACACTTGTCAGTTTAGCAGTATTTTTCGATGGAAACTTTGAGCACAGAAGATTCCTTCATAATATTGGGCATAGAGTGTGCCTTTTGTCTGTTAATATCAATCATACACACACAGTCAACTTCAAGCTGATGAATATAAACTGAGTGAATACTGGAAAATCTGCTCCTCCAAACGCCTGCCAGATGATTCAGTGTAATTGATTATATAGTTCCATCAGCAAATAGCAGCAGGGCCTCACAGACAGGAAGCCCTTGCTCCAAATATACATCTTCCTCATTAGGTTGGTGATGTCGTAGGGGTTCTCAACCCATAAACCTCTAAGCTATTAAAACCTGAATCCCCTTTGTATTCTTTTCGGCAACTGGTGGTCACCCAGGGTAGAGAGAGCCTGATCTCTCTCATATTCAATCTTTGTACTGCTTTTGAACATTCGATTATACTTTAATCTAGGGTGACCGGACATCCCCGGTTTCTGGGAACAGTCCCCAGAATGAGGACACTATCCCCGGACCAAGTCTGTCCCCGGTTTTGATTTGAATAGGGGCTGGTGCAATTTCAAAGACAGTCAGTGCAGAATAAAAAGAAAATCTGAATTACACGCCCCGTTTCGTCGCTCCTACTAGCTTAGGGGGTGTATTTTTTTCCATTATCTGTGCCCCTTTTTGATGATCATATGCTGGTTGGAGTGGAGGGAATATTTTTTTAGTTTCGGCTGCATGCCCATTCAGCTCCGCTCGCATGTTCTTCTGCCTTGGCTCAAGTCCCGGCCAGCCACCTGCTTGTTTATCTCCTTGCCTGGCGGAGTGATCTTCCTCCGCTCCCCACGCAGTAGTGACCAGGCCCCGGAGAGTAAAGCCTCATACACACGATCAGTCCAAACCGATGAAAACGGACTGAAGTTCAGTTTCATCGGTTCACCGATGAAGCAGACTGATGGTCTGATGTGCCTACACACCATCAGTTCAAAAACCGATTGAGTCCAACGCGGTGGCGTAAAACACAACGACGTACTGAAAAAAATGAAGTTCAATGCTTCCAAGCATGTGTCGACTTGATTCTGAGCATGCCCAGGTTTGGAACCGATGCTTTTGCATACTAACCATCAGTTTTGACCGGTCAGGCGTCCATCGGTCCAATTTTAAAGAAAGTTCTCTGTTTCTGGACTGAAGGACTACAGACCGATGGGGCGTACACACGGTCGGTTTGGACCGATGAAACTGAACTTCAGTCCGTTCTCATCGGTTTGGACTGATCGTGTGTACGAGCCCTAAGACTTGACAGGCTGTGAGGCAGGCAGCAGCGGCGACAGGCATTGAGTCGCTGATTGCCGCCATTACTAGTAAAAAATATATGTCCCCGAAATTCATTTTAAAAATCTGGTCACCTTACTTTAAGCTGTTACACTTTTTGTATCCCATCATATATGCTAATAGATTGTACAATCTTTAAAAATCTGTATCACTTTTCTCTACCCCAGGGTTTAGACATGCAGCAAGTTTGAAAAACAATCCACAGTTGGATCAATTTTCAGAGGCATTTGACAGGCAGTGAGTGTGTTGCATTGAATGCAGTTGAGGGGCAGTAATGGCACGGCCTTTTCGCTTAAATATAGGTGCTGTTGGACGGCAGTACAGCCTGCCAAATGGAACACAGGGAATATTTTTTTGGCCACAGTGGCAGTATGTGAACACCCCTATCTGCTGCCTTTGAAGCTTAAGGGAGAAAAACTGCCCCCTAGCCGAAAGTCTAAAGCTGGTTGAATGAAAAAATATGAATAGATTCTTCCATCCACACATTGATTGATCAGCAAATGCAGCCCATTGATTGCAGTTACTGAATAAGGCTGGGTTCACACTGATGCGACACGACAGCTGTCCTACTTTGGATCCGACTTTGCCCTGCGACTTGAAGCCGACATATGTCCGACTTTCAATGAATGGGGATCCAAGTCAATACCAGGCACTGTGTTTGGTATGTATCTTGAGGGGAAACTCCACGCCAAATTTTAAATAAAAAACAGGCATGGGTGGGGAACCCTTGGGTCTGGTATGGATTTTTAGGGGAACCCCCTACGCTGAAAAAAGGTTGTGGGGGTCCCCCCAAAATCCATACCAGACCCTTATCCGAGCATGCAGCCCAACCGGCCAGGAAAGGGTGTGGGGACGAGCTAGCGCCCCCCCCTCCTGAACCGTACCAGGCCCCCCACCCCAAAGCACCTTGTCCCCATGTTGATGAGGACAAGGGCCTCTTCCCGACAACCCTGGCCGTTGGTTGTTGGGGTCTGCGTACGGGGGGCTTATCAGAATCCGGGAGCCCCCTTTAATAAGGGGGCCCCAGATCCCGGCCCCCCACCCTATGTGAATGAGTATGGGATACATTGTACCCCTACCCATTCACCTGGGGGGGGAAAAAGTGTCAATAAAAAAAAACAATAGACAGGTCTTTAAAGTCATTTATTGGCAGCTCCGGGGGTCTTCTTCCGACTTCGGGGGTATTCTTCTGACTTTGGGGGTCTCCTTGGCCTCTTTTCCCGCTCTCCAGTTCTTCTCCCGCTCTCCGGTGCCTTCTGCCGGGCTCCTCCTCTATAAGCCCCCCGCAGACCCTGAAAACCAACAGCCAGGGTTGAGGGAAGAGGTCCTTGTCCTCAACAACATGGGGACAATGTGCTTTGGGGTGGGGGGGGGGCGCTCGTCCCCACCCCCTTTCCTGGCCGGCCTGGTATGCTCATGGAGGGGGAACCATGACGTTTTTTTATTTAAAATTTGGCGTGGAGTTCCCCCTCAAGATCAGCAGAGCACAAGTCTCATGCCAAAGTCGGAGCATGCAAGACAGCATTCCGACTTTGATCCGACTTCAATGATATTCAATGGGCTGAAGTAGGATCAAAGTCGGACCAAAGTAGCACAGGGAGCATTTTCAAAGACGGATCGACATGTGTTGGAACAGTTAAGACAGCTCCCATAGGGAAACATTAATTTTCACACATCATGCGACATGAGCTCCCAATGTCGGAGCGTTTGTCGCACCAGTGTGAACCCGGCCTAAGAAACATTTTCCAACGAGCCCAATTTACAGAAGTCAATCATTAAATTGACTTTCATTGAGTGGGATCAGCCACACAAGAATTTAAATTTGGCTGGTCTCTACTAAATTAGGCAAATCTCGATCCATCTATGGCCAGCATGGTGCATTTTTGATTTCACAGACATCAATAGAACTACAGTTGTGCTCATAAGTTTATATACCCTGGCAGAATTTATGATTTCTTGCCCATTTTTCAGAGAATATGAATAACACAAAAACTTTTCTTTCACTCGTGGTTAGTATTTGTTTGAAGTCAACTGTGTTTACTCTTTTTAAATCATAATGGCAACAGAAACTAGCCAAATGACCCTGATCTAAAGTTTACATACCCCAGTTCTTAATACAGTGTATTGCCCACTTTACCATCAATGGCAGCTTGAAATATTTTGTTGTATTTGTGGATGAGGCTCTTTATTTTCTCAGATGTTAAAGCTGCCCATTCCTCTTGGCAAAAAGCCTCCAGTTCCTGTAAATTCTTGGGCTGTCTTGCATGAACTGCACATTTGAGATCTCCCCAGAGTGGCTCAATGATATTGAGGTCAGGAGACAGAGATGGCCACTCCAGAACCTTCACTTTATTCTGCTGTAGCCAATGACAGGTCAAACTTGGCCTTGTGTTTTGGATCATTGTCATGTTGAAATGTCCAAGTACATCCCATGCGCAGCTTCCTGGCTGATGAATGCAAATGTTCCTCCGGTATTTTTTGATAACATACTGCATTCATCTTGCCATCAATTTTGACCAAATTTCCTGTGCCTTTGTAACTCACACATCTCCAAAACATTAGCGATCCACCTCCGTGTTTCACAGTAGGAATGGTGTACTTTTTATCTAAGGCCTTATTGACTCCTCTCCAAATAAAGCGTTTATGGTTGTGGACAAAAAGCTAAATTTTAGGCTCATTGCTCCAAATGACTTTGTGACAGAAGGTTTGAGGCTTGTCTCTGTGCTGTTTGGTGTATTGTAAGTGGGATATTTTGTGGCATTTGCGTAGTAATGGCTTTCTTCTGGCCACTCGACCATGCAGCCCATCTTTCTTCAAGTGCGTCCTTATTGTGCATCCTGAAACAGCCACACAACATGTTTTCAGAGAGTCCTGTATTTCACCTGAAGTTATTTGTGGGTTTTCTTTGTATCCCAAACAATTTTCCTGGCAGTTGTGGCTGAAATTTTAGTTGGTCTACCTGACCGTGGTTTAGTTTCAACAGAACCCCGCAATTTTTCATTTCTTGGTTAGAGTTTGAACACTTTTAATTAGCATTCTCAATTCCTTGGATATCATTGTATATCTCTTTCCTGTTTTATACAGTTCAACTACCTGTTCCTGCAGATTCTTTTTTTTTATAAATTCTTTATTTTTACATATAGAAATATATCACATCAATTATATTTCTTGTCCTTATCGTAGTTAGTACTATTTTACATACTCATTATCTTATCTTAGAAAATGGTTCAGTAATCTTCTAATAGAAATCTATAACAAAATAAACACTGTTTCCCTTTTTCCTTTCCAAGAAAGAGTCTTTGTTCTATCTCTACAGGCAGATAGATACACAAAAAGCAAAAAGACAAAAAAGAAGAAAAAAGTGACGGAGAGAAAAAAAACAAAAAAAATGAGTTATTTTCTCTCTCACCCCATGTTCCCCCTCCCCCCTGAGCGAGCCCAGGTCAGCCGCACTCTACTGTCCAATCAATAACTTTGCCAGTATCTATCCAAGGATCCTCTATCGTTAAACAATTTGGAGGGTCTGTTCCCTATATTGTACATAGGGAGTCCAGATCTTCCGATATTTCTCTTCTTGCTCTTTCAATGTCATAGTCAGATCTTCCATTTGTTGGATTTCTGTTATCCTTGCCATCCAGTGTGATCTAGTTGGAGAGGTACTACTTTTCCACAGCGCTGGAATACAGCGGTAAGCAGATGTTTTAACAATGAATTTTTGTATTTTTCATTTGGCAATGGGGTGTCATGTAAAAGAAAGGCTGCCACATTCTCTCCAAGAGACACCCCTGTAATCGTTTCCACAGTTTCCTGCACCATCCTACAAAATTCCCTCAACATTGGGCATTCCCAGAAAATATGTATCATTCCTGCAGATTTTTTGAGGATTCTTTTTGCTTTCCCCATGACTCAGAATCCAGAAACTTCAGTGCAGCACTGGATGAAAGATGCAAGGGTCTGTCAGGAGTCCAGAACGACATTGACCTTTTATACACACACATTAAGTACAAGCAAACAGATCACAGGTGAGGATGGTTACCTTTAATAGCCATTCAAACCCCTTTGTGTCAACTTGTGTGCATGTTATCAGGCCAAAATCACCAGGGTATGTAAACTTTTGATCAGGGTCATTTGGGTAGTTACCATTACTACATGAGGTTTCCCCTTACTACATGAAGTGTAGGCACAACAAGAATTGAGAGCAAATCTGTCTTAGACAGTTGTCTCAGTTGGAAGATCCACCCCCAACTGTATTCCTGTTCTGGTGACAACTGAAAATAATGAATTTTCCATCACTTTCAACTTAGGTTGAATTAAACCAGACCCCTTTAAGCCATGTCCACTGCTTTGTAAAATGTAGCCATGGGTACCATTCACAAAAGCATTGCAGTTTATGTCTGCTCAAGGTTCCCAAGGTTTTCTACAACCAAAACAATGGCCCTGGAAGTTATATTGGGTTATCAGATGCTGTTCACACTGCCCTCCTACCTTCTAAACCTGTCAAAATTACAGGAACTAAACAGCAAGCATGTAATATGTATGAGTAACTTTTAAATAGGTCTTTAACTTGAGCCTTATTGTGTTAGGCTAGATGAAAGATCTACTAGCATAGCTCTTAGATAAAATCTCATACCAATATTCCTTTTATTAAGCTTTCAACATTTAAAGTTATTTAGTAGTTCATGTGATAATAGAACCTTTGTTCACTTGGCAGGGATTTCCCCATTACTATATTTACTTATACGATGAACAAAGCAATCGTAAATCATTTTCCATGCCACAATGAAGTGATAGCATAATTAACTGGTGATGTCATCTATGAACTTTTCTTTTTGATACGAACAATTAAAAGGAGAACAGAGGGCAAGCTGCCAACCATATCTTGCAGTAGAGTAAAATGAGAGAGACCGCAAAAAAACAATATAGGGTCACACATTGCTTTTGGTTGTATTCAATTACATACTTGAGGTTGCATCATTAGTAATTTGAGATTGGCTAACATGGATGGATTGTACAATAACAATTGAAGGATTCGGGGTAGACATCACCTAAAGTGATATTAAACCCAAACATTTATTATATTGCAGTTTACCAATCCATAAATGTTTTGGCTGCATCTGTTTTCTTTTTTCAGTTTGTTTTCACCTAGTGATCCAGCCAGTATCATACTTCTTATCTTAAGCCTCGTACACACGATCGGATTTTCCGCAGACAAAGCCTTGGACTTTTGTCCGAAGAGCGTTGGCCAGGAACTTGTCTTGCATACAAATGACACACATGAACGTAGTGACGTACTACGTGTTTTTTTAGCTCTTTAGCGCCACCATTTGGGCACCATCTGCTAATGCTGTGTTTGGGGAGCATTGCTTCCGAGCATGCGTGTTTGTACTTTGGACTTTTGTCTGACGGACTTGTGTACACACAATCGGAAAAATCTTGGTGTCCGCAGAAAATTTTAAAGCCTGCCATCCAACATTTGTCCGCAGAAAATCCAACAATTGTCCGATGGAGCGTGCAAACGGTTGGATTTTAGGCCAACAGTCTGTCAACACACAATTCCGTTGGAAAATCCAATCGTGTGTACGAGGCTTTAGGGTGACTACTCTATCTTTGGAGGAGCAATGTAGACACCCTTGGACAGCAGCATTGTCTGGAGAGGGTAGTGGTAGGTGATCTAGTGAATCACAGCTGTGGGGTATCCAGGGGGCAGAAGACTGAAAGTTTCAACAAGCAAAGCAGCCATTAGCAAGGAACCCCCAATCATCGGTACATCCCTTGTGAAAATTCACTAAAATATTTTTCCACTAAACCTAAGCTTCATAGCTCTGCTCATTACCTTTTAATTTCCTTTTTTCGCCCACACATGGTGTAATTTACCTGTTACCACGTCCACACCAGGGGTGTACACGGGTTTTGTAAATGTATCCCTAGATATAATTTTTTAATTTCCAAAATGCATTCTAGAGGCATTCTCTCTCTCAAGTTTGCTACACAAATTTGCTAAAAGTCCAAGATTTTTTATTTATTTATACATTTTTTAACCCTGGGACTGATTGGGGTTGATTTACTAAAATAGACTGTGCACCTTGAAAGCATATTTTCCCCAGAAATTTGTCAAATCTCCATCATCCTTTTACAAAGTGTTCATTTACAAAGTGAAGCTGCACCACATTCACTAAGCTTTGAGGAAAATTAGTGCAACTGCCCTTGCAAAGTGCACAGTCTATTTGCCTTTAGTAAATCAACCCCATTGTGTGATTATAGCAGGCAAACCCTTCTACTTATCCGTCTGTGGAAGTTACAACAATGGCAAGTCTTTACAGTTATGCCGGCCATACGTGGATCAAAAATCAACCGGTTCAGCAAGGATCAGCGGAGATTCAATCCATATCTGTTCAATCCATTCATTGACTTGGGTACAACAAGCCTGTCAGATTTGTCTACATGCAATTACTGTCAGTGGCTATAGCCGCTAGCAATGATTGTGTTCTTCTGGCTGGGAAGGCCCCCCTGCCAGCAGAACACAATTGCGCTGCAGGAGGCACTCCTTCATCAACACTGACTGTGTTAATTGGGGAATCAAGTGATTTTCTTTCCTTCCACCCGAAAGAGTAATCTATGGGCTGCTTTACAGAATACAAATGGGTAAAGTTCTAAAAATAGGTTTACTAACTTTCTTGTAAAGTGTAAAACTTGGCAGCAGATGGCCATTTTCATAAAGTGGAACTATAGGCCCGTCCCTGAGATCCCTCCATTGGCTGCCCATAAAGGACCGAGTCACTTTCAAGGCCTTATGCATAACGCACAAATGTGTACACGGAAGCGCGCCCCTATATTTAAGTGAGAAAATAAAACAACAAAACCCAAATCGAGCTCTTAGATCAACTAACCAAAAAACTATTACAAATTCCCAAAGCCCGATATAAGACCAAAGGAGAACGTTGTTTTTCAGTTTAAGGACCTCGACTGTGGAACGCTTTACCAACTAATATCCGAATGGAAATTGATCACCTGGCCTTCAGAAAAAAACTAAAGACCCATCTATTCTGAGGGTTAAACTGAAGGAAAATGGATGCCAAGGCGATTCAGTTCGCATTTGTAGCACTATATAAGTAATTCACTCACTCAAAATTAAGGATGGGCAAACAGACAGGAAATTTAATGCAGAAGAGACATGCTTTGCCTCTTCTTAAAGTTACTTACGCACCTGCCTGCTCTTGTACAGCGAACAGTGCAAGCGCAGCTTAACGTCCAAATTCAGTAATGCTAAATCTAACTGAACTCCAGTGAATGCGCTGGAGTGATGTCATCCCTGCTCAGCTAATAACAGTGGCCAGTAATGGAGACCTGGAAGCCGACCGCCCAAAAATCTCAACGGTCGGACAGGAAGCTCCGGGACGCCGCTTCACTGGAGCCGAGGTAAGCATAGTTCTGGATTAACAAAAGTGGAGTTTCTAAAAGGTGATATATCAGTAGTGTTGTATTTGGAACACCTTTGTTTTTATCCCTCCTCCTTACCTGTTATGTCTTTTTAGTACTTACCAGCCCATTGGATTCTGTGCTGTCCTGCTGAGATCAAGCCAAGGTCCCTTGCCATCATCTTGGTTCTCCTTAGGGACTGCAAGCTGGCAGCCTATTCCAGGAAGCTGACCATCAATGACACATCAGCTCTGCCCATGGCAGTTAATATTGCAAAGAAGGGGAGGAGTGATGGGACCCCAAGTCACTCAGGGGAGTGCAGGTCTGCAGAATTCCATAATTTGTAAGTATTCAAAATACAAATGTATTAAAGATGTATGGAGCTTACCATTACTGGCCTCCTTTAAAAAGTTAGCTGCCTAGACCTAGAACTGTACAAGAGTGTCAAAAAAAGTGTCATCAGTCTAAAGACCAATCATGTCTGTAACAAGTCAAAAACTCTGAAAATATTAAAGCCAAAAGCACCAGCATGACAATCAGAGAGCTAAAGTTGGCCAAAGATGTGCATTTTTTTCTATTTTGATTTTGCCGGCAGGCTGATTGAAAACAAAACAAAAACAAATGGGGGTGCCCCCATTCACACAAGCAAGGTGGATAGAGGGATTCTCCCTGCTGTGGTATTGTATTTTAACAGCTGTCAGAATACACTGATGTAGGCCCCGATTGTATGAATGTTTTCCATTAGTCCAGTTTGAGAGAATTCCATCATTGGATCAAATTCTTTCCAACGGGAACAGTCATACATGGATTGGAAATTGGCAGGTTCCTGCTGAACCCGTTGAATTTTGATCCATGTATGTCCAGCTTAACTCTCTCAAAAGAAGAGATCAGAGATGGCAGCCTACATTGTTCTGATGATAGGTGTACTTTCAAAATGAGTCTAAAGTAGCATGAGTCAAAGAACATGTTAGCACATGATACCAGTGTGAAAGGCTCTAGAAGCATATAAGATGGAAAGAAAAGCCCATGTCTTCATCCAGTCTTGTTCCTGTTCTGTTAATGAACATCTGCCAAAAGTGGCCCCCAGGCTTTTTACTCCTATCTCCCTGAATGCCAGGCCTTTTTTCCTCCCTGAGCTGCAACAGACATTCCCTCCTGCATCACAGCACCCCAGTGATCCCTGGTCTTCGCAGGATCTGGTCAGCTGTAGCCAGCATCGGTGCAAGCTGGGAGCTGTCCTGCAGCAAACGCCTTCACCTCTTGCAGGTGCCTTTGGCAAATTCTAGGCACCTCAAGCACATTTTTGCTAAATGTGCAGATATCCTGATCCCTGTGCTTCCTGTGACATGAGTCTCTGGTGTCAGACCCCTTTCACATTGGCACCTCCGTGAAGCGGAATCTGCTTGTTTAGCGGGGGATCTCTTTGCTGATCCTCGCTGAGCAGGCAGATGACAAGTTCCTGTCTGCTCTGCATAGCGGAGACACAGTCTTGCTCTCTTCTATGGAGCAATCAGATGGAAATGGATGCCAATTAAAATGATATCATATCACTTTTTGGTAGCTTCGCAGAATGGTAACATTTAAAGTAAATATTAGGAGAGCTTTATTCCTATTTGACATTGCATGGCAATGCATGCAGGGAAAAAGCAGTTTGTGTACTGACAGGAAGTGTCGTGATGTCACTTGTGACATCACATCCCTTCAAGTCTAAACAGTGTGGAAGGAATGTGTTTAAAGTAATTTGCTACAGGTTCTCCTCGCTGTGTGTAGAGATCAGAAAGGCGAATTTCAGCCCCTGAATAGAGACCCCTCTGTTTGGTTCTAACCAGAACTCCCAAACAGAGAAAAAGTTCTGACCCAAACGGTGAACCGTATTAAAGTCTATGGGACCCGAACCTGAAAACTAAAAAAAATGGGTGGAACTCCGCTTTACCAGCCAGATATTCACTGCACACAGCTTTACCCAATCAGGGCTTAGAAGGCACTGTGCAATGGATACAACAAATGATGAGACACCCCTTCAGTATTGTTATGTCATGCATTGAAAATACAGCGGGGAAAAATTATTATTTGATCCCGTGCAGAATTTGTAAGTTTGCCCACTTTAAGAAATAAAGAGTCTATCATTTTTTATTATAGGTGTATTTTAAATAATAGAGACAGAATATCAACCAAAAATCCAGAAAAAACACACGATACAAATGTTATAAATTGAGCTGTAGTTCAATAAGTAAAATAAGTATTTGATCCCCTACCAACCAACAATAATTCTGGCTCCCACATACTTGCTACAGTATGTTCTCATGTGGTACACAGATTAGTCCTGTCAATTTAAGAAGGTGCTCCAAAGGAAAACCTATGTGTATAAAAAACACCTGTCCACAGAATCTCTTTCTTCCATTCAAACCTCACCATCATGGGCAAGACCTAAGAGCTGTCAAAGGACATCAGGGACTAGATTGTAGACCTGCACAAGGCTACAAAGACCATCAGCAGCGTTTTAAATTTATGCATGAGGCTCAATTGCATGAAAAGGTGATCTGGGCGGCATAAAAGTTGTTTATATCTCTCAGATAAACTTCAGCAGTCTAAAACAAATATAAACTCAGGAGTGCAAGTGTGAATGAGGCCTAAGAATTTAGCATCGTACTAAAAGGTCATACTGTGCGTCACAGTGTCATTTATATTTGTTTTTACAAATTTGAATTACAGGCCAGCCAAAGAACAAAAACAAGTAGCCATGTAACAGTCATACATAAGCAGCCCCCCGTTCTTAAAAATAAGCAAGAAAGTTATTATTGCATTGTAGAGGTCAGTTACATTATAAAATAGGTACAATTAAAACATACATAATAAATAGTAAAAGTATCTCAAACATGAACTCAGTAGAAACAAGGCACATTGTTTCTATTACAAATGTGTACATCTTTTATTTCTTAGAAGCTGGTAAAAAAAAAAAATCAAGAAGAAATTCACTAAGCGGCAGTGGGTGGAGCATGAGTGAGGTAAGTAGGGTGTGCAAAAAAACACTGAACCTCTTTTTTTTTTAATCAATGTAGAGGCTTCAAGCTCCTAGTGAACCTGGGTGCTGGGAGACACGGGCCGATGGAATATGGGAACCGTTCAGACACCTATTAAGTGGAATTACCCTTTAAAAATGCCTCACTCATCCAGTGTGGTTTGTTCTACTTCCTGCTCTATCTGATGCAGTAATATTCATCAAGCTGTTCACTGGAATCATTACGCAGTGGTTGGTAGTCTCCACGGTTCTCTTGTGTATCACTGTACTGATCAAAATCTGGAGTACAATGTCCTGGAACAATATCTGCTAGAGTGTCCAAGTAGCTTCCCACCGATATCTCATCCATCCCATCACTGTAGCCATGCAAACTGGTATAACTTCCGTGTAATGAGGTGTCTCGGCTTTCCAATAGACTGCAGAGACTCCCGCTCAAGCTGCTTCCCTGGCTGGTGATGAGATCCTTCTCCTCCATCATCCATTTGATAGATTCAATGTTTTCATTGATAATGAGCAGCTGTCTCATCAGTTTAACATCAGTAGCTCGGAGATAGATCTGATGTGACAAAAAAAGTATATCTTAATTAGTATGCAAGTCAATTTACATTTGAAAATATTTTCCTGCAGAATTTTATTTCCCATTAACCATGTAAGGACCAGGCCTATTCTTCAAACTTGTTGTTTACAAGTTAAAATCAAGTTTTGTTTTGCTAGAAAATTACTTAGAATCCCAAACATTATATATATATATATATATATATATATATATATATATATATATATATATATATATATATACACAGTACAGTATATATAAATAAATAAACACCCTAGAGAATAAAATGGCGGTCATTGCAATACTTTGTCACACCGTCTTAGGCCCTTTTCACACTACAAAATAAATCCGTTTTAATAATCCGTTTTAAAATCCGTCAGATAATGTAAAAAAACTGAAGTTATACGTCCTTTATAAAATATCATTAAAGTCTATGGGATTTTTTTATGTTCCGTAAAGATCCGTAATAGTCCGTTATAACATACGGACGTTAGTTATAACGGAATATGTGACGGGTCTGGCACTATTTTTTGTCAATTTTTTGTCCGTTGCAAGTAACGGATATATTAACGTCCGTTATATTTTAACATTGAAGTCTATGGCACATGGACGTTAGTAAATGTCTCCGTAAATGTCCGTTATGTTAACGGACGTTAATTTTACTGAGCATGGATATTCAGGGGAACCCCGCTGTCAATTTAAAACAAAAATGACGTGCAGTTCCCGGTACATATCCATAACCAGACCCTTCAGGTCTGGTATGGATATTCAGGGGAACCCCGCCGTCAATTTAAAACAAAAGTGACGTGCGGTTCCCGGTAAATATCCATAACCAGATCCTTCAGGTCTGGTATGGATATTCAGGGGAACCCCGCCGTCAATTTAAAACAAAAATGACGTGCGGTTCCCCCTAAATATCCATAACCAGACCCATTATCCGAGCACGTTGACCTGTCCGGCCGCAGAAAAGAGGGGGGGACAGAGTGCGGCCCCCCCTCTCTCCTGAACCGCACCAGGCCACATGCCCTCAACATGGGGAGGATGTCCCCATGTTGATGGGGACAAGGGTCTCATCCCCACAACCCTTGCCCGGTGGTTGTGGGGGTCTGCGGGCGGGAGGTTTATCAGAATCTGGAAGACCCCTTTAACAAAGGGGACCCCCAGATCCTGACCCCCCCCTGTGTGAAATGGTAATGGGGTACACTGTACCTCTACCATTTCACGAAGGAAGTAAAAAGTATTGTAAAAAAAACACACTGACACAAAAGAATAAAGTCCTTTATTAAAAAAAAAAAAAAACTCCAGCGCTGAAAAATCCACTTGTTCCCGGCTTCCTGCGTTGTCCTGATCCAGCGACGGGTGCGGGTGATCTCCCGCGATGAGAAGATCCAGCGTCGGGTGATCTCCGCTCCGGCGATGTGAAGATCCATCCATCCGGCGCAGCAGCATCCCGGACCTCCTCTCACCGCTGGGCACAGCCCAGCGAATGAGCGGCTGAAGCTGTGACATTTCTTATATAGAGGAGGCAGAGCCACCCGTCACGTGACCCTGCCCCCTCTGACGTACCTCTGCTACGTCACTGGGGAAGACCAAGAAGAGGAAAGACCTTTCCTCTTCTTGGTCTTCCCCAGTGACGTAGCAGAGGTACGTCAGAGGGGGCAGGGTCACGTGACGGGTGGCTCTGCCTCCTCTATATAAGAAATGTCACAGCTTCAGCCGCTCATTCGCTGGGCTGTGCCCAGCGGTGAGAGGAGGTCCGGGATGCTGCTGCGCCGGATGGATGGATCTTCACATCGCCGGAGCGGAGATCACCCGACGCTGGATCTTTTCATCGCGGGAGATCACCCGCACCCGTCGCTGGATCAGGACAACGCAGGAAGCCGGGAACGAGTGGATTTTTCAGCGCTGGAGTTTTTTTTTTTTTTTTTTTAATAAAGGACTTTATTCTTTTGTGTCAGTGTGTTTTTTTTACAATACTTTTTACTTCCTTCGTGAAATGGTAGAGGCACAGTGTCCCCCATTACCATTTCACACAGGGGGGGGTCAGGATCTGGGGGTCCCCTTTGTTAAAGGGGTCTTCCAGATTCTGATAAACCTCCCGCCCGCAGACCCCCACAACCACCGGGCAAGGGTTGTGGGGATGAGACCCTTGTCCCCATCAACATGGGGACATCCTCCCCATGTTGAGGGCATGTGGCCTGGTGCGGTTCAGGAGAGAGGGGGGGCCGCACTCTGTCCCCCCCTCTTTTCTGCGGCCGGCTAGGTCAACGTGCTCGGATAATGGGTCTGGTTATGCATATTTAGGGGGAACCGCACGTCATTTTTGTTTTAAATTGACGGCGGGGTTCCCCTGAATATCCATACCAGACCTGAAGGGTCTGGTTATGGATATTTACCGGGAACCGCACGTCATTTTTGTTTTAAATTGACGGCGGGGTTCCCCTGAATATCCATACCAGACCTGAAGGGTCTGGTTATGGATATTTACCGGGAACCGCACGTCATTTTTGTTTTAAATTGACGGCGGGGTTCCCCTGAATATCCATACGACTTCTGGAGCTGGACTTCAAGAAAGGGTGAAATGTTTTTTATTAACGGACGTTAGAAAGGAATGATATAACGGATGTATACGGATATATACGGATAAACATTATCCGTTTTCAATAAAGGAAGAATGGTAAAATATTTATCCGTATGTATCCGTTATTAAATCCGTTAATAAACGTCCGTTAATAGGTGTAATACGGATATTATAAAACGGGCATACAATCCATAGTGTGAAAGAAGCCTTACAAGCACAGTTTTTTTGGAAAAAAATACACTTTTTTGAACAAAGTTAGCCCAAGTTTATATTGTGAAAGATGATGTTACGCCAAGTAAATTGATACCCAACATGTCACGCTTCAAAGTTGCGCCCGCTCTTGGAATGGCGACAAACGGTGCACGTTTAGGAAATATTTACAGTACCTATGGGTAAGCCTAGAATAATGCCGCGTACACACGATCAGTCCATCCGATGAAAATGGACCGATGGACCGTTTTCATCGGTTAACCGGTGAAGCTGACTGATGGTCCGTCGCGCCTACACACCATCGGTTAAAAAAGCGATCGTGTCAGAAAGCGGTGACGTAAAAACACAAGGACGTGCTGAAAAAAACTAAGCTCAATGCTTCCAAGCATGCTTAGACTTGATTCTGAACATGCGTGGATTTTTAAACCGATGGTTGTGCCTACTAACGATCGGTTTTGTCCTATCGGTTAGGAATCCATTGGTTAATTTTAAAACAAGTTGCCCTTTTTTTACCGATGGCCAACTAACCGATGACGCCCACACATGATCGGTTTTGACCGATGAAAACGGTCCATCAGACCATTCTCATCGGTTTAACCGATCGTGTGTACGCGGCATAAGGCTTACCTATAGGTACAACCTCTTTAAACCTGTGTTAATTTCATATACGGTATATATATATATATATATATATATATATATATATATATCTATATATATACACATATATATATAAAAACACACACACACACTGTGTGTGTGCGCGCATGTGTATAATTGTATATATATATATTTATATATATATATATATATTTTTTTTTTTTGTTACTTATTAATAGCAAAATATCTGCTTTGAACTGAAATGTCATAATCGTTTTAGATTATTGAACAAAATACTGAAAGTTAGCCTACCATACGCTGCACACAATCCTGCAGTTATGGCACATTTTCTGCATTTGTAGCATTGTTAGGAGTAACTGGTCCTTAAAAATTAAGCTTAGTTAAAAAAAATTGATGGGCACTTTTGACTATGCCTGCCCTATCCGCCCCACTCCCTCCATTCATAGAATGCAGCAGTGGCGGATTCAACAAACTGGGGGGAGCGCAAACAAACTGAAAAATATTGGGGAAAAAAAACAACAGCCTCACCGTGCCCGTCAAATGCAGACACTTGTGCCCGTCAAATGCAGACACTTGTGTCTGTCAAATGCAGACACTTGTGCCCGTCAAATGCAGACACTTGTGCCCGTCTGTGCAGTGATCATCAGCTGGGAACCAGAATGGGTCCACACATCACATTTGGGGAGGTTTAATAAAACTGGTGCACACAGAATGTGGTGCGGTTATGCATAGTAACCAATCAGTTCAAGATTTTGTCAAAGCTTAACGGAACAGATTGAAGTTAGTTGATTGGTTATTATGCACATCTGCACCAGATTCTGTGTGCACCAGTTTTAGTAAAGTAATCTGCCTTGTGCTTATGCTTCAATAGCATATAAGGGTTCTTTTACACCAGCCGTGCTGGGACTGCACTGGGTACCCATGCTCTGGGCAGTCCCAATGCAAGACAAGGTAAAAAGCCTTGCAGTCTATGAGGCCAGTTCACACCACGCACTGTGGTGGTGTGCTCTACAAAAAAATACGGCATGCATGGACAATGAAGGACAGCTGAAAACTATGTGGTTGTATCATATGTGTGCACATCCTATTGCATGTGTGCTGTTGGGGAACATTAAAACATACTGTATAGCATCATTAGTAAATTGGCACATTTACTGTAAGCCATAGTCACATTGTCCGCGCTGTATTGTCTATAGTACGTCAGTGAATATTGTTCTAAATGAAATCAGAGAGAACGTTTGTTTTTTGACATTCCACTCCACTAACTTGTAAATGCAGCTGGAGATCAGGTAATCAGCGATTATGAAACTAATCCTGAAGAAAACTATTTTTCAATTATGGTATCTTCAAGGTAATGAAAATCTGCATGTAGTCATTAAGGCTGAATACAGAATGGCTCAAGTGTTGGCAAACATTATTAAAGCAGCAGCAGCCACTGGGAATCGCAGTGCTTGTTCTAACATGCTTTAATTGCTGAGCAAAACCCTACAGATCTCTCACCAGTTAAAGATGTTGAGATTAAGGATACGGTAATTACAGTACACTCATTTTATATAACCTCCGTGCAGAAACAATTATTTCCCAAAGTAATTCTAGATGTGTCTTGCCATATATTTATAGACACGCCATTTTTTTTCTGTAAGTACATGGCTTTTCGTAGTTCCCAAAACAGAAGACTTTACAAAGAACAGGTCCTTGTTGTATATGTTCAATTATGCCAATAACCACAAATCTACAGCTGCTCGTAGGTCAAGAATGGATACATTTCTTACATAAACGGATGAAGAATGGGCATTTCTGAGAATATGAGGACATTTCCAAATAGACTTTGGCTAGATTCCGAGGATCTTATTTTGTCTTCGTATCTGCTAAGGAATGTGACTAAACCTGATTATGTTAAAAATAAGGATCCAAATTTAGATGCGTGATGCTAAGTTTTTCTTTAAAGTGGAATTCCACCATAAAAATCAAAATTTGCCTATGATTAGTATGTCAAATAACGTTAACTTTTATATTATGCATTTTCTGAATTACTGATTGTCTAGATTAGTAGTTTTAGCTAGACAATCAACAGTCTCCTGTTCTGTACTGACAACGGTCTGCTTGTTGAGCTAAATGTGGCAGGTTACAGGCACTTTAAAAGCAGAACTTTAACCAACCCCCCTAAAAATATTTGATGATGTGTTCTGCACAGGAAGGATACTTACCCATCCAGTGGATGCAGCATTGTCCTGTGGCCAAGCCCATTCTCTGTAGCCAGCACTTGGGTCCTGTGTCGCCATCTTATTCTGGGATGTCATCGGGAGGTACAGGCACCTCTCCTGATGATGTGCCACTAGGCTCGCTCCCTCCTGCTTTAGTGAATTGATGCTCCCGATGCCTCTCGAGATATCTACGTCACGAATTCTGAGAGGCACCGGGGAGTGCTGACGTCATTAGCCTAGGCGAATGACAGAAGAGGGGTTGGAAGAAATCAGTCTAGATCAGGGGTGTCAAACTCAATTTCATCGCGGGCCACATCAACATTATGATTGCCCTCAAAAGGGCCGGTTGTATCTGTAAGATTAGTTGTCCAGCGCATCCCCTCCCCTTAACATTGGATGTCAAGAGCCCCCCCACCATCAGAAGTTGAGTCCCCCACCCTCCCTTACATCACAGTGCACCCCCTTTCCTTATGCTGCTTCTGGGAAGAAGCTGGATGCATTTATTGAAAGCAGAAAGTAAGGGTCTGGAGTAGGACCAGAGGAGGGCTTGAGTTCTCCTGCAGCTGCAGGAGAGGTGTGAGGGCCACATTAAATGGCCTGGTGGGCCGGATTCGGCCCGCGGGCCTTGTGTTTGACACCTGTGGTCTAGATAATAAGTAAAAAAAGAAAACGTATTGGCTTTGCAAAGTGGGGGGGGGGGCATGATATAGAGGGGGAAACTAGTCAGGAAGAGTGAAGTTCTGCTTTAAACCTTTTTTAAACCTTTGTCAGCCTCTGTGTAATAAATTCAGCAAAGCTCTGAGGAGCCCTGCACTTATCCCACCCAGCCGTACCTGCCCAGCATCGCCCCCATCCCACCCAACCATCGGGCTATGAAAATGCTGCAAAACAGGCAGAGGGGTACACCGGAAGTGATGGCACTAGCTATGATTGTTCACACCTGCCAGATAGGTATGTCACTTTTGGTAGTGATGGGCCTAGGGAGGCAGAGAACATCTGCAACAACCACAGTAATCTACTAAACCTCAAAGCTTTGCGATCACGGGGAACTTTTTAACAGAAAAAAATAAAGTACAAAGAACCATATTTAAAAAATTTGAACCATGCAGATTTAATACTATCAGGATTAATGGTTGTTTCAGCTAAAATAGAGCCTCTCCTTCTATTTGAAATATTTTAGTCACACTGAACCATTTATTAAGGATTTGTCATAATACTATGACAAGTATGTACTAAAAAATAGACATTGGCGACTGAAGTTTGGCTCCAACATATACTGTCATTAAATAATCAGCTTACATTATCCTCAAATATTGGGAATGAGTAAGATAAGATGATTGATGACGATGGGTGGAGCAGGGAAGGAAAAAAAGTAGTTACGGGGGAGTCAGTTTTAATCATCTTGTAAGTGGATTCCTGCCTTTCCCACGTAAGGTATTATTATATTTGGGGAATGCATTTTCTAAATCAGTCTGAAGAATGTAGATAGATTTCACACTACTAAGAACTTGTCTGTAACTGAGACAGTAACCCAACTTCACTCCTAGATGCAGTCAGTGGGGCTCTTCACGCTATTCCCAATACTTATTATAACATTTGGATGTAGGCACCAACTGGGGGGAAACTACTACTTGAATTTATCTGTTCCTGAGCACCGCAAACCAATAATGCTAATAAATGTATTTTTAATATTTAAAGCAAACTCACCCATCCATGCCTCCATGCTTTCAAATCACTTTGAAAAACACCCCCGCCCCTGCATTTTTAGCCAAGGCCAGCTTGAGTAATCGTAGATAATTTATGTAGTATTTACGCCCTGGAATCTATCTGCCCTTAACTCAGGCATGCAGGGCGTGCTCAGCTGAGAAAACCCCTCCTCCAGATTAAAAGGAAAAAAAAAGTGCCCATGAAGACTGATGGGATGTATGAGGCCTCGTACACACGACCGAGTTTCTCGGCAAAAAACAGCAAGAAACTTGCTGGGATTTATTTTTTTTGCCGAGGAAACCGTTCGTGTGTACATTTTTCGACGAGGAAATTGTCGAGGATCCCGTCGAGCCAAAAAGAGAGCATGTCTTCTTTTTCCTCGACGGGAATGGAGAAACTTGCCTTGTCGAGTTCCTCGACAGCCTAACAAGGAACTCGACGAGGAAAACGATGTGTTTCACCCGTCGAGTTCCTCGGTCGTGTGTACGAGGCTTTACATAATTTTGGCCTAGACCAGAAACCAGAAAGCAAAAACAAAATAAAAATGGTTTAAACAAGTAAATATAATATACATTCCTATCTATTTACTAATGCTAGCAGTAAAAGGAAGAAACATAATGTTGATTCAGAGAGTAGAGTTCTGATTTACGAAAACCCTGATGTTTTTTAAAACTATCTACAACTTAATAATGTACCATAGGTCTAACAAGTTTAGTGGTGGTTTCCTGAGACTTGAAAACTATTTCAGGAGTTCCTCCATGGTAAATAAGTCTGATCTAAAAGGTATTGGCAGCAAAGGCACATATTTTTACAGCTTAGAGTAAACGTCTAGTTCTGATCGTGTTCATAGACTTGTTCTTCAAGTAATTTGACGCAGACAGTGTTTTTTGTCTAGAGGAATCAAAACTATATTTTTGTTTAGCTAAAAATACTGTTATTCTAGTCACGGTTCTAAAAAGGTGTCTGGTTTCTATTTTACGTGTGAACTCTTATAATAGGGCCATGTTTAGATAAGAGTATTACTTGTTAAAATCGTCAGACACAGCTGCTTACTAAAATCTGAAATGCTTGCAAAGCTTTGTCAGAGCTGGGTAGGAAAATACAGTAAACAGTGTACATCTAATAAAATACTGAAAGGATCCAGGGCTTCCACTACTTGGTATAAAACATGGCAGTTCCTTCTGCCAGCCCCTAGGTCACTACTGCGTCCTGTAGTGAGGAAGGAGCCGACAGAAGGACCATAGTGACTGGAAGAAAGAGCGAAAAGATCCCTGGTGCCGCACATCCATGGAGCCCTATGGTGGTATCAGAGAGACAACCTCAGCCTGGGCTCCCGCCAGACCATACCCCCGACGTGTTTCGCTCTGCTCCCTGTGAGCCCCATGACTAAGCTCTGGGGGTGGGAAACCAGGTTGAGGTTGTCTCTCTCATACTACCATAGGACGTGAATGTGCAGCACCATGGATCTTTCCTTTCTTTCCCGTGACTACAGAAGCTGGGACGAGCTTTATCCCTTGCTGGCACTCCTGCAGTGGTTTGCAGCATCACCCACACTACTCCCCATAGTGATCAAGCCTGAGCAGCACACTAAACAAACGGTGGGTCACAAAAGAACCATAGTGCATGGTGGCTGTGCTTACACCCAACAGTCATGGCTTTCTCGAAGGATCTAAAAATAAAAATAGTCGATTCTTACACTGAAGGTAGAAGCTAATAAAATATAACTCTTGCAATCTCCATTACCCTAAGGCCCCTTTCACACTAGGCGGACTCCGTCTCAGTGGAGTCCACCAGCTCCTGCCAACTCAGCAGGAGATCTCGCCGTGGATCTCCGCTGAGCCGGCGGATGACAAGTCCCTCTCTGCTCACTGAGCGAGGAAGGGCTTGTGCAGCGCCGTTGTCTCCTATGGAGAGATCTTATGAAAACGGACAGCGTGTTTACATCAGATCTCACCCGATCCGCCATGGACGGATGCGACGTATAGCCATCCGTTCGATTTTACTGGATTGGATGTCAGCGGACATGTCTCCGCTGACATCCGACGCTCCATAGAGATGTATGGAGCGGCCGTTTAGGTCTGCCGACAAATATGACAGGCGGACCTGAACGGTCCGACCATGTGAAAGGGGCCTTAATGTTATCATAAACTTAAATTGAGATTAGTTGTTGAAATGTAAAAGATTTAGAGATAGTTTTTGGTCTTCCAGAAGTACTGCTGTAGTACTGGTGCATCAGTCCACTGTGCAGCACTGCTTGCACAAATAAAATCCACATCAGAAGGAACTCCAACCTGAAATCTTGCAAATGTCAATATCTATAGTATGCAACAACACACTTAAGGCTCTTTCAAGTGGACTGGAGGACAGTAAAAACAGGCAGCTGAGCTATGGTTTTACGGCCCCTGCCTGCTCAACTAAATTCTAGCCATGCTGTTTACATGTCACGGTCAATGCTTTGCTTTGTCGCTGCAGAAATTTGAACTCAGCCTTCAGAATTTGGTGGAGGCACTACCTGGTCAAACTCGTCTATTGAATTTATTGGAAGCGCACCGCAACCGAGAACCAAACCCTTGTAATATTTTAATACCATTTCCACCACCCCCCTGGGAAAAAATAAATAAATAAGCAGACATTTAGGAGGCGACAGGATTGCCACCTGAATGTCTGCCAGACGCTGCGTCACCGCTCCATGTGGATTGCTTTTTCAGAGGGCGTTAAGCACTGGCACCAATCTAAAAGAGCCCTAAGATAGGCCAGATATTTTGCAATCAAGTGCAATCATCTGATGGGATGAAAACCGAACTCCTTTGCTGCAACTGCCAAAGATATTTGAGAGGTGACAAATGGAGAAGCATTTGTAGAAAATAATACCTGCTAAAGAAAGCCTGCACACGTGTAGACAATATTAATGGACGTGCTGAACTTTCAGGTTGATTTTTTTTTTTTATTCTTTATTTTCAGTTTTTCAAGGGTTGAGGTTGATTTATTAAAAAGCAAAAAGACTGTTCACTTTGCAAGAGTATTTTCCCCAGAGCTTAATGAATGAAGTGAAGCTCTGCTGACTTCCATCATCCCATCACGAGCAAGTGAAAATGCGTTTGTATTTGTTTTAGGCCTTGTACACACGAGCAGACATGTCCGATGAAAACGGTCCACGGACCGTTTTCATCGGACATGTCTTCTGGGAGCTTTTGGTCTGATGTGTGTACACACCATCAGACCAAAATCCCCGCGGACAGAGAACGCGGTGACGTAGAAGACACTGACGTTCTCTGACACGGAAGTTCAATGCTTCCTCGCATGCGTCGAATCAATTCGACGCATGCGCGGGATTTCGGGCCGCTGGTTATACGTCATAACCAGCGGACATGTCCGATGAGTCGTACTAACCATCGGACATGTCCGACGGACAGGTTTCCAGCGGACAAGTTTCTTAGCATGCTAAGAAACTTTTGTCCGCTGGAAACCTGTCCGCTAGGCCAGGAAACCTGTCCGCTAGGCCGTACACACGGTCGGACATGTCCGCGGAAACTGGTCCGCGGACCAGTTTCAGCGGACATGTTCGGTCGTGTGTACGAGGCCTCACTCTTATTTTCCTTGCATGTGATTGGGTATCCTTTGCAAAGTGAAATTGCACTTCGTACAGCAAGCTCTAGGGATAATTCCCTTGCAGAGCCTATTTGCTTTTGGTAAACCAACTTTCATAAGTTGACAGAACATTCCAGCTTTGAAGGAGAAGTATGGCCAAAGCTTGTTTGGCTTTACTTCTTCTGTAGGCCTCAGGAGTGCACTTAGTTCTGTGTTGCTGTGACCCAGATTCAGCTGAGAGTGAATATAGATTAAAAATATATATATTTTTGCAGCAGAATCGGATCAATGCTGCAGCCATCTAGAAGAGTATAATTTGTTTTACATTTTGGATTTGGTTATTCCCACGCTTCTTTTGATACCATGGTCAGAGTCCCTCCTGATAGAGAAATATGATCTCAACACTAGCACAAAGGAATCTCCACTTCCCATAGATAGTCCTTTTTTCTTACCATACTAAAGCCTGTCATTGCAAGCATAATTGTGCCCATAAAATATTAAATATATCATCATCAAAAGATGAGCTATGATGTCCTGTTGAGAGAGCAAATGCAGGGACACCCTGGGCCAGATTCAGAAAGAGATACGACGGTGTATCTCCTGATACGCCGTCGTATCTCTGAGTGCGCTCGGTTGTATCTATGCGCCTGATTCAGAGAATCAGTTACGCATAGATATCCCTAAGATCCGACAGGTGTAAGTGTCTTACATCGTCGTATCTTAGGCTGCATTATCAGGCTGGCCGCTAGGTGGCGCTTCCGTTTGTTTACGCGGGGAATATCCAAATTACTATTTACATCGATTCAGAAACGTTGTTTGCGTTCGGCTTTTTCCGGCGTAAAGTTACCCCTGCTATATGAGGGGTATGTGCAGCGTATCCTATGTTAAGTATGGCCGTCGTTCCCGCGCCGAGTTTTGAAATTTTTACGTTGTTTGCGTAAGTCGTTCGCGAATACGGCTGGATGTAATTTACGTTCACGTCGAAAGCAATGACGTTATGCAGCGGATTTTCGAGCATGCGCACTGGGATGTTTTCACGAACAGCGCATGCGCCGTTAAAAAAAAACGTAAAATATGCGGGGTCAAGACAAATTTAAATAAAACATGCCCCCAACATCCCCATTTGAATTAGGCAGGCTTACGCCGGCCCACATACGTTACGCCGCCGTAACTTAGGGCGCAAGTTCTTTCTGAATACGGAATATCTTTCTAAGATACGTTACGCCGACCGAAAAGATACACCATTGTATTTGAATCCGGCCCCCTGTTTTTTAAGTTTAAAGACCAAGGTGGTTTGAGAAATTGTCAGAACCTCGACTTCTGAACTAAGCATCAATAGGCCCCATTACATGTCAGAGCCATTGCTGTAAAATGTCACCTGCTCACTTCTGCCACAAACTAAATTCCACTTTACTCTTAAGCCTCGTACACACGACCGAGAAACTCGACGGGCGAAACACATCGTTTTCCTCGTCGAGTTCCTTGTTAGGCTGTCGAGAAACTCGACAAGCCAATTTTCTCCATTCCCGTCAAGGAAATAGAGAACATGTTCTCTTTTTGGCTCGTCGAGTTTCTCGACAGTTTCCTCGACGAAAATGTACACACGACCGGTTTCCTTGGCAAAAAAATATCTCCCAGCAAGTTTCTTGCTGGTTTTTGCCGAGAAACTCTGTCGTGTACACGGCCATAAGCTTCGTACACACTACCGGTTTTCACGGCAGGAAAACTGCCAAGAGAGCTTTTGGCCGGGAATCCCGACCGTGTGTATGCTCCCTAGTAGTTTTCCTGACAGGAAAACTGCTGGAAAAAAATAGAGAACCTGCTCTCTATTTTCCAGTCGGGGTTCCCGGCAGAGTGTTTCCTGACGAGAAAACCGGCTGTCTGTATGTTTACCTGAAGGGGAAATAAACCACACATGCTCGATAACAATTAGACGCATGCGCGGTACCATAGAACGTAATTTAGCCGGTGATCTGCCGAGCTGGTTCCAGCTATCGATATGGTTCCGTGTGCAGTGCGCAGGCACAAGCTGAGCCGACAGAAACCACAGAGCAGGAACAGCTGTTCGTGAGCTGTAGATGCAGCAAGGGGGCAGGAAGGGGCGGAATGTGATATTGAACAAGCGCTGTTCCATAGGACACGAGTCTCCTTGGCTCCGCCCCCTTTTCCAGGGTGAAGTGCGGCATGGCATGTCCTCCAGCCCTTTGTGTCCGCTCTGTGTCTACCCCTGTCTCCGCCCCACTGTGAGCGAGCGCCGAGCATTAACTGCTGACGATCAGCTGTTGAGTTTGGCTATTTTCGTGGGCTGTTACTGCGCATGAGCAGAGTCTGCGCAGGCGGTTCCGGAACCTATCCGATGGCGGAACCAGATCGATAAGACACCGGCTCGTCATAGTCTTTGACGTTTCCACGTTCTTGCCATTCAAAAGAACGGCGGGTCTTTTGTGTGGCCGTGTGTATACATGGCTTTTCAATGCAAGCTTGGCCGTGTGTACAGGGCTTAACACTGCATAGAGCGGTGCATGAACTAGGTTAAAGATGATGAACTGCCATACAATACAAGTTATCCAATCGCCAATTCATACTAAAGCTGGCCATACATGGGTCAAATTCTGAACTAATTTTCTTTTGAAAATCAGAAATTTTGTGCATTTTGTGATCCGATGATGCCACTATTGATTACGAAATTCGACCAACCGAGTCTTCAATTTCACCTCATGCTGCTACAGAAAAAAAAAATTGTGACCAGATCTTCTTTTCAATTCAGGTCACAGCTCATGCACCTTTCATTTTTGATTATATTTCTCGCACAATTCTCCCATCATCGATTCTAAATTTTGTAGTTTTTCCAAAAAATTCCAACATGCCCAATCACTTAAATTCGATGGCCGCAGCACGAAAATTGCCCATTGCACTAATGGTGCGAAATTCAAAAGAAATGTCTTAAGCCTCGTACACACGACCGAGGAACTCGACGGGCGAAACACATCGTTTTCCTCGTCGAGTTCCTTGTCAGGCTGTCGAGGAACTCGACAAGGCAAGTTTCTCCATTCCCGTCGAGGAAATAGAGAACATGCTCTCTTTTTGGCTCGTCAAATTTCTCGACAGTTTCCTCGATGAAAATGTACACAAGTTTCTTGCTGGTTTTTGCAGAGAAACTCGGTCGTGTGTACGAGGCCTGAGTTGCAATTTTTGTAAGACAATTCTTTTGGAGTTCGACCCGTGTATGGCCTGCTTTAGACAAAGAAAGCAGAATGTATAGTAATTGTATACTTCGTTCCTGAGTGTATGCACATGAATGCATAACGTACAGTTCTTCAGCAACTTCCTGATAAGGATTACAGCTTGCTGAAAAAGTTGGTGAACTCTAAAAAATGGATACGCGAGATACCAGACAACAGGCAGGAGAACTTGCTCTGACATCAAAAGATACTGTTCAGCCTTTGAAGTGCCTTTTCTTGGTATGAAATTGGGTGTATGTCATTATACAGGTATTAACCTTCCTGGCGGTGTTCCCGAGACTGACTCGGGGTTAGATTTTCCTGCTGCGATCGGTAACCCCGAGTCAGTCTCGGGCTTGCCTCGCTAGATCCACAGGCACTTTTTACTTACCTTGTCCCTGGATCCAGCGATGCCACCGCGCTGTGTGAGCGAGCGGGACCTCGCTCGATTCACATAGTGCCTCCGTGTGACGCCGATCTCCGTTCCCTGCGACGTTACGACGCACGGGGACGGAGAACGGCGCCAAATTCAAAAATGTAAACAAACACATTACATACAGTATACTGTAATCTTATAGATTACAGTACTGTATGTAAAAAAAAAACACACCCCCCCTGTCCCTAGTGGTCTGTCCTGTGTCCTGCATGTCATTTTATATAATAAAAACCTTTTTTTCTCCCTGCAAACTGTAGATTGTCCATAGCAACCAAAAGTGTCCCTTTATGTCAAAAATAGTTTTAGATCAGCTAAAAAACAGCGATAATAAATTATAATCACTTGCAGAATTGTGCGATAGCGATTTGCGGGGAAATTCGTCATAAAAAAAAAAAAATGACAGCAACAATTCTGCAACTGAGCAAATTTCAGTGATTTTAATTTGATTACATTATTGAATAATTTTTATTATAATTATATTATTATTTGTTATAATTATTTATAATTATTTATTATATTATAATTTATAATTTTGTTTTTAAAAAAATGTCATACCCGGGATGCCTATTAGAATCTTGTTTGGTCAGATTTAAGTGAGTTATTTCTAAAAATTACAGACCTACAATATAAAACGCCAAATTTCCTTGCAAATAATGGTACCGCTTTCAGCATGTTTTTTCGGAAAGAATCATACCGCCAGGGAGGTTAAGCTAGCTCAGTAAAATGTAACAGCAGTATGAGAAAACACTCAGGCCTCGTACACACGGCCGAGGAACTCGACGTGCCAAACACGTCGAGTTCCTCGGCCAGTTCAGCCCTGAAGCCGCCGAGGACCTCGGCGGGAGGAGAGCTCCCATAGAACAACGAGGAAATAGAGAACATGTTCTCTATTTCCTCGCCGAGGTCCTCGTCGGCTTCCTCGGCCGAAAGTGTACACACGGCCAGTTTCCTCGGCAGAATTCAGCCAGAAACTCGGTCGGAAGCTGAATTCTGCCGAGGAAACTGGTCGTGTGTACGGGGCCTAAGACTCGGAAAACACTGGCTTTTATTATTTATGTGTTGTCCGCTAGTGGTATAGTTAGACTCTACAACAACATGAAAGTGCTAGTCATTCAACATTAACATCCTGAAAGAGGAGAAGATGCTAAAAAAGACAGGCTTACCTGGAGGAAAAGTGAGTCACGCAATAAAACATAAGCTATTATCTGAAATCCAGCTTATGAATTCATTGTATAAATAACAGAGTTATATAAGATGACTTCTTACAGGATAAAGTAATCCATGGTTATAGTGTTTTATGGTTAGTATAAACAACCTACTATAATCACTTCGTATGTCCTATGTATTAAAAGCTTTGCATCTTTTAAGGATTGCTCATAAACTAAATGTAGATCATAACTTTAAATAAGAAATGCTAATAAATTCTTTATGCTCTTGTTTTATTTTATTTAAAAACAAAGCCAACAAATTTTGCAGCACCTTGCAAAGTATGCGGGCCATTCACATCAGATTCTAGGCTCAATTCACTAGCCTAATGTTCTTTGACAATACGTTCGTTATTTTTTAGCCATTTGGCCGTTATGGTTAGGTCTCATTGGCTGTAACTGCTGAAAATAATGGTCACTGTGGCAAATTACCATAGCTAAAATACACTGAATTGGGTCTACTGCTGGGTTGCCAACTTTCAGTAAATTTACGAACAGTTTGTAAAATCTGTACTTTTTGCATCTGTCCTTGAATGTCCATTACAGACATGTAGGCTACATGTCCGTAACTGACATTCATGGACAGATGCAACAATTATGGATTTTACAAACGGTTCGTAAATTTTCTGAAAGTTGGCAACCCTGGTCTACTGTCTCTAAGTGAGCTTTCAGACTAATGTTATTATCACAAACATTTAGATCAGTAGAAGTAGCATTAGTATCAACTTGAGATGTATATGGGCCTCAACTTCAGCTCCGACATCACTAAGGGGATGAACATAAAAGTCTATACATGTAACGCTACAGTAGACTGTTAAAGACTGCAAACATACTACAGTGGTTGGGGACCAGAAACTGTAGCAAGAGACAGCTAGAGAACACCGACATTACAAGCCCGTGCTCCCAATATGACTGCTGGGGTACAGGAGACACCTGGAACACCCAAATGAAATGCAAGAATGTCTACATTGATATACAGCCCGATGTGTGTGTGACAGCACTGGACCAATAGAAGTGAAAGTTGGTTTCAACACATCTACCATAAAGTGTTTTTTTTTCCTTCCAACTAAGCAGATCCATGGTTGAAACATAGTATAGGTCGACCTTGTTCTGATCCTAGGTCACTATTTCTCTGAGGCCCCGTACACACGTCTGAGGAACTCGACGGGCAAAACACATCGTTTTGCTCGTCGAGTTCCTTGTGAAGAAGCCGATGATCTCAGCGAGCCAAGTTTCCTCATTGAACAACGAGGAAATAGAGAACATGTTCTCTATTTGGCTCGACGAGTTCCTTGTCGGCTTCCTCGGCCGAAAGTGTACACACGGCCGGGTTTCTCGGCAGAATACAGCTCCGATCGAGTTTCTGGCTGAATTCTGCCGAGAAACTCGGTCGTGTGTACGGGGCCTCATAGCAACAAACTAAATGCTTTCCAGATGGCAATTCTTGGATCAGACAGCTGCCTTTATTGCCAACAGGAGACATTAGCCTTCATCAAGCCTTAAAACAGGTCCCCAGTGCACTCTTGTGTGATTTTAATAACATTGAATACTCAAGCCCTGAAGAAGGAGGGGCCTTTTCCATCCTGAAATTTGTTGGCTGTACTTAAAGTTGGTGCCAACGGGAGATGTAATGCCTTGTACACACGACATACCAAAACCCAACATTTTTCCTGACGTGATTCCTCTCAAGCCTGCCTTGCATACACACGTTCAGTCAAAAAAAAGCGTGGTGTCGTCCAACACGTACAACGGCACTATAAAGGGGACGTTCCATTCAAATGGCGCCACGCTGCTTTTTCTGATCTTCGTGTTAGTAAAAGTTAGGTGAGAGGTGATTCGCGCTTTTCAGCCTTGTGCTTTTCAGTCCATTACAGCGTGACGAATGTGCTATCCCCATTACGAACGCTAGTTTTACCAGAACGAGCGCTCTCGTCTCATACTTGATTCTGAGCATGCGCGTTATTTTTTCCCTTGGAAAAGCATACACAGGAGCGGTTTTCGCAACAAGAAAAAAGACTGATGGGAAAAAAATAGAGCAGATTCAAATTTTTTTGCGGACAGTTTTCTAGTCGGGGAAAACTGCTATGGAGCATACCAATCTAAAAAATGCCAGTTTTCTCGTCGGGAAAACCGGTCGTGTACGAGGCATTAGGCCCCTTTCACACGGGGCGGATCAGTAATGATCCACCCCGTGAACCTCCGCTTGCTCAGCAGGGATCGCTCCGTTGATCCCCGCTGAGCCGGCGTGCAGGGACCGCCCTGTCTTTTCTCCGCTCTCCCCTATGGGGGGATCGGATGAACACAGACCGTCTGTCCATGTTTACCCGATCCGATCCGCCAGACGAATGGAAAAGTAGTTTTTTCCTCCGTTTCTTCCACACTTTGGCAGATCGGAGCGGGTCGGATGTCAGCGGGCATGTCACCACTGACATCCGTGGCTCCATAGGGGAGCACGGAGTGCCCGTTCAGGTCTGCCTAAGAAACTGGCAGGCGGACCTGAATGAGCCGCCCGTGTGAAAGAGCCCTTAGTCTTCATCAAGTCCTAACACAAGCTTCTAAAAATGTGTTTTTTGTTTTTGTCCCTGTCCAAGATAGACAGCATTTTCATCCTGTCTTGTCCTGACAGGAAGTATGGGGGAATCTCCCCAAAAGGAACTTGGACAGAAATAAAAAATTTACATAGGCTTCAACTCTCCCCATTTTTTCCAAAGCAAAATAAGCAAATTTGGCTGGAGTTGCTTTTTAACACAGTTCCTTTGGTTTGTACAGTCCTAAGCGGATGTACACAAGTCTTTATCCTGATGTTCACTTACAGACTCTGCCAAGTAAGTTACAACATTTTAAATTACCCTTCAGGTGTGTGCCACTTAGTTTAGGGTAACCGCTGTGTTGTTAACCATGCCGCGTACACACGATCGAAAATTCCGACAAGAAAACCGTGGATTTTTTTCTGACTGAATTTTGGCTCAAACTTGTGTTGCATACACACGGTCACACAAAATTCCAACCGCCAAGAACATAGTGACGTAAAACACTACAATGAGCCGAGAAAAATGAAGTTCAATGATTCCGAGCATGCGTCGAATTGATTCAGAGCATGCATGTTTTTTTGCGTGTCAGAATTGCATACAGTTGATAAGAATTTCCGACAAGAACTTTTCCCATTGGAAAATTTGAGAACCAGCTCTCAAAATGTTTGCCATCGGAAATTCTGACAGAAAAAGTCAGATGGGGCCTACATACGGTCGGAATTTCCGACCAAAAGCTCACAAAAGCTTTTCTTGACGGAAACTCCGATTATGTGAATGCGGCATCAGTGTTACTTGGGATGGAAATTTTATGTAAACACTGTTATTACTGACATTTGCTGGGGGGAAGCATTTTACAGTTTAATTCCTGGCCCAAGCAATTCTCATGGTCACTGCCAGGGACTTAAGATGGCAGTCTGTTCGAATAACGTACATCTTTCATTTCAAATTCTGGCTGTTGACCACCAGAAATGTATAAAAATAGAGTACTTGGGGAGATATCAAAATGAAGGTGATAAAACACACACAAATTTCCAGGGACTCACAGTCCTTTTACTTATACATAAACATGCATACCTCCAAGATGCACATGCATGTGTAACACATATTGGGTATCGCCATGCATAATGGAGTGGGAAGAATAATATGAGAGCCATTATGTATAGGTACTTCTAATTTGACGAGAATGTAAAGGTTTTAAAGGTCCGCTTTACTTTGGATTGATGCACAGCAACGAGCAGGATCAAAAGGCGTTATTGAACTAAATATTGGCTATGGAGCAGCCTCCTGCTGTGTGCTGTCAATCAAAAGTAAAGTGGACCTGATATGGCACTAGGCTCTTCGTGCCCCATCTGCCCAACCCTAGCACACAACTCTTCAGCCCAGTGTGATGGGGAGGGAGGGCACGAATGAGTGCACTGAGGAAGGAGTGTTGTGTGTGCATCACACTGCTTCCCATTTTTAACTTTATTTTAAATGTGACTATGTCACACTTCATTCATGTATTTGCATCACAGTGTGGATACATGTGGTGATGACCACTGCATTGCGGAAAAATGTAGACACGTTGCATGTTTCTGCTCCGCATTGCACATCACACCAGCATTGTGGGTACATAGAAGACATGTGTTTTCTATGAGCCCAAACACTGACCTTCCTTTATCCTGTGCAGCTGCTACTGTAAATGAAGAGATTGACCATGGTTATATGTAGGGTTGTACCAATACTAAGCATTTGCACTCGTACTCGTGCAAATGCTCCGATACCTGAAACCGATACCTTTAGGGTGCGATTTGAGCCCATACAGAAATTAATAACCTCAAATCGCACTGCAAACAATCACATGCAATTTGAACAGGAATGCAGTGAAATTCCTGTCCGAATTACATGCGGTTTCTCCCACCATGTGAACCCAGGTGTGTCAAAGTGACTTCAGCCTGAGTTCACACAGGAGCAGTGGTGGAAACTGAATGCGATGCAGACAGGAATTGCACCGCATTCCTGTTCAAATTGCACGCAAATCTTTGCAGTGCGATTTGAGCCCACTTCATTTACATAGGCTCAAATCGCACCTCACAAAGGTATCGGCGAGTACTTGACTGAAAGCATCGGTACCCGACTCACCAGTAAAAAAAACTATATTGGTGCAACACTAGTTATACGTAGAATATATATATTAGAATTCAGTAAAAAGTGATACATTTCTGCTGTATCACTAGCTCTCTTTTGAGGTCTTGAGACACATAATGTATACTCCACTGTCGCAGAGTTAACTGAAACTTTGCATAAAAGGCTGGAATGTGGTATTAGCTGGAATAACCTTGATGTGTAAGTTAACTGAAAAGTAATCAAACTGTCAAATGTTTGTTTAAGTAAAACAGGTTCCTGGATGAGCTTTTAACCCTGAAAGTTAGACAGCTAGGTCAGTGCATGTTTCGAAAGCACACTTTGAGACAATTTGTTAGTTTTGGTTTACTGCACCTTGAGCATTATTATTGTTGTTTGCACAGCCTACTTTAGGGGTAATGGGGTTCTCATTTTTTCATGGTCTGTAGCTACGTTGAACACATTTCCTGATGGCAACTGGGCAGGCTAGCACCTCTAGCGCATGTGATGCACGCTCCAGCCACTGGTCTATCTAAGGCCCCGTACACACGACCGAGTTTCTCGGCAGAATTCAGCCAGAAACTCGATCGGAGCCGTATTCTGCCGAGAAACCCAGTCGTCTGTACACTTTCGGCCGAGGAAACCGACGAGGAACATGTTCTCTATTGCCTCGTTAGTCAATGAGGAAACTTGGCTCACCGAGATCCTTGGCGGCTTCACAAGGAACTCGACGAGCAAAACGATGTGTTTTGCCCATCGAGTTTCTCGGACGTGTGTACGGGGCCTTAGACAGTGGTCCATGGGGTCTTTTACTCAGGCACTCAGTAGTCCATGGGGTCTTGTACTTCACCTCTGAGGTTGTTGGTATCTGAACTCAATAACCATCTGTCTAGCCCTGCCTGTGTGTGTCATTTGGCACCAGGCCCACATACTATCTCCTGCTGGCGGCTGCACTGCACTGCATGCTGCTTGTTTGCTGTGGGTATGCAGTAGCAGAGGCATCCCTGACACAACCAAGACTTTGTACAAGCAACTTAAAAGCACCATTACATAGTGACACATCTTGTCTTTCCTCTCCTATGGTGGGATGCAATCGGCCATTTTGGTCTTGTAGCATGGCTCTGAGTTGGTGGCAGAAAGAATTTTGAAGAGCCTTCCCCAAAAATGACACAGGCCTCAGATTAGAGGCAGAAGGTCATTGACGTTATCTCCAAAAATGTATCTCTTGTGTTTTCTGTGCTGCTCTACCTCTAGCAATACTACCGTTGTTTGTCAAAATGGCCAGTGGCAGAATTGCTAAGAAGTTGGCCATTGTCCCTATGGAATAGCTCCCCCTGTAGCTGGGGCAGAGAGATATTGCTCAGATTGCTAAAGTTTTTGTGGGGGGGGGGGGGGCGGGTAGAGCGGGATACAATTTTTACCCTTTGGAGGTACCATTCCCAATGTGACACATCTCGAAAATACAAACTTTAAATGGGACTTTACATGTACCTCCTATGGTATAATTAACACATTTTTTTAAACAAATCTTTGTATCTATCTGCGACTTTCTGAATAACAAATTTTATGTTTTTATACATAGATTTTGTATCTGTTCATTACACCCTAGGAGGTAAATATAAAGTTTGTATTTTCGAGATGCTCAGATTGCTAGTGATCAATATTTAGCAGCATATTTGTGCCAGTAACTTCTCACTGCATGTGGCTATAGTTGGAGCAATGACTAAACATTTGAATGTGCTGCCTTGCCTCCTAAAAATGCAGGGCAAATGTCCCTGCTCCATTTTTGAAAATTGCAGCCTGCACAGGAACTGCAAGTGCAATGCGGTTCCCAGTGTGGAAAGTGGCTGCTGCGATTTCCAGTGTGTACAGGTATCATTAGGATTATTGGTACCCACACATGCATCTTCTGTGGGTTTTTTTCTGTGCGAGTGGCTGCGGCAACAGGTGCGGACCTGCAGCAGGAACCACTCACACAAGTGTGAACCAGGCCTTAAGGCCATAGGTGCATTTGTAAGGAATTTGCGGCGCATTTACATGATTAGATGTGTTTGGGGGAGAGGTAAAGCTAGCTGATTGCTACCTGCTGGATACCTTTTGGAGTGATGCATCGCAAAAAACTGCAAACTTGATCATGGGAACTACATCGTTAGTGGCAATGGACAAAATTAATGCAGAACGTTGACAAGTGTTCATGAAGCTTTAAATACGTGGATGCAATGCCTGCTCTTGATGTAAACTTAGTGTACCCGGGAACATAGATTGTGAAGACCAACGAGAGAGTGGGGTCACAGTCACGTCATCAGCTCCCAGAGGTGACTTTAGGGGAGATGATGGACAGCAGACAACGGATGCTCCATAGCAAAGCCTATGGGTGACAACACCACACAGGTATTGCAGCCATTGTCACTGCTCGCTCCTCTCCCATGAAGTTGGTCACTGGGGAGATCACTTGACTGGACTGAAGCACCCTCAGAATAAGCAAGTATAAAGTAAGCATCTTGCTTCTATAATAGTTAGAATAGAATTTGTATGGGGGTGGGAGTAGTTTTAAAATGAGTAATCACCTGGACTTCCACTTTGATGTCTCTAATCAGTAGTGCAAAAAAGGCGGGGGCTGTATCCTGGGGGAACACAGAGAGGCAACCTTTGGGGCACAGATACCATCTCAACCATGGAAACATCAACAGTGCAATACCTCTTAACTACAAGCAATACTTTGGATACCCACCAGGATCACTGGGGTTTCCCAATAAACATGATCCAAGCCTCCTATTTTCTCCTCCTCCCCCAGGTTGCTGTATCAGTGATCTTAATGCATATTAGATATGTGTGCTTATGAGTGCCCAATGTGTTCGCCGTAGGGGGGGGGGGGGACTTACCTTTTGGTGCCCCTGGCTTGTTGTTGCTGCAAATTATTGCCTATCCTGGATGATAAGTAAACTCCTCCTGAAGAAGCGGTTTTCACTGCGAAACATGTAGAGGACTATACATCAAAATCTACTAAATTTGGTATCCTCATCATCTATTGGGGATAACTTGTTACTACTTAGAACCAACAAGCACAAATGCACAGATGTACTGCTGTTTCTGTTCAAATATATGAATATGTACAATGTTTTTAAATGAATTTGTATAAATAAATTGTTCTATATTTTGATAAAAAACATTGTTAATTTTTGGGCACTGAGGTAGCCTTTTTTTTGCCAAGGATATGATTGGGGTAGTCCCTGGCTTTCTTTTTCAATACTACTAATTTAAGGATGATGGTACCCCTATCTACCATACCCTTTGTGAGGCACACTCTTGATAAGTAGTGCAAAGAGAGTCTCTTTTCAGCCAAGCAATTATTTATTTCAGTAATTTGAGCCTACATAACTATCTGTAAAATGATCAAATCCCAGGTGCATATGGCAACACTGATTTCCCAAAGCAGTATAAACAATACTAGTAATAATGGCACACTTCATTAGGACGGCATGGATAATTTAACCGTTATTATTTCCTGGGTTATTTTTAGACTTTTCCATTATTTTTATTTTCACAGCAGGTGGTAGGGAAATGGTGGACACACACAATGACAATAGAGTCATGGAAAATAATAGAGTAATATGATAAGCTCCATGATGAGAAAACATTGCACCGGTCTAGATAACTTCCCTGGTAAATAATGATCTTCCTAGTTGATGATCACATAATGTAAACATAAGGACTGATCTGTCGCAAGAGTTTTCTAGCTATCTCTCACATGCTTAGCAATGACAATTTGGTAACACCTAAAATAGATGTAAACTCAATCATTAAAAACACCATATTACAATAAGCTATGAGTGAGTGAGAAACTTGTAAAGCGCAACACATGCGAACTGAATCGCCTCTGGGCTATCCCATGCAATTGATTTTTTTATATTTACATGTTTTTATTCAACCTGCAGTTTTCATTAAAAGTGATTATAAAAGGTAATTAAAATAAGATTGGGAAATAAATTAATATATACAGTATATATATATATATATATATATATATATATATATATATATATATATATATATATATATATATATGCAATGGAATTGCAGAGTGGCCCTGAACATCCTCTTCTTGGATCCCCTGTCAGGGATCCTGGCCCCTCCCCTCTGTCCAGTGCGCTCGCACCCGAACCCCCCTGCTGTGTCCATTGACGCAGACAGCAGAACTTGTCACTGGCATTGGTTAACAGCAATGGGAATCCCGGTGCCTTAACAAAGCCTGCAAGACCCAGCAGTAAGGGGAGAAAAGAGCTGCAGACGTGCACAGTGTTGGATCGGATGAGGGCTCAGGTAAGTGGGGGGGGGGGGAGGTTTGTGTCCCCTTGTGCTGCCAGGGTTGAGATCCCAGGGAGAGGTCTCAAGCCTGCAGGGTTGAGTTGCTGTGCTGAGCCATTTGTTGCTGCTGCTGTTACTATTTGTTGCTGCTGCAGAGATCCCAGAACTATGTGGCTGCTGCAGAGATCCCAGAACTATATAGCTGCGGTTACTATTTTTTGCTGCTGCAGAGATCCCAGAACTATGTGGCTGCTGTTACTATTTGTTGCTGCTGCAGAGAGCCCAGAACTATGTGGCTGCTGTTACTATTTGTTGCCGCTGCAGAGAGCCCAGAACTATGTGGCTGCTGCAGAGAGCCCAGAACTATGTGGCTGCTGCCGAGAGCCCAGAACTATGTGGCTGCTGCCGAGAGCCCAGAACTATGTGGCTGCTGCCGAGAGCCCAGAACTATGTGGCTGCTGCCGAGAGCCCAGAACTATGTGGCTGCTGCTACTATTTGTTGCCGCTGCCGAGAGCCCAGAACTATGTG